>NW_026046791.1:3724186-4033910 GCF_023864275.1 Schistocerca cancellata | reverse complement strand
AAAAAGAGATACTCGCCTCCCAATAGAAGATCCTTTCGTTGCCATAGGATTGTTTCTCGATTTAGAAAGAAAAGGCGTAGAACTTATAGTATTTTATAACGACGCAATTTCTGTGTTAATTCGTCATTGTGAGGGGTCGATGGATGCAATAAAGATGGAATATTGCATCCGACATGAGATACTCGCCTCCCAAGAGAAGATTCTTTCGTTGCCATAGGATGGTTCCTCGATATAGAAGAGAAGGCGTAGAGCTTATAGTATTTCATAGCGACGCAATTTCTGTGTTAATTCGTCATTGTGAGGGATCGACGGATGCAATAAAGAAGGAATAGTGCATCCGAAAAGAGATACTCGCCTACCAATAGGAGATCCTGTCGTTGCCATAGAAATGCTCCTCGATTTAAATAGAGAAGTCATAGAACCTATAGTATCTCATGGCGACGCAATGTCTGTGTTAATTCGTCATTGTGAGGGATCGATGGATGCACTAAAGAAGGAATAGGGCATCCAAAAAGAGATACTCGCCTCCCAATAGAAGATCCTTTCGTTGCCATAGGATCGTTCCTCGATTTAGAAAGAGAAGGCGTAGAACTTATAGTATTTCATAACGACGCAATTTCTGTGTTAATTCGTCATTGTGAGACATCGACGGGTGCAATAAAGAAGGAATAGTGCATCCGAAAAGTGATACTCGCCTCCCAATAGGAGCTCCTGTCGTTGCCATAGAAACGCTCCTCGATTTAGAAAGAGAAACCATAGAACCTATAGTATTTCATAGCGACGCAAATTCTGTGTTAATTCGTCATTGTGAGGGATCGACGGATGCAATAAAGAAGGAATAGTGCATCCGAAAAGAGTAACTCGCTTCCCAATTGGAGATCCTGTCGTTGCCATAGAAATGCTTCTCGATTTAGAAAGAGAAGTTATAGAACCTATAGTATTTCATAGCGACGCAATTTCTGTGTTAATATGTCATTGTGAGGGATCGATGGATGCAATAAAGAAGGAATAGTGCATCCAAAAAGAGATACTCGTCTCCCAATAGAAGATCATTTCGTTGCCATAGGATCGTTCCTCGATTTAGAAAGAGAGGGCTTAGAACTTATAGTATTTCATAGCGACGCAATTTCTGTATTAGTTCTACATTGTGAGGGATCGACGGATGCAATAAAGAAGAAATAGTGCATCCGAAAAGAGTAACTCGCTTCCCAATAGGAGATCCTGTCGTTGAGATAGAAATGCTCCTCGATTTAGAAAGAGAAGTCATAGAACCTATAGTATTTCATAGGGACGCAATTTCTGTGTTAATTCGTCATTGTGAGGGATTGACGGATGCAATAAAGAAGGAATAGTTAATCCGACATGAGATACTCGCCTCCCAATAGGAGATCCTGTCGTTGCCATAGAAATGCTCCTCGATTTAGAAAGAGAAGTGATAGAACCTATAGTATTTCATAGCGACGCAATTTCTGTGTTAATTCGTCATTGTGAGGATCGATGGATGCAATAAAGAAGGAATAGTGCATCCGACATGAGATACTCGCCTCCCAAGAGAAGATCCTTTCGTTGCCATAGGATCGTTCCTCGATTTAGAAGAGAAAGCGAAGAACTTCTAGTATTTCATAGCGTCGCAATTTCTGTGTTAATTCGTCATTGTGAGGAATCGGCGGATGCAATAAAGAAGGAATAGTCCATCCGACATGAGATACTCGCCTCCCAAGAGAAGATCCTTTCGTTGCCATTGGATCGTTCCTCGATTTAGAAGAGAAGGCGTAGAACTTATAATATGTCATAGCGACGCAATTTCTGTGTTAATTCGTCATTGTGAGGGATCGACGGATGCAATAAAGAAGGAATAGTGCATCCGAAAAGAGAAACTCGCCTCGCAATAGGAGATCCTGTCGTTGCCATAGAACTGCTCCTCGATTTAGAAAGAGAAGTCATAGAACCTATAGTATCTCATAGCGACGCAATTTCTGTGTTAATTCGTCATTGTGAGGGATCGATGGATGCAATAAAGAATGATTAGTGCATCCAAAAAGAGATACTCGCCTCCCAATAGAAGATCCTTTCGTTGCCATAGGATCGTTCCTCGATTTAGAAAGAGAAGGCGTAGAACTTATAGTATTTCATTGCGACGCAATTTCTGTGTTAATTCGTCATTGTGAGGGATCGACTTATGCAATAAAGAAGGAATAGTGCATCCGAAAAGAGATACTCGCCTCCCAATAAGAGATCCTGTCGTTGCCATAGAAATGCTCCTCGATTTAGAAAGAGAAGTCATAGAACCTATAGTACTTCATAGCGACGCAATTTCATTGTTAATTCGTCATTGTGAGGGATCGACGGATGCAATAAAGAAGGAATAGTGCATCCGAAAAGAGTAACTCGCTTCGCAATACGAGATCCTGTCGTTGCCATAGAAATGCTCCTCGATTTAGAAAGAGCAGTCATAGAACCTATAGTATTTAATAGCGACGCAATTTCTGTGTTAATTCGTCATTGTGGGGGATCGTTGGATGCAATAAAGAAGGAATAGTGCATCCAAAAAGAGATACTCGTCTCCCAATAGAAGATCCTTTCGTTGCCATAGGATCGCTCCTCGATTTAGAAAGAGAAGGCGTAGAAGTTATAGTATTTCATAGCGACGCAATTTCTGTGTTAATTCTTCATTGTGAAGGATCGATGGATGCAATAAAGAAGGAATAGTGCATCCAAAGAGAGATACTCGTCTCCCAATAGAAGATCCTTTCGTTGCCATTGGATCGTTCCTCGATTTAGAAGAGAAGGCGTAGAACTTCTAATATTTCATAGCGACGCAATTTCTGTGTTAATTCGTCATTGTGAGGGATCGACGGATGCAATAAAGAAGGAATAGTGCATCCGAAAAGAGATACTCGCCTCGCAATAGGAGATCCTGTCGTTGCCATAGAACTGCTCCTCGATTTCGAAAGAGAAGTCATAGTACCTATTGTATTTCTAGCGACGCAATTTCAGTGTTAATTCTTCATTGTGAAGGATCGACGGGTGCAATAAAAAAGGAATAGTGCATCCAAAAAGAGATACTCGAGTCCCAATAGGAGATCGTGTCGTTGCCATAGAAACGCTCCTCGATTTAGATAGAGAAGTCATAGAACCTATAGTATTTCATAGCGACGCAATTTCTGTGTTAATTCGTCATTGTGAGGAATCGACGGATGCAATAAAGAAGGAATAGTGCATCCGAAAAGAGATACTCTCCTACCAATAGGAGATCCTGTCGTTGCCATAGAAATGCTCCTCTATTTAGAAAGAGAAGTCATAGAACCTACAGTATATCATAGCGACGCAATTTCTGTGTTAATTCCTCATTGTGAAGGATCGATGGATGCAATAAAGGAGGAATAGTGCATCCAAAAAGAGATACTCGCCTCCCAATAGGAGATCCTGTCGTTGCCACAGAAACGCTCCTCGATTTAGAAAGAGAAGTCATAGAACCTATAGTATTTCATAGCGACGCAATTTCTGTGTTAATTCGTCATTGTGAGGGATCGACGGATACAATAAAGAAGGAATAGTGCGTCCGAAAAGAGATACTCGCCTCCCAATAGGAGATCCTGTCGTTGCCTTAGAAATGCTCCTCGATTTAAATAGAGAAGTCATAGACCTATAGTATCTCATAGCGACGCAATTTCTGTGTTAATTCGTCATTGTGAGGGATCGATGGATGCAATAAAGAATGAATAGTGCATCCAAAAAGAGATACTCGCCTCCCAATAGAAGATCCTTTCGTTGCCATAGGATCGTTCCTCGATTTAGAAAGAGAAGGCGTAGAACTTATAGTATTTCATAGCGACGCAAATTCTGTGTTAATTCGTCATTGTGAGGGATCGACGGATGCAATAAAGAAGGAATAGTGCATCCGAAAAGAGATACTCGCCTCCCAATAAGAGATCCTGTCGTTGCCATAGAAATGCTCCTCGATTTAGAAAGAGAAGTCATAGAACCTATAGTACTTCATAGCGACGCAATTTCTGTGTTAATTCGTCATTGTGAGGGATCGACGGATGCAATAAAGAAGGAATAGTGCATCCGAAAAGAGTAACTCGCTTCGCAATACGAGATCCTGTCGTTGCCATAGAAATGCTCCTCGATTTAGAAAGAGCAGTCATAGAACCTATAGTATTTAATAGCGACGCAATTTCTGTGTTAATTGGTCATTGTGGGGGATCGATGGATGCAATAAAGAAGGAATAGTGCATCCAAAAAGAGATACTCGCCTCCCAATAGAAGATCCTTTCGTTGCCATAAGATCGCTCCTCGATTTAGAAAGAGAAGGCGTAGAAGTTATAGTATTTCATAGCGACGCAATTTCTGTGTTAATTCTTCATTGTGAAGGATCGATGGATGCAATAAAGAAGGAATAGTGCATCCAAAGAGAGATACTCGTCTCCCAATAGAAGATCCTTTCGTTGCCATTGGATCGTTCCTCGATTTAGAAGAGAAGGCGTAGAACTTCTAATATTTCATAGCGACGCAATTTCTGTGTTAATTCGTCATTGTGAGGGATCGACGGATGCAATAAAGAAGGAATAGTGCATCCGAAAAGAGATACTCGCCTCGCAATAGGAGATCCTGTCGTTGCCATAGAACTGCTCCTCGATTTCGAAAGAGAAGTCATAGAACCTATAGTATTTCATAGCGACGCAATTTCTGTGTTAATTCGTCATTGTGAGGGATCGACAGATGCAATAAAGAAGGAATAGTGCATCCGAAAAGAGATACTCTCCTACCAATAGGAGATCCTGTCGTTGCCATAGAAATGCTCCTCTATTTAGAAAGAGAAGTCATAGAACCTACAGTATATCATAGCGACGCAATTTCTGTGTTAATTCCTCATTGTGAAGGATCGATGGATGCAATAAAGAAGGAATAGTGCATCCAAAAAGAGATACTCGCCTCCCAATAGGAGATCCTGTCGTTGCCATAGAAACGCTCCTCGATTTAGAAAGAGAAGTCATAGAACCTATAGTATTTCATAGCGACGCAATTTCTGTGTTAATTCGTCATTGTGAGGGATCGACGGATACAATAAAGAAGGAATAGTGCGTCCGAAAAGAGATACTCGCCTCCCAATAGGAGATCCTGTCGTTGCCTTAGAAATGCTCCTCGATTTAAATAGAGAAGTCATAGACCTATAGTATCTCATAGCGACGCAATTTCTGTGTTAATTCGTCATTGTGAGGGATCGATGGATGCAATAAAGAATGAATAGTGCATCCAAAAAGAGATACTCGCCTCCCAATAGAAGATCCTTTCGTTGCCATAGGATCGTTCCTCGATTTATAAAGAGAAGGCGTAGAACTTATAGTATTTCATAGCGACGCAAATTCTGTGTTAATTCGTCATTGTGAGGGATCGACGGATGCAATAAAGAAGGAATAGTGCATCCGAAAAGAGATACTCGCCTCCCAATAAGAGATCCTGTCGTTGCCATAGAAATGCTCCTCGATTTAGAAAGAGAAGTCATAGAACCTATAGTACTTCATAGCGACGCAATTTCTGTGTTAATTCGTCATTGTGAGGGATCGACGGATGCAATAAAGAAGGAATAGTGCATCCGAAAAGAGTAACTCGCTTCGCAATACGAGATCCTGTCGTTGCCATAGAAATGCTCCTCGATTTAGAAAGAGCAGTCATAGAACCTATAGTATTTAATAGCGACGCAATTTCTGTGTTAATTGGTCATTGTGGGGGATCGATGGATGCAATAAAGAAGGAATAGTGCATCCAAAAAGAGATACTCGCCTCCCAATAGAAGATCCTTTCGTTGCCATAAGATCGCTCCTCGATTTAGAAAGAGAAGGCGTAGAAGTTATAGTATTTCATAGCGACGCAATTTCTGTGTTAATTCTTCATTGTGAAGGATCGATGGATGCAATAAAGAAGGAATAGTGCATCCAAAGAGAGATACTCGTCTCCCAATAGAAGATCCTTTCGTTGCCATTGGATCGTTCCTCGATTTAGAAGAGAAGGCGTAGAACTTCTAATATTTCATAGCGACGCAATTTCTGTGTTAATTCGTCATTGTGAGGGATCGACGGATGCAATAAAGAAGGAATAGTGCATCCGAAAAGAGATACTCGCCTCGCAATAGGAGATCCTGTCGTTGCCATAGAACTGCTCCTCGATTTCGAAAGAGAAGTCATAGAACCTATTGTATTTCATAGCGACGCAATTTCAGTGTTAATTCTTCATTGTGAAGGATCGACGGGTGCAATAAAAAAGGAATAGTGCATCCGAAAAGAGATACTCGAGTCCCAATAGGAGATCGTGTCGTTGCCATAGAAACGCTCCTCGATTTAGATAGAGAAGTCATAGAACCTATAGTATTTCATAGCGACGCAATGTCTGTGTTAATTCGTCATTGTGAGGGATCGACGGATGCAATAAAGAAGGAATAGTGCATCCGAAAAGAGATACTCTCCTACCAATAGGAGATCCTGTCGTTGCCATAGAAATGCTCCTCGATTTAGAAAGAGAAGTCATAGAACCTACAGTATATCATAGCGACGCAATTTCTGTGTTAATTCGTCATTGTGAAGGATCGATGGATTCAATAAAGAAGGAATAGTGCATCCAAAAAGAGATACTCGCCTCCCAATAGGAGATCCTGTCGTTGCCATAGAAACGCTCCTCGATTTAGAAAGAGAAGTCATAGAACCTATAGTATTTCATAGCGACGCAATTTCTGTGTTAATTCGTCATTGTGAGGGATCGACGGATACAATAAAGAAGGAATAGTGCATCCGAAAAGAGATACTCGCCTCCCAATAGGAGATCCTGTCGTTGCCTTAGAAATGCTCCTCGATTTAAATAGAGAAGTCATAGACCTATAGTATCTCATAGCGACGCAATTTCTGTGTTAATTCGTCATTGTGAGGGATCGATGGATGCAATAAAGAATGAATAGTGCATCCAAAAAGAGATACTCGCCTCCCAATAGAAGATCCTTTCGTTGCCATAGGATCGTTCCTCGATTTAGAAAGAGAAGGCGTAGAACTTATAGTATTTCATAGTGACGCAATTTCTGTGTTAATTCGTCATTGTGAGGGATCGACGGATGCAATAAAGAAGGAATAGTGCATCCGAAAAGAGATACTCGCCTCCCAATAAGAGATCCTGTCGTTGCCATAGAAATGCTCCTCGATGTAGAAAGAGAAGTCATAGAACCTATAGTACTTCATAGCGACGCAATTTCTGTGTTAATTCGTCATTGTGAGGGATCGACGGATGCAATAAAGAAGGAATAGTGCATCCGAAAAGAGTAACTCGCTTCGCAATACGAGATCCTGTCGTTGCCATAGAAATGCTCCTCGATTTAGAAAGAGCGGTCATAGAACCTATAGTATTTAATAGCGACGTAATTTCTGTGTTAATTGGTCATTGTGGGGGATCGATGGATGCAATAAAGAAGGAATAGTGCATCCAAAAAGAGATACTCGCCTCCCAATAGAAAATCCTTTCGTTGCCATAAGATCGCTCCTCGATTTAGAAAGAGAAGGCGTAGAACTTATAGTATTTCATAGCGACGCAATTTCTGTGTTAATTCTTCATTGTGAAGGATCGATGGATGCAATAAAGAAGGAATAGTGCATCCAAAAAGAGATACTCTTCTCCCAATAGAAGATCCTTTCGTTGCCATTGGATCGTTCCTCGATTTAGAAGAGAAGGCGTAGAACTTCTAATATTTCATAGCGACGCAATTTCTGTGTTAATTCGTCATTGTGAAGGATCGACGGATGCAATAAAGAAGGAATAGTGCATCCGAAAAGAGATACTCGCCTCGCAATAGGAGATCCTGTCGTTGCCATAGAACTGCTCCTCGATTTAGAAAGAGAAGTCATAGAACCTATAGTATTTCATAGCGACGCAATTTCTGTGTTAATTCGTCATTGTGAGGGATCGGTGGATGCAATAAAGAAGGAATAGTGCATCCAAAAAGAGATAATCGCCTCCCAATAGAAGATCCTTTCGTTGCCATAGGATCGTACCGCGATATAGAAAGAGAATTCCTAGATCTTAAAGTAATTCAAAGCGACGCAATTTCTGTGTTAATTCGTCATTGTAAGGGTCGACGGATGCAATAAAGAAGGAATAGTGCATCCGAAAAGAGATAATCGCCTCACAATAGGAGATCCTGTCGTTGCCAAGGAAACGTTCCTCGATATAGAAAGAGAAGGCGTAGAACCTATAGTATTTCATAGCGACGCAATTTCTGTGTTAATTCGTCATTGTGAGGGATCGGTGGATGCAATAAAGAAGGAATAGTGCATCCAAAAAGAGATAATCGCCTCCCAATAGAAGATCCTTTCGTTGCCATAGGATCGTACCGCGATATAGAAAGAGAATTCCTAGATCTTAAAGTAATTCAAAGCGACGCAATTTCTGTGTTAATTCGTCATTGTAAGGGTCGACGGATGCAATAAAGAAGGAATAGTGCATCCGAAAAGAGATAATCGCCTCACAATAGGAGATCCTGTCGTTGCCAAGGAAACGTTCCTCGATTTAGAAAGAGAAGGCGTAGAACCTATAGTATTTCATAGCGACGCAATTTCTGTGTTAATTCGTCATTGTGAGGGATCGATGGAGGCAATAAAGAAGGAATAGTGCATCCAAAAAGAGATACTCGCCTCCCAATAGAAGATCCTTTCGTTGCCATAGGATCGTTCCTCGATTTAGAAAGAGAAGGCGTAGAACTTATAGTATTTCATAGCGACGCAAATTCTGTGTCAATTCGTCACTGTGAAGGATCGATGGGTGCAATAAAAAAGGAATAGTGCATCCGAAAAGAGAAACTCGAGTCCCAATAGGAGATCGTGTCGTTGCCATAGAAACGCTCCTCGATTTAGAAAGAGAAGTCATAGAACCTATTGTATTTCATAGCGACACAATTTCTGTGTTAATTCGTCATTGTGAGGGATCGACGGATGCAATAAAGAAGGAATAGTGCATCCGAAAAGAGATACTCTCCTACCAATAGGAGATCCTTTCGTTGCCATAGAAATGCTCCTCGATTTAGAAAGAGAAGTCATAGAACCTATAGTATTTCATAGCGACGCAATTTCTGTGTTAATTCGTCATTGTGAGGGATCGACGGATGCAATAAAGAAGGAATAGTGCATCCGAAAAGAGTAACTCGCTTCGCAATACGAGATCCTGTCGTTGCCATAGAAATGCTCCTCGATTTAGAAAGAGCAGTCATAGAACCTATAGTATTTAATAGCGACGCAATTTCTGTGTTAATTCGTCATTGTGAGGGATCGACGGATGCAATAAAGAAGGAATAGTGCATCCGAAAAGAGATACTCGCCTCCCAATAAGAGATCCTGTCGTTGCCATAGAAATGCTCCTCGATTTAGAAAGAGAAGTCATAGAACCTATAGTACTTCATAGCGACGCAATTTCTGTGTTAATTCGTCATTGTGAGGGATCGACGGATGCAATAAAGAAGGAATAGTGCATCCGAAAAGAGTAACTCGCTTCGCAATACGAGATCCTGTCGTTGCCATAGAAATGCTCCTCGATTTAGAAAGAGCAGTCATAGAACCTATAGTATTTAATAGCGACGCAATTTCTGTGTTAATTGGTCATTGTGGGGGATCGATGGATGCAATAAAGAAGGAATAGTGCATCCAAAAAGAGATACTCGCCTCCCAATAGAAGATCCTTTCGTTGCCATAAGATCGCTCCTCGATTTAGAAAGAGAAGGCGTAGAAGTTATAGTATTTCATAGCGACGCAATTTCTGTGTTAATTCTTCATTGTGAAGGATCGATGGATGCAATAAAGAAGGAAGAGTGCATCCAAAGAGAGATACTAGTCTCCCAATAGAAGATCCTTTCGTTGCCATTGGATCGTTCCTCGATTTAGTAGAGAAGGCGTAGAACTTCTAATATTTCATAGCGACGCAATTTCTGTGTTAATTCGTCATTGTGAGGGACCGACGGATGCAATAAAGAAGGAATAGTGCATCCGAAAAGAGATACTCGCCTCGCAATAGGAGATCCTGTCGTTGCCATAGAACTGCTCCTCGATTTCGAAAGAGAAGTCATAGAACCTATTGTATTTCATAGCGACGCAATTTCAGTGTTAATTCTTCATTGTGAAGGATCGACGGGTGCAATAAAAAAGGAATAGTGCATCCAAAAAGAGATACTCGAGTCCCAATAGGAGATCCTTTCGTTGCCATTGGATCGTTCCTCGATTTAGAAGAGAAGGCGTAGAACTTCTAATATTTCATAGCGACGCAATTTCTGTGTTAATTCGTCATTGTGAGGGATCGACGGATGCAATAAAGAAGGAATAGTGCATCCGAAAAGAGATACTCGCCTCGCAATAGGAGATCCTGTCGTTGCCATAGAACTGCTCCTCGATTTCGAAAGAGAAGTCATAGAACCTATTGTATTTCATAGCGACGCAATTTCAGTGTTAATTCTTCATTGTGAAGGATCGACGGGTGCAATAAAAAAGGAATTGTGCATCCAAAAAGAGATACTCGAGTCCCAATAGGAGATCGTGTCGTTGCCATAGAAACGCTCCTCGATTTAGATAGAGAAGTCATAGAACCTATAGTATTTCATAGCGACGCAATTTCTGTGTTAATTCGTCATTGTGAGGGATCGACGGATGCAATAAAGAAGGAATAGTGCATCCGAAAAGAGATACTCTCCTACCAATTGGAGATCCTGTCGTTGCCATAGAAATGCTCCTCTATTTAGAAAGAGAAGTCATAGAACCTACAGTATATCATAGCGACGCAATTTCTGTGTTAATTCCTCATTGTGAAGGATCGATGGATGCAATAAAGAAGGAATAGTGCATCCAAAAAGAGATACTCGCCTCCCAATAGGAGATCCTGTCGTTGCCATAGAAACGCTCCTCGATTTAGAAAGAGAAGTCATAGAACCTATAGTATTTCATAGCGACGCAATTTCTGTGTTAATTCGTCATTGTGAGGGATCGACGGATACAATAAAGAAGGAATAGTGCGTCCGAAAAGAGATACTCGCCTCCCAATAGGAGATCCTGTCGTTGCCTTAGAAATGCTCCTCGATTTAAATAGAGAAGTCATAGACCTATAGTATCTCATAGCGACGCAATTTCTGTGTTAATTCGTCATTGTGAGGGATCGATGGATGCAATAAAGAATGAATAGTGCATCCAAAAAGAGATACTCGCCTCCCAATAGAAGATCCTTTCGTTGCCATAGGATCGTTCCTCGATTTAGAAAGAGAAGGCGTAGAACTTATAGTATTTCATAGCGACGCAAATTCTGTGTTAATTCGTCATTGTGAGGGATCGACGGATGCAATAAAGAAGGAATAGTGCATCCGAAAAGAGATACTCGCCTCCCAATAAGAGATCCTGTCGTTGCCATAGAAATGCTCCTCGATTTAGAAAGAGAAGTCATAGAACCTATAGTACTTCATAGCGACGCAATTTCTGTGTTAATTCGTCATTGTGAGGGATCGACGGATGCAATAAAGAAGGAATAGTGCATCCGAAAAGAGTAACTCGCTTCGCAATACGAGATCCTGTCGTTGCCATAGAAATGCTCCTCGATTTAGAAAGAGCAGTCATAGAACCTATAGTATTTAATAGCGACGCAATTTCTGTGTTAATTGGTCATTGTGGGGGATCGATGGATGCAATAAAGAAGGAATAGTGCATCCAAAAAGAGATACTCGCCTCCCAATAGAAGATCCTTTCGTTGCCATAAGATCGCTCCTCGATTTAGAAAGAGAAGGCGTAGAAGTTATAGTATTTCATAGCGACGCAATTTCTGTGTTAATTCTTCATTGTGAAGGATCGATGGATGCAATAAAGAAGGAATAGTGCATCCAAAGAGAGTTACTCGTCTCCCAATAGAAGATCCTTTCGTTGCCATTGGATCGTTCCTCGATTTAGAAGAGAAGGCGTAGAACTTCTAATATTTCATAGCGACGCAATTTCTGTGTTAATTCGTCATTGTGAGGGATCGACGGATGCAATAAAGAAGGAATAGTGCATCCGAAAAGAGATACTCGCCTCGCAATAGGAGATCCTGTCGTTGCCATAGAACTGCTCCTCGATTTCGAAAGAGAAGTCATAGAACCTATTGTATTTCATAGCGACGCAATTTCAGTGTTAATTCTTCATTGTGAAGGATCGACGGGTGCAATAAAAAAGGAATAGTGCATCCGAAAAGAGATACTCGAGTCCCAATAGGAGATCGTGTCGTTGCCATAGAAACGCTCCTCGATTTAGATAGAGAAGTCATAGAACCTATAGTATTTCATAGCGACGCAATGTCTGTGTTAATTCGTCATTGTGAGGGATCGACGGATGCAATAAAGAAGGAATAGTGCATCCGAAAAGAGATACTCTCCTACCAATAGGAGATCCTGTCGTTGCCATAGAAATGCTCCTCGATTTAGAAAGAGAAGTCATAGAACCTACAGTATATCATAGCGACGCAATTTCTGTGTTAATTCGTCATTGTGAAGGATCGATGGATTCAATAAAGAAGGAATAGTGCATCCAAAAAGAGATACTCGCCTCCCAATAGGAGATCCTGTCGTTGCCATAGAAACGCTCCTCGATTTAGAAAGAGAAGTCATAGAACCTATAGTATTTCATAGCGACGCAATTTCTGTGTTAATTCGTCATTGTGAGGGATCGACGGATACAATAAAGAAGGAATAGTGCATCCGAAAAGAGATACTCGCCTCCCAATAGGAGATCCTGTCGTTGCCTTAGAAATGCTCCTCGATTTAAATAGAGAAGTCATAGACCTATAGTATCTCATAGCGACGCAATTTCTGTGTTAATTCGTCATTGTGAGGGATCGATGGATGCAATAAAGAATGAATAGTGCATCCAAAAAGAGATACTCGCCTCCCAATAGAAGATCCTTTCGTTGCCATAGGATCGTTCCTCGATTTAGAAAGAGAAGGCGTAGAACTTATAGTATTTCATAGTGACGCAATTTCTGTGTTAATTCGTCATTGTGAGGGATCGACGGATGCAATAAAGAAGGAATAGTGCATCCGAAAAGAGATACTCGCCTCCCAATAAGAGATCCTGTCGTTGCCATAGAAATGCTCCTCGATGTAGAAAGAGAAGTCATAGAACCTATAGTACTTCATAGCGACGCAATTTCTGTGTTAATTCGTCATTGTGAGGGATCGACGGATGCAATAAAGAAGGAATAGTGCATCCGAAAAGAGTAACTCGCTTCGCAATACGAGATCCTGTCGTTGCCATAGAAATGCTCCTCGATTTAGAAAGAGCGGTCATAGAACCTATAGTATTTAATAGCGACGCAATTTCTGTGTTAATTGGTCATTGTGGGGGATCGATGGATGCAATAAAGAAGGAATAGTGCATCCAAAAAGAGATACTCGCCTCCCAATAGAAAATCCTTTCGTTGCCATAAGATCGCTCCTCGATTTAGAAAGAGTAGGCGTAGAACTTATAGTATTTCATAGCGACGCAATTTCTGTGTTAATTCTTCATTGTGAAGGATCGATGGATGCAATAAAGAAGGAATAGTGCATCCAAAAAGAGATACTCTTCTCCCAATAGAAGATCCTTTCGTTGCCATTGGATCGTTCCTCGATTTAGAAGAGAAGGCGTAGAACTTCTAATATTTCATAGCGACGCAATTTCTGTGTTAATTCGTCATTGTGAAGGATCGACGGATGCAATAAAGAAGGAATAGTGCATCCGAAAAGAGATACTCGCCTCGCAATAGGAGATCCTGTCGTTGCCATAGAACTGCTCCTCGATTTAGAAAGAGAAGTCATAGAACCTATAGTATTTCATAGCGACGCAATTTCTGTGTTAATTCGTCATTGTGAGGGATCGGTGGATGCAATAAAGAAGGAATAGTGCATCCAAAAAGAGATAATCGCCTCCCAATAGAAGATCCTTTCGTTGCCATAGGATCGTACCGCGATATAGAAAGAGAATTCCTAGATCTTAAAGTAATTCAAAGCGACGCAATTTCTGTGTTAATTCGTCATTGTAAGGGTCGACAAATGCAATAAAGAAGGAATAGTGCATCCGAAAAGAGATAATCGCCTCACAATAGGAGATCCTGTCGTTGCCAAGGAAACGTTCCTCGATTTAGAAAGAGAAGGCGTAGAACCTATAGTATTTCATAGCGACGCAATTTCTGTGTTAATTCGTCATTGTGAGGGATCGGTGGATGCAATAAAGAAGGAATAGTGCATCCAAAAAGAGATAATCGCCTCCCAATAGAAGATCCTTTCGTTGCCATAGGATCGTACCGCGATATAGAAAGAGAATTCCTAGATCTTAAAGTAATTCAAAGCGACGCAATTTCTGTGTTAATTCGTCATTGTAAGGGTCGACGGATGCAATAAAGAAGGAATAGTGCATCCGAAAAGAGATAATCGCCTCACAATAGGAGATCCTGTCGTTGCCAAGGAAACGTTCCTCGATTTAGAAAGAGAAGGCGTAGAACCTATAGTATTTCATAGCGACGCAATTTCTGTGTTAATTCGTCATTGTGAGGGATCGATGGAGGCAATAAAGAAGGAATAGTGCATCCAAAAAGAGATACTCGCCTCCCAATAGAAGATCCTTTCGTTGCCATAGGATCGTTCCTCGATTTAGAAAGAGAAGGCGTAGAACTTATAGTATTTCATAGCGACGCAAATTCTGTGTCAATTCGTCACTGTGAAGGATCGATGGGTGCAATAAAAAAGGAATAGTGCATCCGAAAAGAGAAACTCGAGTCCCAATAGGAGATCGTGTCGTTGCCATAGAAACGCTCCTCGATTTAGAAAGAGAAGTCATAGAACCTATTGTATTTCATAGCGACACAATTTCTGTGTTAATTCGTCATTGTGAGGGATCGACGGATGCAATAAAGAAGGAATAGTGCATCCGAAAAGAGATACTCTCCTACCAATAGGAGATCCTTTCGTTGCCATAGAAATGCTCCTCGATTTAGAAAGAGAAGTCATAGAACCTATAGTATTTCATAGCGACGCAATTTCTGTGTTAATTCGTCATTGTGAGGGATCGACGGATGCAATAAAGAAGGAATAGTGCATCCGAAAAGAGTAACTCGCTTCGCAATACGAGATCCTGTCGTTGCCATAGAAATGCTCCTCGATTTAGAAAGAGCAGTCATAGAACCTATAGTATTTAATAGCGACGCAATTTCTGTGTTAATTCGTCATTGTGAGGGATCGACGGATGCAATAAAGAAGGAATAGTGCATCCGAAAAGAGATACTCGCCTCCCAATAAGAGATCCTGTCGTTGCCATAGAAATGCTCCTCGATTTAGAAAGAGAAGTCATAGAACCTATAGTACTTCATAGCGACGCAATTTCTGTGTTAATTCGTCATTGTGAGGGATCGACGGATGCAATAAAGAAGGAATAGTGCATCCGAAAAGAGTAACTCGCTTCGCAATACGAGATCCTGTCGTTGCCATAGAAATGCTCCTCGATTTAGAAAGAGCAGTCATAGAACCTATAGTATTTAATAGCGACGCAATTTCTGTGTTAATTGGTCATTGTGGGGGATCGATGGATGCAATAAAGAAGGAATAGTGCATCCAAAAAGAGATACTCGCCTCCCAATAGAAGATCCTTTCGTTGCCATAAGATCGCTCCTCGATTTAGAAAGAGAAGGCGTAGAAGTTATAGTATTTCATAGCGACGCAATTTCTGTGTTAATTCTTCATTGTGAAGGATCGATGGATGCAATAAAGAAGGAAGAGTGCATCCAAAGAGAGATACTCGTCTCCCAATAGAAGATCCTTTCGTTGCCATTGGATCGTTCCTCGATTTAGAAGAGAAGGCGTAGAACTTCTAATATTTCATAGCGACGCAATTTCTGTGTTAATTCGTCATTGTGAGGGACCGACGGATGCAATAAAGAAGGAATAGTGCATCCGAAAAGAGATACTCGCCTCGCAATAGGAGATCCTGTCGTTGCCATAGAACTGCTCCTCGATTTCGAAAGAGAAGTCATAGAACCTATTGTATTTCATAGCGACGCAATTTCAGTGTTAATTCTTCATTGTGAAGGATCGACGGGTGCAATAAAAAAGGAATAGTGCATCCAAAAAGAGATACTCGAGTCCCAATAGGAGATCCTTTCGTTGCCATTGGATCGTTCCTCGATTTAGAAGAGAAGGCGTAGAACTTCTAATATTTCATAGCGACGCAATTTCTGTGTTAATTCGTCATTGTGAGGGATCGACGGATGCAATAAAGAAGGAATAGTGCATCCGAAAAGAGATACTCGCCTCGCAATAGGAGATCCTGTCGTTGCCATAGAACTGCTCCTCGATTTCGAAAGAGAAGTCATAGAACCTATTGTATTTCATAGCGACGCAATTTCAGTGTTAATTCTTCATTGTGAAGGATCGACGGGTGCAATAAAAAAGGAATAGTGCATCCAAAAAGAGATACTCGAGTCCCAATAGGAGATCGTGTCGTTGCCATAGAAACGCTCCTCGATTTAGATAGAGAAGTCATAGAACCTATAGTATTTCATAGCGACGCAATTTCTGTGTTAATTCGTCATTGTGAGGGATCGACGGATGCAATAAAGAAGGAATAGTGCATCCGAAAAGAGATACTCTCCTACCAATAGGAGATCCTGTCGTTGCCATAGAAATGCTCCTCTATTTAGAAAGAGAAGTCATAGAACCTACAGTATATCATAGCGACGCAATTTCTGTGTTAATTCCTCATTGTGAAGGATCGATGGATGCAATAAAGAAGGAATAGTGCATCCAAAAAGAGATACTCGCCTCCCAATAGGAGATCCTGTCGTTGCCATAGAAACGCTCCTCGATTTAGAAAGAGAAGTCGTAGAACCTATAGTATTTCATAGCGACGCAATTTCTATGTTAATTCGTCATTGTGAGGGATCGACGGATACAATAAAGAAGGAATAGTGCGTCCGAAAAGAGATACTCGCCTCCCAATAGGAGATCCTGTCGTTGCCTTAGAAATGCTCCTCGATTTAAATAGAGAAGTCATAGACCTATAGTATCTCATAGCGACGCAATTTCTGTGTTAATTCGTCATTGTGAGGGATCGATGGATGCAATAAAGAATGAATAGAGCATCCAAAAAGAGATACTCGCCTCCCAATAGAAGATCCCTTCGTTGCCATAGGATCGTTCCTCGATTTAGAAAGAGAAGGCGTAGAACTTATAGTATTTCATAGTGACGCAATTTCTGTGTTAATTCGTCATTGTGAGGGATCGACGGATGCAATAAAGAAGGAATAGTGCATCCGAAAAGAGATACTCGCCTCCCAATAAGAGATCCTGTCGTTGCCATAGAAATGCTCCTCGATTTAGAAAGAGAAGTCATAGAACCTATAGTACGTCATAGCGACGCAATTTCTGTGTTAATTCGTCATTGTGAGGGATCGACGGATGCAATAAAGAAGGAATAGTGCATCCGAAAAGAGTAACTCGCTTCGCAATACGAGATCCTGTCGTTGCCATAGAAATGCTCCTCGATTTAGAAAGAGAAGTCATAGAACCTATAGTATTTCATAGCGACGCAATTTCTGTGTTAATTCGTCATTGTGAGGGATCGGTGGATGCAATAAAGAAGGAATAGTGCATCCAAAAAGAGATAATCGCCTCCCAATAGAAAATCCTTTCGTTGCCATAAGATCGCTCCTCGATTTAGAAAGAGAAGGCGTAGAACTTATAGTATTTCATAGCGACGCAATTTCTGTGTTAATTCTTCATTGTGAAGGATCGATGGATGCAATAAAGAAGGAATAGTGCATCCAAAAAGAGATACTCTTCTCCCAATAGAAGATCCTTTCGTTGCCATTGGATCGTTCCTCGATTTAGAAGAGAAGGCGTAGAACTTCTAATATTTCATAGCGACGCAATTTCTGTGTTAATTCGTCATTGTGAAGGATCGACGGATGCAATAAAGAAGGAATAGTGCATCCGAAAAGAGATACTCGCCTCGCAATAGGAGATCCTGTCGTTGCCATAGAACTGCTCCTCGATTTAGAAAGAGAAGTCATAGAACCTATAGTATTTCATAGCGACGCAATTTCTGTGTTAATTCGTCATTGTGAGGGATCGGTGGATGCAATAAAGAAGGAATAGTGCATCCAAAAAGAGATAATCGCCTCCCAATAGAAGATCCTTTCGTTGCCATAGGATCGTACCGCGATATAGAAAGAGAATTCCTAGATCTTAAAGTAATTCAAACCGACGCAATTTCTGTGTTAATTCGTCATTGTAAGGGTCGACGGATGCAATAAAGAAGGAATAGTGCATCCGAAAAGAGATAATCGCCTCACAATAGGAGATCCTGTCGTTGCCAAGGAAACGTTCCTCGATTTAGAAAGAGAAGGCGTAGAACCTATAGTATTTCATAGCGACGCAATTTCTGTGTTAATTCGTCATTGTGAGGGATCGGTGGATGCAATAAAGAAGGAATAGTGCATCCAAAAAGAGATAATCGCCTCCCAATAGAAGATCCTTTCGTTGCCATAGGATCGTACCGCGATATAGAAAGAGAATTCCTAGATCTTAAAGTAATTCAAAGCGACGCAATTTCTGTGTTAATTCGTCATTGTAAGGGTCGACGGATGCAATAAAGAAGGAATAGTGCATCCGAAAAGAGATAATCGCCTCACAATAGGAGATCCTGTCGTTGCCAAGGAAACGTTCCTCGATTTAGAAAGAGAAGGCGTAGAACCTATAGTATTTCATAGCGACGCAATTTCTGTGTTAATTCGTCATTGTGAGGGATCGATGGAGGCAATAAAGAAGGAATAGTGCATCCAAAAAGAGATACTCGCCTCCCAATAGAAGATCCTTTCGTTGCCATAGGATCGTTCCTCGATTTAGAAAGAGAAGGCGTAGAACTTATAGTATTTCATAGCGACGCAAATTCTGTGTCAATTCGTCACTGTGAAGGATCGATGGGTGAAATAAAAAAGGATTAGTGCATCCGAAAAGAGAAACTCGAGTCCCAATAGGAGATCGTGTCGTTGCCATAGAAACGCTCCTCGATTTAGAAAGAGAAGTCATAGAACCTATTGTATTTCATAGCGACACAATTTCTGTGTTAATTCGTCATTGTGAGGGATCGACGGATGCAATAAAGAAGGAATAGTGCATCCGAAAAGAGATACTCTCCTACCAATAGGAGATCCTTTCGTTGCCATAGAAATGCTCCTCGATTTAGAAAGAGAAGTCATAGAACCTATAGTATTTCATAGCGACGCAATTTCTGTGTTAATTCGTCATTGTGAGGGATCGACGGATGCAATAAAGAAGGTATAGTGCATCCGAAAACAGATACTCGCCTCCCAATAAGAGATCCTGTCGTTGCCATAGATATGCTCCTCGATTTAGAATGAGAAGTCATAGAACATATAGTACTTCATAGCGACGCAATTTCTGTGTTAATTCGTCATTGTGAGGTATCGAAGGATGCAATAAAGAAGGAATAGTGCATCCGAAAAGAGTAACTCGCTTCGCAATACGAGATCCTGTCGTTGCCATAGAAATGCTCCTCGATTTAGAAAGAGAAGTCATAGAACCTATTGTATTTCATAGCGACGCAATTTCTGTGTTAATTCGTCATTGTGAGGAATCGACGGATGCAATACAGAAGGAATAGTGCATCCGAAAAGAGTAACTCGCTTCCCAATAGGAGATCCTGTCGTTGCCATAGAAATGCTCCTCGATTTAGAAAGAGAAGTCATTGAACCTATAGTATTTCATAGCGACGCAATTTCTGTGTTAATATGTCATTGTGAGGGATCGATGGATGCAATAAAGAAGGAATAGTGCATCCAAAAAGAGATACTCGCCTCCCAATAGAAGATCCTTTCGTTGCCATAGGATCGTTCCTCGATTTAGAAAGAGAAGGCGTAGAAATTATAGTATTTCATAGCGACGCAATTTCTGTGTTAATTCGTCATTGTGAGGGATCGACGGATGCAATAAAGAAGGAATAGTGCATCCGAAAAGAGTAACTCGCTTCCCAATAGGAGATCCTGTCGTTGCCATAGAAATGCTCCTCGATTTAGAAAGAGAAGTCATAGAACCTATAGTATTTCATAGGGACCCAATTTCTGTGTTAATTCGTCATTGTGAGTGATTGACGAATGCAATAAAGAAGGAATAGTGCATCCGACATGAGATACTCGCCTTCCAATAGGAGATCCTGTCGTCGCCATAGAAATGCTCCTCGATTTAGAAAGAGAAGTCATAGAACCTATAGTATTTCATAGCGACGCAATTTTTGTGTTAATTCGTCATTGTGAGTGATCGACGGTTGCAATAAAGAAGGAATAGTGCATCCGAAATGAGATACTCGCCTCCCAATAGGAGATCCTGTCGTTGCCATAGAAATGCTCCTCGATTTAGAAAGACAAGTCATAGAACTTATAGTATTTCATAGCGACGCAATTTCTGTGTTAATTCGTCATTATGAGGGATCGACGGATGCAATAAAGAAGGAATAGAGCATCCGACATGAGACACTCGCCTCCCAATTGGAGATCCTGTCGTTGCCATAGAAATGCTCCTCGATTTTGAAAGAGAAGTCATAGAACCAATAGTATTCCTTAGCGACGCAATTTCTGTGTTAATTCGTCATTGTGAGGGATCGACGGATGCAATAAAGAAGGAATAGTGCATCCGAAAAGAGATACTCGCCTCCCAATAGGAGATCCTGTCGTTGCCATAGAAATGCTCCTCGATTTAAATAGAGAAGTCATAGAACCTATAGTATCTCATAGCGACGCAATTTCTGTGTCAATTCGTCATTGTGAGGGATCGATGGATGCAATAAAGAACGAATAGTGCATCCAAAAAGAGATACTCGCCTCCCAATAGAAGATCCTTTCGTTGCCATAGGATCGTTCGTCGATTTAGAAAGAGAAGGCGTAGAACTTATAGTATTTCATGGCGACGCAATTTCTGTGTTAATTCGTCATTGTGAGGGATCGATGGAGGCAATAAAGAAGGAATAGTGCATCCAAAAAGAGATACTCGCCTCCCAATAGAAGATCCATTTGTTGCCATAGGATCGTTCCTCGATTTAGAAAGAGAAGGCGTAGAACTTATAGTATTTCATAGCGACGCTAATTCTGTGTTAATTCGTGAGGGATCGACGGGTGCAATAAAGAAGGAATACTGCATCCGAAAAGAGATACTCTCCTCCCAATAGGAGATCCTGTCGTTGCCATAGAAATGCTCCTCGATTTAGAAGAAGAAGTCATAGAACCTATAGTATTTAATAGCGACGCAATTTCTGTGTTAATTCGTCATTGTGAAGGATCGATGGATGCAATAATGAAGGAATAGTGCATCCAAAAAGAGATACTCGCCTTCCAATAGGAGATCCTGTCGTTGCCATAGAAAGGCTCCTCGATTTAGAAAGAGAAGTCATATAACCTATAGTATTTCATAGCGACGCAATTTCTGCGTTAATTCGTCATTGTGAAGGATCGACGGATGCAATAAAGAAGGAATAGTGCATCCGACATGAGACACTCGCCTCCCAATAAGAGATCCTGTCGTTGCCAAAGAAATGATCCTCGATTTAGAAAGAGAAGTCATAGAACCTATAGTATTTCATAGCGACGCAATTTCTGTATTAATTCGTCATTGTGAGGGATCGACGGATGCAATAAAGAAGGAAGAGTGCATCCGAAAAGAGATACTCGCCTGCCAATAAGAGATCCTGTCGTTGCCATAGAAATGCTCCTCGATTTAGAAAGAGAAATCATAGAACCTATAGTATTTCATAGTGACCCAATTTCTGTGTTAATTCGTCATTGTGAGCGATCTATGGATGCAATAAAGTAGGAATAGTGCATCCGACATGAGATACTCGCCTCCCAAGAGAAGATCCTTTCGTTGCCGTAGGATCGTTCCTCGATTTAGAAGAGAAGGCGTAGATCTTGTAGTATTTCATAGCGACGCAATTTCTTTGTTAATTCGTCATTGTGAGGGATCGACGGATGCAATGAAGAAGGAATCGTGCATCCGAAAAGAGATACTCGCCTCCCAATAGGAGATCCTCTCGTTGCCATAGAAACGCTCCTCGATTTAGAAAGAGAAGTCATAGAACATATGGTATTTCATAGTGTTGCAATTTTTGTGTTAATTCGTCACTCTGAGGGATCGACGGATGCAATACAGAAGGAATAATGCATCCGAAAAGAGATACTCGCCTCCCAATAGGAGATCCTGTCGTTGCCATAGAAATGCTCCTCGATTTAGGAAGAGAAATCATAGAACCTATAGTATTTCATAGCGACGCAATTTCTGTGTTAATTCGCCATTGTGAGGGATCGACGGATGCAATAAAGAAGGGATAGTGCATCCGACATGAGATACTCGCCTCCCAATAGGAGATCCTGTCGTTGCCATAGAAATGCACCTCGATTTAGAAAGAGAAGTCATCGACCATATAATATTTAATAGCGACGCAATTTCTGTGTTAGTTCGTCATTGTGAGTGATCGACGGATGCAACAAATAAGAAATAGTGCATCCGAAAAGAGATACTTGCCTCCCAATAGGAGATCCTGTCGTTGCCATAGAAACGCTCCTCGATTTAGAAAGAGAAGTCGTAGAACCCATAGTATCTAATAGCGACGCAATTTCTGTGTTAATTCGTCATTGTGAGGGATCGACGGATGCAATGAAGAAGGAATAGTGCATCCGAAAAGAGATACTCGCCTCCCAATAAGAGATCCTGTCGTTACCATAGAAACGCTCCACGATTTAGAAAAAAAGTCATAGAACGTATAGTATTTCATAGCGACGCAATTTCTGTGTTAATTCGTCATTGTGAAGGATCGTTGGATGCAATAATGAAGGAATAGTGCATCCAAAAAGAGATACTCGCCTCCCAATAAGAGATCCTGTCGTTGCCAAAGAAATGAACCTCGATTTAGAAAGAGAAGTCATAGAACCTATAGTATTTCATAGCGACGCAATTTCTGTATTAATTCGTCATTGTGAGGGATCGACGGATGCAATAAAGAAGGAAGAGTGCATCCGAAAAGAGATACTCGCCTGCCAATAAGAGATCCTGTCGTTGCCATAGAAATGCTCCTCGATTTAGGAAGAGAAATCATAGAACCTATAGTATTTCATAGCGACGCAATTTCTATGTTAATTCGTCATTGTGAGGGATCGATGGATGCAATAAAGAAGGAATAGTGCATCCAAAAACGGATACTCCCCTCCCAGTAGGAGATCCATTCGTTGCCATAGGAGCGTTTCTCGATTTAGAATGAGAGGCCGTAGAACTTATAGTATTTCATAGCGACGCAATTTCTGTGTTAATTCGTCATTTTGAGGGATCGACGGATGCAATAAAGAAAAAATAGTGCATCCGAAAAGAGATACTCGCCTCCCAATAGGAGATCCTGTCGTTGCCATAGAAACGCTCCTCGATTTAGAAAGAGAAGTAATAGAACCTATAGTATTTCATAGCGACGCAATTTCTGTGTTAATTCGTCAATTTGAGGGATCGACGGATGCAAGAAAGAAGGAATAGTGCATCCGAAAAGAGATACTCGCCTCCCAATAGGACATCCTGTCGTTGCCATAGAAACGCTACTCGATTTAGAAAGAGAAGTCATAGAACCTATAGTATTTCATAGCGACGCAATTTCTGTGTTAATTCGTCATTGTGAGGGATCGATGGATGCAATAAAGAAGGAACAGTGCATCCAAAAACAGATACTCGCCTCCCAATAGAAGATCCTTTCGTTGCCATAGGATCGTTCCTCGATTTAGAAAGAGAAGGCGTAGAACTTATAGTATTTCATAGCGACGCAATTTCTGTGTTAATTCGTCATTGTGAGGGATCGACGGATGCAATAAAGACGGAATAGTGCATCCGAAATGAGATAATCGCCTCTTAATAGGAGGTCCTGTCGTTGTCATAGAAATGCTCCTCGATTTAGAAAGAGAAGTCATAGAACCTATAGTATTTCATAGCGACGCAATTTCTGTGTTAATTCTTCATTGTGAAGGATCGATGGATGCAATAAAGAAGGAATAGTGCATCCAAAAAGAGATACTCTTCTCCCAATAGAAGATCCTTTCGTTGCCATTGGATCGTTCCTCGATTTAGAAGAGAAGGCGTAGAACTTCTAATATTTCATAGCGACGCAATTTCTGTGTTAATTCGTCATTGTGAAGGATCGACGGATGCAATAAAGAAGGAATAGTGCATCCGAAAAGAGATACTCGCCTCGCAATAGGAGATCCTGTCGTTGCCATAGAACTGCTCCTCGATTTAGAAAGAGAAGTCATAGAACCTATAGTATTTCATAGCGACGCAATTTCTGTGTTAATTCGTCATTGTGAGGGATCGGTGGATGCAATAAAGAAGGAATAGTGCATCCAAAAAGAGATAATCGCCTCCCAATAGAAGATCCTTTCGTTGCCATAGGATCGTACCGCGATATAGAAAGAGAATTCCTAGATCTTAAAGTAATTCAAACCGACGCAATTTCTGTGTTAATTCGTCATTGTAAGGGTCGACGGATGCAATAAAGAAGGAATAGTGCATCCGAAAAGAGATAATCGCCTCACAATAGGAGATCCTGTCGTTGCCAAGGAAACGTTCCTCGATTTAGAAAGAGAAGGCGTAGAACCTATAGTATTTCATAGCGACGCAATTTCTGTGTTAATTCGTCATTGTGAGGGATCGGTGGATGCAATAAAGAAGGAATAGTGCATCCAAAAAGAGATAATCGCCTCCCAATAGAAGATCCTTTCGTTGCCATAGGATCGTACCGCGATATAGAAAGAGAATTCCTAGATCTTAAAGTAATTCAAAGCGACGCAATTTCTGTGTTAATTCGTCATTGTAAGGGTCGACGGATGCAATAAAGAAGGAATAGTGCATCCGAAAAGAGATAATCGCCTCACAATAGGAGATCCTGTCGTTGCCAAGGAAACGTTCCTCGATTTAGAAAGAGAAGGCGTAGAACCTATAGTATTTCATAGCGACGCAATTTCTGTGTTAATTCGTCATTGTGAGGGATCGATGGAGGCAATAAAGAAGGAATAGTGCATCCAAAAAGAGATACTCGCCTCCCAATAGAAGATCCTTTCGTTGCCATAGGATCGTTCCTCGATTTAGAAAGAGAAGGCGTAGAACTTATAGTATTTCATAGCGACGCAAATTCTGTGTCAATTCGTCACTGTGAAGGATCGATGGGTGCAATAAAAAAGGATTAGTGCATCCGAAAAGAGAAACTCGAGTCCCAATAGGAGATCGTGTCGTTGCCATAGAAACGCTCCTCGATTTAGAAAGAGAAGTCATAGAACCTATTGTATTTCATAGCGACACAATTTCTGTGTTAATTCGTCATTGTGAGGGATCGACGGATGCAATAAAGAAGGAATAGTGCATCCGAAAAGAGATACTCTCCTACCAATAGGAGATCCTTTCGTTGCCATAGAAATGCTCCTCGATTTAGAAAGAGAAGTCATAGAACCTATAGTATTTCATAGCGACGCAATTTCTGTGTTAATTCGTCATTGTGAGGGATCGACGGATGCAATAAAGAAGGTATAGTGCATCCGAAAACAGATACTCGCCTCCCAATAAGAGATCCTGTCGTTGCCATAGATATGCTCCTCGATTTAGAATGAGAAGTCATAGAACATATAGTACTTCATAGCGACGCAATTTCTGTGTTAATTCGTCATTGTGAGGTATCGAAGGATGCAATAAAGAAGGAATAGTGCATCCGAAAAGAGTAACTCGCTTCGCAATACGAGATCCTGTCGTTGCCATAGAAATGCTCCTCGATTTAGAAAGAGAAGTCATAGAACCTATTGTATTTCATAGCGACGCAATTTCTGTGTTAATTCGTCATTGTGAGGAATCGACGGATGCAATACAGAAGGAATAGTGCATCCGAAAAGAGTAACTCGCTTCCCAATAGGAGATCCTGTCGTTGCCATAGAAATGCTCCTCGATTTAGAAAGAGAAGTCATTGAACCTATAGTATTTCATAGCGACGCAATTTCTGTGTTAATATGTCATTGTGAGGGATCGATGGATGCAATAAAGAAGGAATAGTGCATCCAAAAAGAGATACTCGCCTCCCAATAGAAGATCCTTTCGTTGCCATAGGATCGTTCCTCGATTTAGAAAGAGAAGGCGTAGAAATTATAGTATTTCATAGCGACGCAATTTCTGTGTTAATTCGTCATTGTGAGGGATCGACGGATGCAATAAAGAAGGAATAGTGCATCCGAAAAGAGTAACTCGCTTCCCAATAGGAGATCCTGTCGTTGCCATAGAAATGCTCCTCGATTTAGAAAGAGAAGTCATAGAACCTATAGTATTTCATAGGGACCCAATTTCTGTGTTAATTCGTCATTGTGAGTGATTGACGAATGCAATAAAGAAGGAATAGTGCATCCGACATGAGATACTCGCCTTCCAATAGGAGATCCTGTCGTCGCCATAGAAATGCTCCTCGATTTAGAAAGAGAAGTCATAGAACCTATAGTATTTCATAGCGACGCAATTTTTGTGTTAATTCGTCATTGTGAGTGATCGACGGTTGCAATAAAGAAGGAATAGTGCATCCGAAATGAGATACTCGCCTCCCAATAGGAGATCCTGTCGTTGCCATAGAAATGCTCCTCGATTTAGAAAGACAAGTCATAGAACTTATAGTATTTCATAGCGACGCAATTTCTGTGTTAATTCGTCATTATGAGGGATCGACGGATGCAATAAAGAAGGAATAGAGCATCCGACATGAGACACTCGCCTCCCAATTGGAGATCCTGTCGTTGCCATAGAAATGCTCCTCGATTTTGAAAGAGAAGTCATAGAACCAATAGTATTCCTTAGCGACGCAATTTCTGTGTTAATTCGTCATTGTGAGGGATCGACGGATGCAATAAAGAAGGAATAGTGCATCCGAAAAGAGATACTCGCCTCCCAATAGGAGATCCTGTCGTTGCCATAGAAATGCTCCTCGATTTAAATAGAGAAGTCATAGAACCTATAGTATCTCATAGCGACGCAATTTCTGTGTCAATTCGTCATTGTGAGGGATCGATGGATGCAATAAAGAACGAATAGTGCATCCAAAAAGAGATACTCGCCTCCCAATAGAAGATCCTTTCGTTGCCATAGGATCGTTCGTCGATTTAGAAAGAGAAGGCGTAGAACTTATAGTATTTCATGGCGACGCAATTTCTGTGTTAATTCGTCATTGTGAGGGATCGATGGAGGCAATAAAGAAGGAATAGTGCATCCAAAAAGAGATACTCGCCTCCCAATAGAAGATCCATTTGTTGCCATAGGATCGTTCCTCGATTTAGAAAGAGAAGGCGTAGAACTTATAGTATTTCATAGCGACGCTAATTCTGTGTTAATTCGTGAGGGATCGACGGGTGCAATAAAGAAGGAATACTGCATCCGAAAAGAGATACTCTCCTCCCAATAGGAGATCCTGTCGTTGCCATAGAAATGCTCCTCGATTTAGAAGAAGAAGTCATAGAACCTATAGTATTTAATAGCGACGCAATTTCTGTGTTAATTCGTCATTGTGAAGGATCGATGGATGCAATAATGAAGGAATAGTGCATCCAAAAAGAGATACTCGCCTTCCAATAGGAGATCCTGTCGTTGCCATAGAAAGGCTCCTCGATTTAGAAAGAGAAGTCATATAACCTATAGTATTTCATAGCGACGCAATTTCTGCGTTAATTCGTCATTGTGAAGGATCGACGGATGCAATAAAGAAGGAATAGTGCATCCGACATGAGACACTCGCCTCCCAATAAGAGATCCTGTCGTTGCCAAAGAAATGATCCTCGATTTAGAAAGAGAAGTCATAGAACCTATAGTATTTCATAGCGACGCAATTTCTGTATTAATTCGTCATTGTGAGGGATCGACGGATGCAATAAAGATGGAAGAGTGCATCCGAAAAGAGATACTCGCCTGCCAATAAGAGATCCTGTCGTTGCCATAGAAATGCTCCTCGATTTAGAAAGAGAAATCATAGAACCTATAGTATTTCATAGTGACCCAATTTCTGTGTTAATTCGTCATTGTGAGCGATCTATGGATGCAATAAAGTAGGAATAGTGCATCCGACATGAGATACTCGCCTCCCAAGAGAAGATCCTTTCGTTGCCGTAGGATCGTTCCTCGATTTAGAAGAGAAGGCGTAGATCTTGTAGTATTTCATAGCGACGCAATTTCTTTGTTAATTCGTCATTGTGAGGGATCGACGGATGCAATGAAGAAGGAATCGTGCATCCGAAAAGAGATACTCGCCTCCCAATAGGAGATCCTCTCGTTGCCATAGAAACGCTCCTCGATTTAGAAAGAGAAGTCATAGAACATATGGTATTTCATAGTGTTGCAATTTTTGTGTTAATTCGTCACTCTGAGGGATCGACGGATGCAATACAGAAGGAATAATGCATCCGAAAAGAGATACTCGCCTCCCAATAGGAGATCCTGTCGTTGCCATAGAAATGCTCCTCGATTTAGGAAGAGAAATCATAGAACCTATAGTATTTCATAGCGACGCAATTTCTGTGTTAATTCGCCATTGTGAGGGATCGACGGATGCAATAAAGAAGGGATAGTGCATCCGACATGAGATACTCGCCTCCCAATAGGAGATCCTGTCGTTGCCATAGAAATGCACCTCGATTTAGAAAGAGAAGTCATCGACCATATAATATTTAATAGCGACGCAATTTCTGTGTTAGTTCGTCATTGTGAGTGATCGACGGATGCAACAAATAAGAAATAGTGCATCCGAAAAGAGATACTTGCCTCCCAATAGGAGATCCTGTCGTTGCCATAGAAACGCTCCTCGATTTAGAAAGAGAAGTCGTAGAACCCATAGTATCTAATAGCGACGCAATTTCTGTGTTAATTCGTCATTGTGAGGGATCGACGGATGCAATGAAGAAGGAATAGTGCATCCGAAAAGAGATACTCGCCTCCCAATAAGAGATCCTGTCGTTACCATAGAAACGCTCCACGATTTAGAAAAAAAGTCATAGAACGTATAGTATTTCATAGCGACGCAATTTCTGTGTTAATTCGTCATTGTGAAGGATCGTTGGATGCAATAATGAAGGAATAGTGCATCCAAAAAGAGATACTCGCCTCCCAATAAGAGATCCTGTCGTTGCCAAAGAAATGAACCTCGATTTAGAAAGAGAAGTCATAGAACCTATAGTATTTCATAGCGACGCAATTTCTGTATTAATTCGTCATTGTGAGGGATCGACGGATGCAATAAAGAAGGAAGAGTGCATCCGAAAAGAGATACTCGCCTGCCAATAAGAGATCCTGTCGTTGCCATAGAAATGCTCCTCGATTTAGGAAGAGAAATCATAGAACCTATAGTATTTCATAGCGACGCAATTTCTATGTTAATTCGTCATTGTGAGGGATCGATGGATGCAATAAAGAAGGAATAGTGCATCCAAAAACGGATACTCCCCTCCCAGTAGGAGATCCATTCGTTGCCATAGGAGCGTTTCTCGATTTAGAATGAGAGGCCGTAGAACTTATAGTATTTCATAGCGACGCAATTTCTGTGTTAATTCGTCATTTTGAGGGATCGACGGATGCAATAAAGAAAAAATAGTGCATCCGAAAAGAGATACTCGCCTCCCAATAGGAGATCCTGTCGTTGCCATAGAAACGCTCCTCGATTTAGAAAGAGAAGTAATAGAACCTATAGTATTTCATAGCGACGCAATTTCTGTGTTAATTCGTCAATTTGAGGGATCGACGGATGCAAGAAAGAAGGAATAGTGCATCCGAAAAGAGATACTCGCCTCCCAATAGGACATCCTGTCGTTGCCATAGAAACGCTACTCGATTTAGAAAGAGAAGTCATAGAACCTATAGTATTTCATAGCGACGCAATTTCTGTGTTAATTCGTCATTGTGAGGGATCGATGGATGCAATAAAGAAGGAACAGTGCATCCAAAAACAGATACTCGCCTCCCAATAGAAGATCCTTTCGTTGCCATAGGATCGTTCCTCGATTTAGAAAGAGAAGGCGTAGAACTTATAGTATTTCATAGCGACGCAATTTCTGTGTTAATTCGTCATTGTGAGGGATCGACGGATGCAATAAAGACGGAATAGTGCATCCGAAATGAGATAATCGCCTCTTAATAGGAGGTCCTGTCGTTGTCATAGAAATGCTCCTCGATTTAGAAAGAGAAGTCTTAGAACCTATTGTATTTCATAGGGACGCAATTTCTGTGTTAATTCGACATTGTGAGGGATTGACGGATGCAATAAAGAAGGAATAGTGCATCCGAAAAGAGATACTCGTCTCCCAATAGGAGATCCTGACGTTGCCGTAGAAACGCTCCTAGATTTAGAAAGAGAAGTCATAGAAACTATAGTATTTCATAGCGACGCAATTTTTGTGTTAATTCGTCATTGTGAGGGATCGACGGATGCAATAAAGAGGGAATAGTTTATCCGAAAAGAGATATACGCCTCCCAATAGGAGATCCTGTCGTTGCCATGGAAACGCTCCTCGATTTAGAAAGAGAAGTCATAGAACCTATAGTATTTCATAGCGACGCAATTTCTATCTTAATTCGTCATTGTGCGGCATCGACGGATTTAATAAAGAAGGAATAGTGCATCCGAAAAGAGATACTCGCCTCCCAATAGGAGATCCTGTCGTTGCCATAGAAATGCTCCTCGATTTAGAAGAAGAAGTCATAGAACCTATAGTATTTAATAGCGACGCAATTTCTGTGTTAATTCGTCATTGTGAAGGATCGATGGATGCAATAATGAAGGAATAGTGCATCCAAAAAGAGATACTCGCCTTCCAATAGGAGATCCTGTCGTTGCCATAGAAAGGCTCCTCGATTTAGAAAGAGAAGTCATATAACCTATAGTATTTCATAGCGACGCAATTTCTGTGTTAATTCGTCATTGTGAAGGATCTACGGATGCAATAAAGAAGGAAGAGTGCATCCGACATGAGACACTCGCCTCCCAATAAGAGATCCTGTCGTTGCCAAAGAAATGATCCTCGATTTAGAAAGAGAAGTCATAGAACCTATAGTATTTCATAGCGACGCAATTTCTGTATTAATTCGTCATTGTGAGGGATCGACGGATGCAATAAAGAAGAAAGAGTGCATCCGAAAAGAGATACTCGCCTGCCAATAAGAGATCCTGTCGTTGCCATAGAAATGCTCCTCGATTTAGAAAGAGAAGTCATAGAACCTATAGTATTTCATAGTGACGCAATTTCTGTGTTAATTCGTCATTGTGAGCGATCTATGGATGCAATAAAGTAGGAATAGTGCATCCGACATGAGATACTCGCCTCCCAAGAGAAGATCCTTTCGTTGCCGTAGGATCGTTCCTCGATTTAGAAGAGAAGGCGTAGATCTTGTAGTATTTCATAGCGACGCAATTTCTTTGTTAATTCGTCATTGTGAGGGATCGACGGATGCAATGAAGAAGGAATAGTGCATCCGAAAAGAGATACTCGCCTCCCAATAGGAGATCCTCTCGTTGCCATAGAAACGCTCCTCGATTTAGAAAGAGAAGTCATAGAACATATGGTATTTCATAGTGTTGCAATTTTTGTGTTAATTCGTCACTCTGAGGGATCGACGGATGCAATACAGAAGGAATAATGCATCCGAAAAGAGATACTCGCCTCCCAATAGGAGATCCTGTCGTTGCCATAGAAATGCTCCTCGATTTAGGAAGAGAAATCGTAGAACCTATAGTATTTCATAGCGACGCAATTTCTGTGTTAATTCGCCATTGTGAGGGATCGACGGATGCAATAAAGAAGGGATAGTGCATCCGACATGAGATACTCGCCTCCCAATAGGAGATCCTGTCGTTGCCATAGAAATGCACCTCGATTTAGAAAGAGAAGTCATAGACCATATAATATTTAATAGCGACGCAATTTCTGTGTTAGTTCGTCATTGTGAGTGATCGACGGATGCAATAAATAAGAAATAGTGCATCCGAAAAGAGATACTTGCCTCCCAATAGGAGATCCTGTCGTTGCCATAGAAACGCTCCTCGATTTAGAAAGAGAAGTCGTAGAACCTATAGTATCTAATAGCGACGCAATTTCTGTGTTAATTCGTCATTTTGAGGGATCGACGGATGCAATGAAGAAGGAAGAGTGCATCCAAAAAGAGATACTCGCCTTCCAATAGGAGATCCTGTCGTTGCCATAGAAAGGCTCCTCGATTTAGAAAGAGAAGTCATATAACATATAGTATTTAATAGCGACGCAATATCTGTGTTAATTCGTCATTGTGAAGGATCGACGGATGCAATAAAGAAGGAATAGTGCATCCGACATGAGACACTCGCCTCCCAATAAGAGATCCTGTCGTTGCCAAAGAAATGATCCTCGATATAGAAAGAGAAGTCATAGAACCTATAGTATTTCATAGCGACGCAATTTCTGTATTAATTCGTCATTGTGAGGGATCGACGGATGCAATAAAGAAGGAAGAGTGCATCCGAAAAGAGATACTCGCCTGCCAATAAGAGATCCTGTCGTTGCCATAGAAACGCTCCTCGATTTAGAAAGAGAAGTAATAGAACCTATAGTATTTCATAGCGACGCAATTTCTGTGTTAATTCGTCAATTTGAGGGATCGACGGATGCAAGAAAGAAGGAATAGTGCATCCGAAAAGAGATACTCGCCTCCCAATAGGACATCCTGTCGTTGCCATAGAAACGCTACTCGATTTAGAAAGAGAAGTCATAGAACCTATAGTATTTCATAGCGACGCAATTTCTGTGTTAATTTGTCATTGTGAGGGATCGATGGATGCAATACAGAAGGAACAGTGCATCCAAAAAGAGATACTCGCCTCCCAATAGAAGATCCTTTCGTTGCCATAGGATCGTTCCTCGATTTAGAAAGAGAAGGCGTAGAACTTATAGTATTTCATAGCGACGCAATTTCTGTGTTAATTCGTCATTGTGAGGGATCGACGGATGCAATAAAGACGGAATAGTGCATCCGAAATGAGATAATCGCCTCTTAATAGGAGGTCCTGTCGTTGTCATAGAAATGCTCCTCGATTTAGAAAGAGAAGTCTTAGAACCTATTGTATTTCATAGGGACGCAATTTCTGTGTTAATTCGACATTGTGAGGGATTGACGGATGCAATAAAGACGGAATAGTGCATCAGACATGAGATACTCGCCTCCCAATAGGAGATCCTTTCGTTGCCCTAGAAATGCTCCTCGATTTAGAAAGAGAAATCATAGAACCTATAGTATTTCATAGCGACGCAATTTCTGTGTTAATTCGTCATTGTGAGTGATCGACGGATGCAATAAAGAAGGAATAGTGCATCCGAAAAGAGATACTCGTCTCCCAATAGGAGATCCTGACGTTGCCATAGAAACGCTCCTAGATTTAGAAAGAGAAGTCATAGAAACTATAGTATTTCATAGCGACGCAATTTTTGTGTTAATTCGTCATTGTGAGGGATCGACGGATGCAATAAAGAGGGAATAGTTTATCCGAAAAGAGATATACGCCTCCCAATAGGAGATCCTGTCGTTGCCATGGAAACGCTCCTCGATTTAGAAAGAGAAGTCATAGAACCTATAGTATTTCATAGCGACGCAATTTCTGTGTTAATTCGTCATTGTGAAGGATCTACGGATGCAATAAAGAAGGAAGAGTGCATCCGACATGAGACACTCTCCTCCCAATAAGAGATGCTGTCGTTGCCAAAGAAATGATCCTCGATTTAGAAAGAGAAGTCATAGAACCTATAGTATTTCATAGCGACGCAATTTCTGTATTAATTCGTCATTGTGAGGGATCGACGGATGCAATAAAGAAGGAAGAGTGCATCCGAAAAGAGATACTCGCCTGCCAATAAGAGATCCTGTCGTTGCCATAGAAATGCTCCTCGATTTAGGAAGAGAAATCATAGAACCTATAGTATTTCATAGCGACGCAATTTCTATGTTAATTCGTCATTGTGAGTGATCGATGGATGCAATAAAGAAGGAATAGTGCATCCAAAAACGGATACTCCCCTCCCAGTAGGAGATCCATTCGTTGCCATAGGAGCGTTTCTCGATTTAGAATGAGAGGCCGTAGAACTTATAGTATTTCATAGCGACGCAATTTCTGTGTTAATTCGTCATTGTGAGGGATCGACGGATGCAATAAAGACGGAATAGTGCATCCGAAATGAGATAATCGCCTCCCAATAGGAGGTCCTGTCGTTGTCATAGAAATGCTCCTCGATTTAGAAAGAGAAGTCTTAGAACCTATAGTATTTCATAGGGACGCAATTTCTGTGTTAATTCGACATTGTGAGGGATTGACGGATGCAATAAAGAAGGAATAGTGCATCAGACATGAGATACTCGCCTCCCAATAGGAGATCCTTTCGTTGCCCTAGAAATGCTCCTCGATTTAGAAAGAGAAATCATAGAACCTATAGTATTTCATAGCGACGCAATTTCTGTGTTAATTCGTCATTGTGAGTGATCGACGGATGCAATAAAGAAGGAAGAGTGCATCCGAAAAGAGATACTCGTCTCCCAATAGGAGATCCTGTCGTTGCCATAGAAATGCTCCTCGATTTAGAAGAAGAAGTCATAGAACCTATAGTATTTAATAGCGACGCAATTTCTGTGTTAATTCGTCATTGTGAAGGATCGATGGATGCAATAATGAAGGAATAGTGCATCCAAAAAGAGATACTCGCCTTCCAATAGGAGATCCTGTCGTTGCCATAGAAAGGCTCCTCGATTTAGAAAGAGAAGTCATATAACCTATAGTATTTCATAGCGACGCAATTTCTGTGTTAATTCGTCATTGTGAAGAATCTACGGATGCAATAAAGAAGGAAGAGTGCATCCGACATGAGACACTCGCCTCCCAATAAGAGATCCTGTCGTTGCCAAAGAAATGATCCTCGATTTAGAAAGAGAAGTCATAGAACCTATAGTATTTCATAGCGACGCAATTTCTGTATTAATTCGTCATTGTGAGGGATCGACGGATGCAATAAAGAAGGAAGAGTGCATCCGAAAAGAGATACTCGCCTGCCAATAAAAGATCCTGTCGTTGCCATAGAAATGCTCCTCGATTTAGAAAGAGAAGTCATAGAACCTATAGTATTTCATAGTGACGCAATTTCTGTGTTAATTCGTCATTGTGAGCGATCTATGGATGCAATAAAGTAGGAATAGTGCATCCGACATGAGATACTCGCCTCCCAAGAGAAGATCCTTTCGTTGCCGTAGGATCGTTCCTCGATTTAGAAGAGAAGGCGTAGATCTTGTAGTATTTCATAGCGACGCAATTTCTTTGTTAATTCGTCAATGTGAGGGATCGACGGATGCAATGAAGAAGGAATAGTGCATCCGAAAAGAGATACTCGCCTCCCAATAGGAGATCCTCTCGTTGCCATAGAAACGCTCCTCGATTTAGAAAGAGAAGTCATAGAACATATGGTATTTCATAGTGTTGCAATTTTTGTGTTAATTCGTCACTCTGAGGGATCGACGGATGCAATACAGAAGGAATAGTGCAACCGAAAAGAGATACTCGCCTCCCAATAGGAGATCCTGTCGTTGCCATAGAAATGCTCCTGGATTTAGGAAGAGAAGTCATATAACCTATAGTATTTCATAGCGACGCAATTTCTGTGTTAATTCGTCATTGTGAAGGATCTACGGATGCAATAAAGAAGGAAGAGTGCATCCGACATGAGACACTCTCCTCCGAATAAGAGATGCTGTCGTTGCCAAAGAAATGATCCTCGATTTAGAAAGAGAAGTCATAGAACCTATAGTATTTCATAGCGACGCAATTTCTGTATTAATTCGTCATTGTGAGGGATCGACGGATGCAATAAAGAAGGAAGAGTGCATCCGAAAAGAGATACTCGCCTGCCAATAAGAGATCCTGTCGTTGCCATAGAAATGCTCCTCGATTTAGGAAGAGAAATCATAGAACCTATAGTATTTCATAGCGACGCAATTTCTATGTTAATTCGTCATTGTGAGTGATCGATGGATGCAATAAAGAAGGAATAGTGCATCCAAAAACGGATACTCCCCTCCCAGTAGGAGATCCATTCGTTGCCATAGGAGCGTTTCTCGATTTAGAATGAGAGGCCGTAGAACTTATAGTATTTCATAGCGACGCAATTTCTGTGTTAATTCGTCATTGTGAGGGATCGACGGATGCAATAAAGACGGAATAGTGCATCCGAAATGAGATAATCGCCTCCCAATAGGAGGTCCTGTCGTTGTCATAGAAATGCTCCTCGATTTAGAAAGAGAAGTCTTAGAACCTATAGTATTTCATAGGGACGCAATTTCTGTGTTAATTCGACATTGTGAGGGATTGACGGATGCAATAAAGAAGGAATAGTGCATCAGACATGAGATACTCGCCTCCCAATAGGAGATCCTTTCGTTGCCCTAGAAATGCTCCTCGATTTAGAAAGAGAAATCATAGAACCTATAGTATTTCATAGCGACGCAATTTCTGTGTTAATTCGTCATTGTGAGTGATCGACGGATGCAATAAAGAAGGAAGAGTGCATCCGAAAAGAGATACTCGTCTCCCAATAGGAGATCCTGACGTTGCCATAGAAACGCTCCTAGATTTAGAAAGAGAAGTCATAGAACCTATAGTATTTCATAGCGACGCAATTTCTGTGTTAATTCGTCATTTTGAGGGATCGACGGATGCAATACAGAAGGAATAATGCATCCGAAAAGAGATACTCGCTTCCCAATACAAGATCCTTTCGTTGCCATAGGATCGTTCCTCGATTTAGAAAGAGAAGGCGTAGACTTTATAGTATATTATAGCGACGCAATTTCTGTGCTAATTCGTCATTGTGAGGGATCGATGGAGGCAATAAAGAAGGAATAGTGCATCCAAAAAGAGATACTCGTCTCCCAATAGAAGATCCTTTCGTTGCCATAGGATCGTTCCTCGATTTCGAAAGAGAAGGCGTAGAACGTACAGTATTTCATAACGACGCAATTTCTGGGTTAATTCGTCATTGTGAGGGATCGACGGATGCAATAAAGAAGGAATAGTGCATCCGAAAAGAGATACTCGCCTCCCAATAGGAGATCCAGTCGTTGACATAGAAACGCTCCTCGATTTACAATGAGAAGTCATAGTACCTATAGTATTTCATAGCGACGCAATTTCTGTGTTAATTCGTCATTGTGAGGGATCGACGGATGCAATAAAGAAGGAATAGTGCATCCGAAAAGAGATACTCGCCTCCCAATAAGAGATGCTGTCGTTGCCATAGAAACGCTCCACGATTTAGAAAGAGAAGTCATAGAACCTATAGTATTTCATAGCGACGTAATTTCCGTGTGAATTCGTCATTGTGAGGGATCGACGGATGCAATAAAGAAGGATTAGTGCATCCGAAAAGAGATACTCATCTCCCAATAGGAGATCCTACCGTTGCCATAGAAATGCTCCTCGATTTAGAAAGAGAAGTCATAGAACCTATAGTATTTCATAGCGCCAAATTTCTGTGTTAATTTGTCATTGTGAGGGATCGATGGATGAAATAAAGAAGGAATAGTGCATCCAAAAAGAGTTACTCGCCTCCCAATAGAAGAGCCTTTCGTTGCTATATATTCGTTCCTCGATTTAGAAAGTGAAGTCGTAGAACCCATAGTATTTCATAGCGACGCAATTTCTGTGTTGATTCGTCATTGTGATGGATCGACGGATGCAATAAAAAAGGAATAGTGCATCCGAAAAGAGATACTCGCCTCCCAATGGAAGGTCCTGTCGTTGCCATAGAAATGCTCCTCGATTTAGAAAGAGAAGTCATAGAACGTATAGTATTTCATAGCGACGCAATTTCTGTGTTAATTCGTCATTGTGAGGTATCGAAGGATGCAATAAAGAAGGAATAGTGCATCCGACATGAGATACTCGCCTCCCAATAGAAGATCCTTTCGTTGCCATAGGATCGTTCCTCGTTTTAGAAGAGAAGGCGTAGAACTTATAGTATTTTATAGCGACGCAATTTCTGTGTTAATTCGTCATTGTGAGGGATCGACGGATGCAATAAATAAGGAATAGTGCATCCGAAAAGAGATACTCGCTTCCCAAAAGGAGATCCTGTCGTTGCCATAGAAACGCTCCTCGAGTTTGAAAGAGAAATCATAGAACCTATAGTATTTCATAGCGACGCAATTTCTGTGTTAATTCGTCATTTTGATGGATCGACGGATGCAATAAAGAAGGAATAGTGCATCCGAAAAGAGGTACTCGCCTCCCAATAGGAGATCCTGTCGTTGCCATAGGTATGCTCCTCGATTTAGAAAGAGAAGTCATAGAACCTATAGTATTTCGTAGCGACGCAATTCTTGTCTTAATTCGTCATTGTGAGGGATCGACGGATGCAATAAACAAGGAATAGTGCATCCAAAAAGAGATACTCGCCTCCCAATAGAAGATCCATTCGTCGCCATAGGAGCGTTCCTCGATTTAGAAAGAGAAGGCGTAGAACTTATAGTATTTCATAGCGACGAAATTTCAGTGTTAATTCGTCATTGTGAGGGATCGACGGATGCAATAAACAAGGAATAGTGCATCCAAAAAGAGATACTCGCCTCCCAATAGAAGATCCTTTCGTTGCCATAGGATCGTTCCTCGATATAGAAAGAGAAGGCGTAGAAAGTACAGTATTTCATAACGACGCAATTTCTGGTTTAATTCGTCATTGTGAGGGATCGACGGATGCAATAATGAAGGAATAGTGCATCCGAAAAGAGGTACTCGCCTCCCAATATTAGATCCTGTCGTTGCCATAGAAACGCTCCTCGATTTAGAATGAGAAGTCATAGAACCTATAGTATTTCATAGCGACGCAATTTCTGTGTTAATTCGTCATAGTGAGGGATCGAAGGATGCAATAAAGAAGGAATAGTGCATCCAAAAAGTGATACTCGCCTCCCAATAGAAGATACTTTCGTTGCCATAGGATCGTTCCTCGATTTAGAAAGATGAGTCATAGAACCCATAGTATTTCATAGCGACGCAATTTCTGTGTTGATTCGTCATTGTGATGGATCAACGGATGCAATAAAGAAGGAATAATGCATCCGAAAACAGATACTCGCCTCCCAATACAAGATCCTTTCGTTGCCATAGGATCGTTCCTCGATTTAGAAAGAGAAGGCGTAGACTTTATAGTATATTATAGCGACGCAATTTCTGTGCAAATTCGTCATTGTGAGGGATCGATGGAGGCAATAAAGAAGGAATAGTGCATCCAAAAAGAGATACTCGCCTCCCAATAGAAGATCCTTTCGTTGCCATAGGATCGTTGCTCGATTTAGAAAGAGAAGGCGTAGAACGTACAGTATTTCATAACGACGCAATCTCTGTGTTAATTCGTCATTGTGAGGGATCGACGGATGCAATAAAGAAGGAATAGTAAATCCGAAAAGAGATACTCGCCTCCCAATAGGAGATCCTGTCGTTGCCATAGAGACGCTCCTCGATTTAGAATGAGAAGTCATAGAACCTATAGTATTTCATAGCGACGCAATTTCTGTGTTAATTCGTCATTGTGAGGGATCGACGGATGCAATAAAGAGGGAATAGTGCATCCGAAAAGAGATACTCGCCTCCCAATAAGAGATCCTGTCGTTGCCATAGAAACGCTCCTCGATTTAGAATGAGAAGTCTTAGAACCTATAGTATTTCATAGCGACGCAATTTCTGTGTTAATTCGTCATTGTGAGGGATCGACGGATGCAATAAAGAAGGAATAGTGCATCCGAAAAGAGATACTCGCCTCTCAATTGGAGATCCTTTCGTTGCCATAGGTATGCTTCTCGGTTTAGAAAGAGAAGTCATAGAACCTATAGTATTTCATAGCGACGCAATTTCAGTGTTAATTCGTCATTATGAGGGATCGACGGATGCAATAAACAAGGAATAGTGCATCCAAAATGAGATACTTGCCTCCCAATAGAAGATCCATTCGTCGCCATAGGAGCGTTCCTCGATTTAGAAAGAGAAGGCGTAGACTTTATAGTATATTATAGCGACGCAATTTCTGTGCTAATTCGTCATTGTGAGGGATCGCTGGATGCAATAAAGAAGGAATAGTGCATCCGAAAAGAGATACTCGCCTCCCAATAGGAGACCCTGTCGTTGCCATAGAAACGCTCCTCGATTTAGAATGAGAAGTTATAGAACCTATAGTATTTCATAGCGACGCAATTTCTGTGTTAATTCGTCATTGTGAGGGATCGACGGATGCAATAAAGAAGCAATAGTGCATCCGAAAAAAAATACTCGCCTCCCAATAAGAGATGCTGTCGTTGCCATAGAAACGCTCCACGATTCAGAATGAGAAGTCATAGAACCTATAGTATTTCATAGCGACGCAATTTCTGTGTTAATTCGTCATTGTGAGGGATCGACGGACGCAATAAAGAAGGATTAGTTCATCCGAAAAGAGATACTCGCCTCCCAATAGGAGATCCTACCGTTGCCATAGAAATGCTCCTCGATTTAGAAAGAGTAGTCATAGAACCTATAGTATTTCATAGCGCGAAATTTCTGTGTTAATTTGTCGTTGTGCGGGTTCGATGGATGCAATAAAGAAGGAACAATGCATCCAAAAAGAGTTACTCGCCTCCCAATAGAAGAGCCTTTCGTTGCTATATATTCGTTCCTCGATTTAGAAAGAGAAGTCGTATAACTTATAGTATTTCATAGCGACGCAATTTCTGTGTTAATTCGTCATTGTGAGGGATCGACGGACGCAATAAAGAAGGATTAGTTCATCCGAAAAGAGATACTCGCCTCCCAATAGGAGATCCTACCGTTGCCATAGAAATGCTCCTCGATTTAGAAAGAGTAGTCATAGAACCTATAGTATTTCATAGCGCGAAATTTCTGTGTTAATTTGTCGTTGTGCGGGTTCGATGGATGCAATAAAGAAGGAACAATGCATCCAAAAAGAGTTACTCGCCTCCCAATAGAAGAGCCTTTCGTTGCTATATATTCGTTCCTCGATTTAGAAAGAGAAGTCGTATAACTTATAGTATTTCATAGCGACGCAATTTCTGTGTTAATTCGTCATTGTGAGGGATCGATGGATGCAATAAAGAAGGAATAGTGCATCCGACATGAGATACTCGCCTCCCAAGAGAAGATCCTTTCGTTGCCGTAGGATCGTTCCTCGATTTAGAAGAGAAGGCGTAGATCTTATAGTATTTCATAGCGACGCATTTTCTGTGTTAATTCGTCATTGTGAGGGATCGACGGATGCAATAAAGAAGGAATAGTGCATCCGAAAAGAGATACTCGCCTCCCAATAGGAGATCTTGTCGTTGCCATAGAAATGCACCTCGATTTAGAAAGAGAAGTCGTAGAACATATAATATTTCATAGCGACGCAATTTCTGTGTTAGTTCGTCATTGTGAGGGATCGACGGATGCAATAAATAGGGAATAGTGCATCCGAAAAGAGATACTTGCCTCCCAATAGGAGATCCTGTCGTTGCCATAGAAACGCTCCTTGATTTAGAAAGAGAAGTCGTAGAACCTATAGTATCTCATAGCGACGCAATTTCTGTGTTAATTCGTCCTTTTGAGGGATCGACGGATGCAATAAAGAAGGAATAGTGCATCCGAAAAGAGGTACTCGCCTCCCAATAGGAGATCCTGTCGTTGCCATAGAAGCGCTCCTTGATTTAGAAAGAGAAGTCGTAGAACCTATAGTATCTCATAGCGACGCAATTTCTGTGTTAATTCGTCATTTTGAGGGATCGACGGATGCAATAAAGAAGGAATAGTGCATCCGAAAAGAGATACTCGCCTCCCAATGGGAGGTCCTGTCGTTGCCATAGAAACGCTCCTCGATTTAGAAAGAGAAGTAATTGAACCTATAGTATTTCATAGCGACGCAATTTCTGTGTTAATTCGTCAATTTGAGGGATCGACGGATGCAATAAAGAAGGAATAGTGCATCCGAAAAGAGATACTCGCCTCCCAATAGGAGATCCTGTCGCCATAGAAACGCTACTCGATTTAGAAAGACAAATCATAGAACCTATAGTATTTCATAGCGACGCAATTTCTGTGTTAATATGTCATTGTGAGGGATCGATGGATGCAATAAAGAAGGAACAGTGCATCCAAAAAGAGATACTCGCCTCCCAATAGAAAATCCTTTCGTTGCCATAGGGTCGTTCCTCGATTTAGAAAGAGAAGGCGTAGAACTTATAGTATTTCATAGCGACGCAATTTCTGTGATAATTCGTCATTGTGACGGATCGACGGATGCAATAAAGACGGAATAGTGGATCCGAAATGAGATACTCGCCTCCCAATAGGAGATCCTGTCGTTGCCATAGAAATGCTCCTCGATTTAGAAAGAGAAGTCATAGAACCTATAGTATTTCATAGCCCGAAATTTCTGTTTTAATTTGTCATTGTGAGGGATCGATGGATGCAATAATGAAGGAATAGTGCATCCAAAAAGAGTTACTCGCCTCCCAATAGAAGAGCCTTTCGTTGCTATATATTCGTCCCTCGATTTAGAAAGAGAAGTCGTAGAACCTATAGTATTTCATAGCGACGCAATTTCTGTGTTGATTCGTCATTGTGAGGGATCGACGGATGCAATAAAGAAGGAATAGTGCATTCGAAAAGAGATACTCGCCTCCCAATAGCAGATCCTGTCGTTGCCATAGAAACGCTCCTCGATTTAGAATGAGAAGTCATAGAACCCATAGTATTTCATACCGAGGCAATATCTGTGTCAATTCGTCATTGTGAGGGATCGACGGATGCAATAAAGAAGGAATAGTGCATCCGAAAAGAGATACTCGCCTCCCAATAGGAGATCCTGTCGTTGCCATAGAAACGCTCCTCGATTTAGAAGGAGGAGTCACAGAACTTGTAGTATTTCATAGCGAAGCAATTTCTGTGTTAATTCGTCATTGTTAGGGATCGACGGATGCAATAAACAAGGAATAGTGCATCCAAAAAGAGATACTCGCCTCCCAATAGAAGATCCATTCGTCGCCATAGGAGCGTTCCTCGATTTAGAAAGAGAAGGCGTAGAACTTATAGTATTTCATAGCGACACAATTTCTCTGTTAATTCGTCATTGTGAGGGATCGACGGATGCAATACAGAAGGAATAATGCATCCGAAAAGAGATACTCGCCTCCCAATACAAGATCCTTTCGTAGCCATAGGATCGTTCCTCGATTTAGAAAGAGAAGGCGTAGACTTTATAGTATATTATAGCGACGCAATTTCTGTGCTAATTCGTCATTGTGAGGGATCGATGGAGGCAATAAAGAAGGAATAGTGCATCCAAAAAGAGATACTCCCCTCCCAATAGAAGATCCTTTCGTTGCCATAGGATCGTTCCTCGATTTAGAAAGAGAATGCGTAGAACGTACAGTATTTCATAACGACGCAATTTCTGTGTTAATTCGTCATTGTGAGGGATCGACGGATGCAATAAAGAAGGAATAGTGCATCCGAAAAGAGTTACTCGCCTCCCAATAGGAGATCCTGTCGTTGCCATAGAAACGCTCCTCGATTTAGAATGAGAAGTCATAGAACCTATAGTATTTCATACCGAGGCAATTTCTGTGTTAATTCGTCATTGTGAGGGATCGACGGATGCAATAAAGAAGGAATAGTGCATCCGAAAAGAGATACTCGCCTCCCAATAAGAGATCCTGTCGTTGCCATAGAAACGCTCCACGATTTAGAAAGAGAAGTCATAGAACCTATAGTATTTCATAGCGACGCAATTTCTGTGTTAATTCGTCATTGTGAGGGATCGACGGATGCAATAAAGAAGGATTAGTGCATCCGAAAAGAGATACTCGTCTCCCAATAGGAGATCCTACCGTTGTCATAGAAATGCTCCTCGATTTAGAGAGAGAAGTCATAGAACCTATAGTATTTCATAGCGCGAAATTTCTGTGTTAATTTGTCATTGTGAGGGATCGATGGATGCAATAAAGAAGGAATAGTGCATCCAAAAAGAGTTACTCGCCTCCCAATAGAAGAGCCTTTCGTTGCTAAATATTTGTTTCTCGATTTAGAAAGAGAAGTCGTAGAACCTATAGTATTTCATAGCGACGCAATTTCTGTGTTGATTCGTCATTGTGATGGATCGACGGATGCAATAAAGTAGGAATAGTGCATCCGAAAAGAGATACTCGCCTCCCAATGGAAGATCCTGTCGTTGCCATAGATATGCTCCTCGATTTAGAAAGAGAAGTCATAGAACGTATAGTATTTCATAGCGACGCAATTTCTGTGTTAATTCTTCATTGTGAAGGATCGAAGGATGCAATAAAGAAGGAATAGTGCATCCGACATGAGATACTCGCCTCCCAATAGAAGATCCATTCGTTGAAATAGGATCGTTCCTCATTTTAGAAGAGAAGGCGTAGAACTTATAGTATTTTATAGCGACGCAATTTCTGTGTTAATTCGTCATTGTGAGGGATCGACGGATGCAATAAATAAGGAATAGTGCATCCGAAAAGAGATACTCGCTTCCCAAAAGGAGATCCTGTCGCTGCCATAGAAACGCTCCTCGATTTTGAAAGAGAAGTCATAGAACCTATAGTATATCATAGCGACGCAATTTCTGTGTTAATTCGTCATTTTGTGGGATCGACGGATGCAATAAAGAAGGAATAGTGCATCCGAAAAGAGGTACTCGCCTCCCAATAGGAGATCCTGTCGTTGCCATAGGTATGCTCCTCGATTTAGAAAGAGAAGTAATAGAACCTATAGTATTTCATAGCGACGCAATTTCAGTGTTAATTCGTCATTGTGAGGGATCGACGGATGCAATAAACAAGGAATAGTGCATCCAAAAAGAGATACTCGCCTCCCAATTGAAGATCCATTCGTCGCCATAGGAGCGTTCCTCGATTTAGAAAGAGAAGGCGCAGAACTTATAGTATTTCATAGCGACGCAATTTCTGTGTTAATTCGTCATTGTGAGGGATCGACGGATGCAATACAGAAGCAATAATGCATCCGTAAAGAGATACTCGCCTCCCAATACAAGATCCTTTCGTTGCCATAGGATCGTTCCTCGATTTAGAAAGAGAAGGCGTAGACTTTATAGTATATTATAGCGACGCAATTTCTGTGCTAATTCGTCATTGTGAGGGATCGATGGAGGCAATAAAGAAGGAATAGTGCATCCAAAAAGAGATACTCGCCTCCCAATAGAAGATCCTTTCGTTGCCATAGAATCGTCCCTCGATTTAGAAAGAGAAGGCGTAGAACGTACAGTATTTCATAACGACGCAATTTCTGTGTTAATTCGTCATTGTGAGGGATCGACGGATGCAATAAAGAAGGAATAGTGCATCCGAAAAGAGATACTCGCCTCCCAATAGGAGATCCTGTCGTTGCCATAGAAACGCTCCTCGATTTAGAATGAGAAGTCATAGAACCTATAGTATTTCATAGCGACGCAATTTCTGTGTTAATTCGTCATTGTGAGCGATCGACGGATGCAATAAAGAAGGAATAGTGCATCCGAAAAGAGATACTCGCCTCCCAATAAGAGATTCTGTCGTTGCCATAGAAACGCTCCACGATTTAGAAAGAGAAGTCATAGAACCTATAGTATTTCATAGCGCGAAATTTCTGTGTTAATTTGTCATTGTGAGGGATCGATGGATGCAATAAAGAAGGAATAGTGCATCCAAAAAGAGTTACTCGCCTCCCAATAGATGAGCTTTTCGTTGCTATATATTCGTTCCTCGATTTAGAAAGAGAAGTCGTAGAACCTATAGTATTTCATAGCGACACAATTTCTGTGTTAATTCGTCATTGTGAGGGATCGATGGATGCAATAAAGAAGGAATAGTGCATCCGAAAAGAGATACTCGCCTCCCAATAAGAGATCCTGTCGTTGAGATAGGATCGTTCCTCGTTTTAGAAGAGAAGGCGTTGAACTTATAGTATTTTATAGCGACGCAATTTCTGTGTTAATTCGTCATTGAGAGGGATCGACGGATGCAATAAATAAGGAATAGTGCATCCGAAAAGAGATACTCGCTTCCCAATAGGAGATCCTGACGTTGCCATAGAAACGCTCCTCGATTTTGAAAGAGAAGTCATTGAACCTATAGTATTTCATAGCGACGCAATTTCTGTGTTAATTCGTCATTTTGAGGGATCGACGGATGCAATAATTAAGGAATAGTGCATCCGAAAAGAGGTACTCGCCTCCCAATAGGAGATCCTGTCGTTGCCGTAGGTATGCTCCTCGATTTAGAAAGAGAAGTCATAGAACCTATAGTATTTCATAGCGACGCAATTTCAGTGTTAATTCATCATTGTGAGGGATGGACGGATGCAATAAACAAGGAATAGTGCATCCAAAAAGAGATACTCGCCTCCCAATAGAAGATCCATTCGTCGCCATAGGAGCGTTCCTCGATTTAGAAAGAGAAGGCGTAGAACTTATAGTATTTCATAGCCACGCAATTTCAGTGTTAATTCGTCATTGTGAGGGATCGACGGATGCAATAAACAAGGAATAGTGCATCCAAAAAGAGATACTCGCCTTCCAATAGAAGATCCTTTCGTTTCCATAGGATCGTTCCTCGATTTAGAAAGAGAAGATGTAGAACGTACAGTATTTCATAACGACGCAATTTCTGTGTTAATTCGTCATTGTGAGGGATCGACGGATGCAATAAAGAAGGAATAGTGCATCCGAAAGGAGATACTCGCCTCCCAATAGGAGATCCTGTCGTTGCCATAGAAACGCTCCTCGATTTAGAATGAGAAGTCATAGAACCCATAGTATTTCATAGCGACGCAATTTCTGTGTTAATTCGTCATTGTGAGGGATCGATGGATGCAATAAAGAAGGAATAGTGCATCCGAAAAGAGATACTCGCCTCCCAATAAGAGATCCTGTCGTTGCCATAGAAACACTCCACGATTTAGAAAGAGAAGTCATAGAACCTATAGTATTTCATAGCGCAAAATTTCTGTGTTAATTTGTCATTGTGAGGGATCGATGGATGCAATAAAGAAGGAATAGTGCATCCAAAAAGAGTTACTCGCCTCCCAATAGAAGAGCCTTTCGTTGCTATATATTCGTTCCTCGATTTAGAAAGAGAAGTCGTATAACTTATAGTATTTCATAGCGACGCAATTTCTGTGTCAATTCGTCATTGTGAGGGATCGATGGATGCAATAAAGAAGGAATAGTGCATCCGACATGAGATACTCGCCTCCCAAGAGAAGATCCTTTCGTTGCCGTAGGATCGTTCCTCGATTTAGAAGAGAAGGCGTAGATCCTATAGTATTTCAAAGCGACGCTATTTCTGTGTTAATTCGTCATTGTGAGGGATCGACGGATGCAATAAAGAAGGAATAGTGCATCCGAAAAGAGATACTCGCCTCCCAATAGGAGATCCTGTCGTTGCCCTAGAAATGCTCCTCGATTTAGAAAGAGAAGTCATAGAACATATGGTATTTCATAGTGTTGCAATTTCTGTGTTAATTCGTCATTGTTAGGGATCGATGGATGCAATAAAGAAGGAATAGTGCATTCGAAAAGAGATACTCGCCTCCCAATAGGAGATCCTGTCGTTGCCAAAGAAATGCTCCTCGATTTAGAAAGAGAAGTCATAGAACCTATAGTATTTAATAGCGACGCAATTTCTGTGTTAATTCGTCATTGATAGGGATCGATGGATGCAATAAAGAAGGAATAGTGCATCCAAGAAGAGATAATCGCCTCCAAATAGAAGATCCTTTCGTTGCCATAGGATCGTTCTCCGATTTAGAAAGAGAACTCATAGATCTTATAGTATTTCATAGCAACGCAATTTCTGTGTTAATTCGTCACTGTGAGGGATCGACGGATGCAATAAAGAAGGAATAGTGCATCCGAAAAGAGATACTCGCCTCCCAATAGGAGATCCTGTCGTTGCCATAGAAATGCTCCTCGTTTTAGAAAGAGAAATCATAGAACCCATAGTATTTCACAGCGACGCAATTTCTGTGTTAATTCGACATTGTGAAGGATCGATGGATGCAATAAGAAGGAATAGTGCATCCAAAAAGAGATACTCGCCTCCCAATAGAAGATCCTATCGTTGCTATAGGATCGCTCCACGATTTAGAAAGAGAAGGCGTAGAACTTATAGTATTTCATAGCGACGCAATTTCTGTGTTAATTCGTCATTGTGAGGGATCGACGGATGCAATAAAGAAGGAATAGTGCATCCGAAAAGATATACTCGCCTCCCAATAGGAGATCCTGTCGTTGCCATAGAAATGCTCCTCGATTTAGAAAGAGAAGTCTTAGAACCTATAGTATTTCATAGGGACGCAATTTCTGTGTTAATTCGTCATTGTGAGGGATTGACGGATGCAATAGAGAAAGAATAGTGCATCCGACATGAGATACTCGCCTCCCAATTGGAACTCCTTTCGTTGCCATAGAAATGCTCCACGATTTAGAAAGAGAAGTCATAGAACCTATAGTATTTCATAGCGACGCAATTTCTGTGTTAATTCGTCATTGTGAGTGATCGACGGATGCAATAAAGAAGGAATAGTGCATCCGAAAAGAGATACTCGTCTCCCAATAGGAGATCCTGTCGTTGCCATAGAAACGCTATTAGATATAGAAAGACAAGTCATAGAAACCATAGTATTTCATAGTGACGCAATTTCTGTGTTAATTCGTCATTGTGAGGGATCGACGGATGCAGTAAAGAGGGAATAGTGCATCCGAAAAGAGATATACGCCTCCCAATAGGAGATCCTGTCGTTGCCATAGAAACGCTCCTCGATTTAGAAAGAGAAGTCATAGAACCTATAGTATTTCATAGCGACGCAATTTCTATGTTAATTCGTCATTGTGCGGGATCGACGGATGTAATAAAGAAGGAATAGTGCATCCGAAAAGAGATACTCGCCTCCCAATAGGAGATCCGGTCGTTGCCATAGAAATGCTCCTCGATTTACAAAGAGAAGTCATAGAACCTATAGTATTTCATAGCGACGCAATTTCTGTGTTAATTCGTCATAGTGAGGGATCGAAGGATGCAATAAAGAAGGAATAGTGCATCCAAAAAGTGATACTCGGCTCCCAATAGAAGATCCTTTCGTTGCCATAGGATCGTTCCTCGATTTAGAAAGAGAAGTCATAGAACCTATAGTATTTCATAGCGGCGCAATTTCTGTGTTGATTCGTCATTGTGATGGATCGACGGATGCAATAAATAAGGAATAGTGCATCCGAAAAGAGATACTCGCCTCCCAATGGAAGATCCTGTCGTTGCCATAGAAATGCTCCTCGATTTAGAAAGAGAAGTCATAGAACGTATAGTATTTCATAGCGACGCAATTTCTGTGTTAATTCTTCATTGTGAGGGATCGAAGGATGCAATAAAGAAGGAATAGTGCATCCGACATGAGATACTCGCCTCCCAATAGAAGATCGCTTAGTTGCCGTAAGATCGTTCCTCGTTTTAGAAGAGAAGGCGTAGAACTTATAGTATTTTATAGCGACGCAATTTCTGTGTTAATTCGTTATTGTGAGGGATCGACGGATGCAATAAATAAGGAATAGTGCATCCGAAAAGAGATACTCGCTTTCCAATCGGAGATCCTGTCGTTGCCATAGAAACGCTCCTCGATTTTGAAAGAGAAGTCATAGAACCTATAGTATTTCATAGCGACGCAATTTCTGTGTTAATTCGTCATTTTGAGGGATGGACGGATGCAATAAAGAAGGAATAGTGCATCCGAAAAGAGGTACTCACCTCCCAATGGGAGATCCTGTCGTTGCCATAGGTATGCTCCTCGATTTAGAAAGAGAAGTTATAGAACCTATAGTATTTCATAGCGACGCAATTTCAGTGTTAATTCGTCATTGTGAGGGATCGACGGATGCAATAAACAAGGAATATTGCATCCAAAAAGAGATACTCGTCTCCCAATAGAAGATTCATTCGTCGCCATAGGAGCGTTCCTCGATTTAGAAAGAGAAGGCGTAGAACTTCTAGTATTTCATAGCGACGCAATTTCTGTGTTAATTCGTCATTGTGTGTGATCGACGGATGCAATAAAGAAGGAATAGTGCATCCGAAAAGAGATACTCGCCTCGCAATAGGAGATCCTGCCGTTGCCATAGAAACGCTCCTCGATTTAGAAAGAGAAGTCATAGAACCTATAGTATTTCATAGCGACGCAATTTCTATGTTAATTCGTGATTGTGCGGGATCGACGGATGTAATAAAGAAGGAATAGTGCATGCGAAAAGGGATACTCGCCTCGCAATAGGAGATCTTGTCGTTGCCATAGAAACGCTCCTCGATTTAGAAAGAGTAGTCATAGAACCTACAGTATTTCATAGCGACGCAATTTCTGTGTTAATTCGTCATTGTGAGGGATCCATGGATGCAATAAAGAAGGAATTGTGCATCCAAAAAGAGATACTCGCCTCCCAATACAAGATCCTTTCGTTGCCATAGCATCGTTCCTCGATTTAGAAAGAGAAGGCGTAGACTTTATAGTATATTATAGCGACGCAATTTCTGTATTAATTCGGCATTGTAAAGGAACGATGGAGGCAATAAAGAAGGAATAGTGCATCCAAAAAGAGATACTCGACTCCCAATAGAAGATCCTTTCGTTGCCATAGGATCGTTCCTCGATTTACAAAGAGAAGTCGTAGAACGTACAGTATTTCATAGCGACGCAATTTCTGTGCTAATTCGTCATTGTGAAGGATCGATGGATGCAATAAAGAAGGAATAGTGCATCCAAAAAGAGTTACTCGCCTCCCAATAGAAGAGCCTTTCGTTGCTATATATTCGTTCCTCGATTTAGAAAGAGAAGTCGTACAACTTATAGTATTTCATAGCGACGCAATTTCTGTGTTAATTCGTCACTGTGAGGGATCGATGGATGCAATAAAGAAGGAATAGTGCATCCAAAAAGAGATACTCTCCTCCCAATAGAAGATCATTTCGTTGCCATAGGATCGTTCCTCGATTTAGAAAGAGAAGGCGTAGACTTTATAGTATTTCATAGCGACGCAATTTCTGTGTTAATTCGTTATTGTGAGGGATCGAAGGATGCAATAAAGTAGGAATAGTGCATCCAATAGAACATACTCGCCTCTCAATAGAAGATCCTTTCGTTGCCATAGGATGGTGCCTCCATTTACAAAGAGAAGACGTAGAACTTATAGTATTTCATAGCGACGCAATTTCTGTGTTAATTCGTCATTGTGAGGGATCGACGGATGCAATAAAGAAGGAATGGTGCATCCGAAAAGAGATACTCGCCTCCCAATAGGAGATCCTGACGTTGCCATAGAAATTCTCCTCGATTTAGAAAGAGAAGTCATAGAACCTATAGTACTTCATAGCGACGCAATTTCTGTGTTAATTCGTCATTGTGAGGGATCGATGGATTCAATAAAGAAGGAATAGTGCATCCAAAAAGAGATACTCGCCTCCCAATAGAAGGTCCTTTCGTTGCCATAGGATCGTTCATCGATTTAGAAAGAGAAGGCGTAGAACTTATAATATTTCATAGCGACGCAATTTCTGTGTTAATTCGTCATTGTGAGGGATCGATGGAGGCAATAAAGAAGGAATAGTGCATCCAAACAGAGATACTCGCCTCCCAATAGACGATCCTTTCGTTGCCATAGGATCGTTCCTCGATTTAGAAAGAGAAGGCGTAGAACTTATAGTATTTCATAGCGACGCAATTTCTGTGTTAATTCGTCATTATGAGGGATCGACGGATGCAATAAAGGAGGAATAGTGCATCCGAAAAGAGATACTCGCCTTTCAATAGGAGATCCTGTCGTTGCCATATAAACGCTCCTCGATTTAGAATGAGAAGTCATAGAACCTATAGTATTTCATAGCGACGCAATTGCTGTGTTAATTCGTCATTGTGAGGGATCGACGGATGCAATATAGAAGGAATAGTGCATCCGAAAAGAGATACTCGCCTCCCAGTAGAAGATCCTTTCGTTGCCATAGAAATGCTCCTCGATTTAGAAAGAGAAGTCATACAACCTGTAGTATTTCATAGCGTCTCAATTTCTGTGTTAATTCGTCATAGTGAGGGATCGAAGGATGCAATAAAGAAGGAATAGTGCATCCAAAAAGAGATACTCGCCTCTCAATAGAAGATCCTTTCGTTGCCGTAGGATCGTTCCTCGATTTAGAAGAGAAGGCGTACATCTTATAGTATTTCATAGCGACGCAATTTCTGTGTTAATTCGTCATTGAGAGGGATCGACGGATGCAATGAAGAAGGAATAGTGCATCCGAAAAGAGATACTCGCCTCCCAATAGGACATCCTGTCGTAGCCATAGAAACACTCCTCGATTTAGAAAGAGAAGTCATAGAACATATGGTATTTCATAGTGTTGCAATTTCTGTGTTAATTCGTCACTGTGAGGGGTCGACGGATGCAATACAGAAGGAATAATGCATCCGAAAAGAGATACTCGCCTCCCAATAGAAGATCCATTCGTTGCCATAGGAGCGTTTCTCGATTTAGAAAGAGAGGCCGTAGAACTTATAATATTTCATAGCGACGCAATTTCTGTGTTAATTCGTCATTGTGAGGGATCGACGGATGCAATAAAGAAGGAAGAGTGCATCCGAAAAGAGATACTCCCCTCCCAACAGAAGATCCATTCGTTGCCATAGCAGCGTTTCTCGATTTAGAAAGAGAGGCCGTAGAACTTATAATATTTCATAGCGACGCAATTTCTGTGTTAATTCGTCATTGTGAGGGATCGACGGATGCAATAAAGAAGGAATAGTGCATCCGAAAAGAGATACTCGCCTCTCAATAGGAGATCCTGTCGTTGCCATAGAAACGCTCCTCGATTTAGAAAGAGAAGTCATAGAAACTATAGTATTTCACAGCGACGCAATTTCTGTGTTAATTCGTCATTGTGAGGGATCGACGGATGCAATAAAGAAGGAACAGTGCATCCGAAAAGAAATACTCGCCTCCCAATACGAGATCCTGTCGTTGCCATAGAAACGCTCCTCGATTTAGAAAGAGAAGTAATAGAACCTATAGTATTTCATAGCGACGCAATTTCTGTGTTAATTCGTCAATTTTAGGGATCGACGGATGCAATAAAGAAGGAATAGTGCATCCGAAAAGAGATACTCGCCTCCCAATAGGAGATCCTGTCGTTGCCATAGAAACGCTACTCGATTTAGAAAGAGAAGTCATAGAACCTATAGTATTTCATAGCGAAGCAATTTCTGTGTTAATATGTCATTGTGAGGGATAGATGGACGCAATAAAGAAGGAACAGTGCATCCAAAAAGAGATACTCGCCTCCCAATAGAAGATCCTTTCGTTGCCATAGGATCGTTCCTCGATTTAGAAAGAGAAGTCATAGAACCTATAGTATTTGATTGCGACGCAATTTCTGTGCTAATTCGTCATTGTGCGGGATCGACGGATGTACTAAAGAAGGAATAGTGCATCCGAAAAGAGATACTCGCCTCCCAATAGGAGATCCCGTCGTTGCCATAGAAATGCTCCTCGATTTAGAAAGAGAAGTCATAGAATCTATAGTATTTCATAGCGACGCAATTTCTGTGTTAATTCGTCATAGTAAGGGATCGAAGGATGCAATAAAGAAGGAATAGTGCATCCAAAAAGTGATACTCGCCTCCCAATAGAAGATCCTTTCGTTGCCATAGGATCGTTCCTCGTTTTAGAAGAGAAGGCGTAGAACTTATAGTATTTCATAGCGACGCAATTTCTGTGATAATTCGTCATTGTGAGGGATCGACGGATGCAATAAAGTCAAAATAGTGCATCCGAAATGAGATACTCGCCTCCCAATAGGAGATCCTGTCGTTGCCATAGAAATGCTCCTCCATTTAGAAAGGGAAGTCTTAGAACCTATAGTATTTCATAGGGACGCAATTTCTGTGTTAATTCGTCATTGTGAGGGATTGACGGATGCAATAAAGAAGGAATAGTGCATCCGACATGAGATACTCGCCTCCCAATAGGAGATCCTTTCGTTGCCATAGAAATGCTCCTCGATTTAGAAAGAGAAGTCATAGAACCTATAGTATTTCATAGCGACGCAATTTCTGTGTTAATTCGTCATTGTGAGCGATCGACGGATTGCAATAATGAAGGAATAGTGCATCCAAAAAGAGATACTCACCTCCCAATAGAAGATCCTGTCGTTGCCATAGAAATGCTCCTCGATTTAGAAAGAGAAGACATAGAACGTATAGTATTTCGTAGCGACGCAATTTCTGTGTTAATTCGTCATTGTGAGGGATCGATGGATGCAATAAAGAAGGAATAGTGCATGCGACATGAGATACTCGCCCCCCAATAGAAGATCTTTTCGTTGCCATAAAATCGTTACTCGATTTAGAAGAGAAGGCGTAGGACTTATAGTATTTCATAGCGACGCAATTTCTGTGTTAGTTCGTCATTGTGCGGGATCGACGGATGCAATAAATAAGGAATAGTGCATCCGAAAAGAGATACTTGCCTCCCAATAGGAGATCCTGTCGTTGCCATTGAAACGCTCCTCGATTTAGAAAGAGAAGTCGTAGAACCTATAGTATCTCATAGCGACGCAACTTCTGTGTTAATTCGTCATTTTGAGGGATCGACGGATGCAATAGAGAAGGAATAGTGCATCCGAAAATAGGTACTCGCCTCCCAATAGGAGATCCTGTCGTTGCCATAGGAATGCTCCTCGATTTAGAAAGAGAAGTCATAGATCCCATAGTATTTCATAGCGACGCAATTTCTGTGTTAATTAGTCATTGTGAGGGATCGATGGATGCAATAAAGAAGGAATAGTGCATCCGAAAAGAGATACTCCCCTCCCAATAGAAGATCCATTCGTTGCCATAGGAGCGTTTCTCGATTTAGAAAGAGAGGCCTTAGAACTTATAATATTTCATAGCGACGCAATTTCTGTGTTAATTCGCCATTGTGAGGGATCGACGGATGCAATAAAGAAGGAATAGTGCATCCGAAAAGAGATACTCGCCTCTCAATAGGAGATCCTGTCGTTGCCATAGAAACGCTCCTCGATTTAGAAAGAGAAGTCATAGAAACTATAGTATTTCACAGCGACGCAATTTCTGTGTTTATTCGTCATTGTGAGGGATCGACGGATGCAATAAAGAAGGAATAGTGCATCCGAAAAGAGATACTCGCCTCCCAATACGAGATCCTGTCGTTGCCATAGAAACGCTCCTCGATTTAGAAAGAGAAGTAATAGAACCTATAGTATTTCATAGCGACGCAATTTCTGTGTTAATTCGTCAATTTGAGGGATCGACGGATGCAATAAAGAAGGAATAGTGCATCCGAAAAGAGATACTCGATTCCCAATAGGAGATCCTGTCGTTGCCATAGAAACGCTACTCGATTTAGAAAGAGAAGTCATAGAACCTATAGTATTTCATAGCGACGCAATTTCTGTGTTAATTAATCATTGTGAGGGATCGACGGATGCAATAAAAAGGGAATAGTGCATCCGAAAAGAGATATACGCCTCCCAATAGGAGATCCTGTCGTTGCCATAGAAACGCACCTCGATTTAGAAAGAGAAGTCATAGAACCTATAGTATTTGATTGCGACGCAAATTCTGTGTTAATTCGTCATTGTGCGGGATCGACGGATGTACTAAAGAAGGAATAGTGCATCCGAAAAGAGATACTCGCCTCCCAATAGGAGATCCCGTCGTTGCCATAGAAATGATCCTCGATTTAGAAAGAGAAGTCATAGAATCTTTAGTATTTCATAGCGACGCAATTTCTCTGTTAATTCGTCATTGTGAGGGATCGACGGATGCAATAAATAAGGAATAGTGCATCCGAAATGAGATACTCGCTTCCCAATAGGAGATCCTGTCGTTGCCATAGAAACGCTCCTCGATTTACAAAGAGAAGTCATAGAACCTATAGTATTTCATAGCGACGCAATTTCTGTGTTAATTCGTCATTTTGAGGGATCGACGGATGCAATTAACAAGGAATAGTGCATCCAAAAAGAGATACTCGCCTCCCAATAGAAGATCCATTGGTCGCCATAGGAGCGTTCCTCGATTTAAAAAGAGAAGGCGTAGAACTTATAGTATTTCATAGCGACGCAATTTCTGTGTTAATTGGTCATTGTGAGGGAACCACGGATGCAATAAAGAAGGAATAGTGCATCCGAAAAGAGATACTCGCCTCCCAATAGGAGATCCTGTCGTTGCCATAGAAATGCTCCTCGATTTAGAAAGAGAAGTCATAGAACCTATAGTACTTCATACCGACGCAATTGCTGTGTTAATTCGGCATTATGAGGGATCGACGGATGAAATATAGAAGGAATTGTGCATCCGAAAAGAGATACTCGCCTCCCAGTAGAAGATCCTTTCGTTGCCATAGAAATGCTCCTCGATTTAGAAAGAGAAGTCATACAACCTGTAGTATTTCATAGCGTCGCAATTTCTGTGTTAATTCATCATAGTGAGGGATCGAAGGATGCAATAAAGAAGGAATAGTGCATCCAAAAAGAGATACTCGCCTCTCAATAGAAGATCCTTTCGTTGCCATAGGATGGTTCCTCCATTTAGAAAGAGAAGGCGTAGAACTTATAGTATTTGATAGCGACGCAATTTCTGTGTTAATTCGTCATTGTGAGTAATCGACGGATGCAATAAAGAAGGAATAGTGCATCCGAAAAGAGATACTCGCCTCCAAATAGGAGATCCTGTCGTTGCCATAGAAACGCTCCTCGATTTAGAAAGAGAAGTCATAGAACCTATAGTATTTCATAGCGACGTAATTTCTGTGTTAATTCGTCATTGTGTGGGATCGACGGATGCAATAAAGAAGGAATAGTGCATCCGAAAAGAGATACTCGCCTCCCAATAGGAGATCCTGTCATTGCCATAGAAATGCTCCTCGAATTAGAAAGAGAAGTCATAGAACCTATAGTATTTCATAGCGACGCAATTTCTGTGTTAATTCGTCATTGTGAGGGATCGATGGATGCAATAAAGAAGGAATAGTGCATCCAAAAAGAGATACTCGCTTCCCAATAGAAGATCCTTTCGTTGCCACAGGATCGTTCCTCGATTTAGAAAGAGAGGCGTAGAACTCATAGTATTTCATAGCAACGCAATTTCTGTGTTAATTCGACATTGTGAGGGATTGACGGATGCAATAAAGATGGAATAGTGCATCCGACATGAGATACGCGCCTTCCAATTGGAGTTCCTGTCGTTGCCATAGAAATGCTCCTCGATTTAGTAAGAGAGGTCATAGAACCTAAAGTACTTTATGGCGACGCAATTTCTGTGTTAATTCGTAATTGTGAGGGATCGATGGATTCAATAAAGAATTAATAGTGCATCCAAAAAGACATACTCGCCTCCCAATAGAAGATCCTTTCGTTGCCATTGGAACGTTCATCGATTTAGAAAGAGAAGGCGTAGAACTTATAGTATTTCATAGCGACGCAATTTCTGTGTTAATTCGCCATTGTGAGGGATCGATGGAGGCAATAAAGAAGGAATAGTGCATCTAAACAGAGATACTCGCCTCCCAATAGGAGATCCTTTCGTTGCCGTAGGATCATTCCTCGATTTAGAAAGAGAAGGCGTAGAACTTATAGTATTTCATAGCGACGCAATTTCTGTGTTAATTCGTCATTGTGAGGGATCGACGGATGCAATAAAGAAGGAATAGTGCATCCGAAAAGAGATACTCGCCTTTCAATAGGAGATCCTGTCGTTGCCTTAGAAACGCTCCTCGATTTATAAAGAGAAGTCATAGATCCTATTGTATTTCATAGCGACGCAATTTCTGTGGTAATTCGTCTTTGTGAGGGATCGACGGATGCAATAATGAAGGAATAGAGCATCCGAAAACAGATACTCGCCTCCCAATAGGAGATCCTGTCGTTGCCATAGAAATGCACCTCGATTTAGAGAGAGAAGTCATAGAACCTACAGTATTTCATAGCGACGCAATTTCTGTGTTAATTCGTCATAGTGAGGGATCGAAGGATGCAATTAAGAAGGAATAGTGCATCCAAAAAGAGATACTCGCCTCAAATTAGAAGATCTTTTCGGTGCCATAGGATCGTTCCTCGATTTAGAAAGAGAAGGCGTAGAACTTTAGTATCTCATAGCCACGCAATATCTGTGTTAATTCGTCATTGTGAGGGATCGACGGATGCAATAAAGAAGGAATAGTGCATCCGAAAAGAGATACTCGCCTCCCAGTAGGAGTTCCTGTCGTTGCCATAGAAACGCTCCTCGATATAGAAAGAAAAGTCGTAGAACCTATAGTATTTCATAGCGACGCAATTTCTGTGTTAATTCGTCATTGTGAGGGATCGACGGATGCAATAAAGAAGGAATAGCGCATCCGAAAAGAGATACTCGCCTCCAAATAGGAGATCCTGTCGTTGCCATAGAAATGCTCCTCGATTTAGAAAGAGAAGTCATAGAACACATAGTGTTTCATAGCGACGCAATTTCTCTGTTAATTCGTCATTGTGAGGGATCGACGGATGCAATAAAGAAGGAATAGTGCATCCGAAAAGAGATACTCGCCTCCCAATAGGAGATCATGTCGTTGCCATAGAAACGCACCTCGTTTTAGAAAGAGACGACATAGAACCTATAGTATTTCATAGCGACGCAAATTCTGTGTTAATTCGTCATTGTGAGGGATCGACGGACGCAATAAAGAAGGAATAGTGCATCCGACATGAGATACTCGCCTCCCAATAGGAGATCATGTCGTTGCCATAGAAATGCTCCTCGATTTAGAAAGAGAAGTCATAGAACTTATAGTATTTCATAGCGACGCAATTTCTGTGTTAATTCGTCATTGTGAGGGATCGACGGATGCAATAAAGAAGGAATAGTGCTTCCAAAAAGAGATACTCGCCTCCCAATAGAAGGTCCTTTCGTTGCCATAAGATGTTCCTCGATTTAGAGAGAGAAGGCGTAGAACTTGTAGTACTTCATAGCGACGCAATTTCTGTGTTAATTCCTCATTGTGAGGGATCGATGGATGCAATAAAGAAGGAATAGTGTATCCAAAAAGAGATACTCGCCTCCCAATAGAAGATCCTTTCGTTTCCATAGGATCGTTCCTCGATTTAGAAACAGAAGGCGTAGAACTAATAGTATTTCATAGCGGCGCAATTTCTGTGTTAATTCGTCACTGTGAGGGATCGACGGATGCAATAAAGAAGGAATAGTGCATCCGAAAAGAGATACTCGCCTCCCAATAGGAGATCCTGTAGTTGCCATAGAAACGTTCCTCGATTTAGAAAGAGAAGTCATAGAACAAATAGTATTTCATAGCGACGCAATTTCTGTGTTAATTCGTCATTGTGAGGGATCGACGGATGCAATAAAGAAGGAATAGAGCATCCGAAAAGAGATACTCGCCTCCCAAAATGAGATCCTGTCGTTGCCATTGAAATGCTCCTCGATATAGAAAGAGAAGTCATAGAACCTATAGTATTTCATAGCGACGGAATTTCTGTGTTAATTCGGCTTTGTGAGGGGTCGATGGATTCAATAAAGAAGGAATAGTGCATCCAAAAAGAGATACTCGCCTCCCAATAGAAGATCCTTTCTTTGCCATACGATCGTTCCTCGATTTAAAAAGAGAAGTCGTAGAACTTATGGTATCTCATAGCGACACAATTTCTGTGTTAATTCGTCATTGTGAGGGATCGACGGATGCAATAAAGTAGGAATTGTGCATCCGAAAAGAGATACTCGCCTTCCAATAGAAGATCCTTTCGTTGCCATAGGATCGTTCCTCGATTCAGAAAGAGAATGCGTAGAACTTATAGTATTTCATAGCGACGCAATTTCTGTGTTAATTCGTTATTGTGAGGGATCGACGGATGCAATAAAGAAGGAATAGTGCATCCGAAAAGAGATACTCGCCTCCCAATAGGAGATCATGTCGTTGCCATAGAAACGCACCTCGTTTTAGAAAGAGAAGTCATAGAACCTATAGTATTTCATAGCGACGTAAATTCTGTGTTAATTCGTCATTGTGAGGGATCGACGGACGCAATAAAGAAGGAATAGTGCATCCGACATGACATACTCGCCTCCCAATAGGAGATCATGTCGTTGCCATAGAAATGCTCCTCGATTTAGAAAGAGAAGTCATAGAACCTATAGTATTTCATAGCGACGCAATTTCTGTGTTAATTCGTCATTGTGAGGGATCGACGGATGCAATAAAGAAGGAATAGTGCATCCGAAAAGAGATACTCGCCTCCCAGTAGGAGTTCCTGACGTTGCCATAGGAACGCTCCTCGATATAGAAAGAAAAGCCATAGAACCTATAGTATTTCATAGCGACGCAATTTCTGTGTTAATTCGTCATTGTGAGGGATCGACGGATGCAATAAAGAAGGAATAGCGCATCCGAAAAGAGATACTCGCCTCCAAATAGGAGATCCTGTCGTTGCCATAGAAATGCTCCTCGATTTAGAAAGAGAAGTCATAGAACCCATAGTGTTTCATAGCGACGCAATTTCTCTGTTAATTCGTCATTGTGAGGGATCGACGGATGCAATAAAGAAGGAATAGTGCATCCGAAAAGAGATACTCGCCTCCCAATAGGAGATCATGTCGTTGCCATAGAAACGCACCTCGTTTTAGAAAGAGAAGACATAGAACCTATAGTATTTCATAGCGACGCAATTCTGTGTTAATTCGTCATTGTGAGGGATCGACGGACGCAATAAAGAAGGAATAGTGCATCCGACATGAGATACTCGCCTCCCAATAGGAGATCATGTCGTTGCCATAGAAATGCTCCTCGATTTAGAAAGAGAAGTCATAGAACCTATAGTATTTCATAGCGACGCAATTTCTGTGTTAATTCGTCATTGTGAGGGATCGACGGATGCAATAAAGAAGGAATAGTGCATCCGAAAAGAGATACTCGCCTCCCAGTAGGAGTTCCTGACGTTGCCATAGGAACGCTCCTCGATATAGAAAGAAAAGTCATAGAACCTATAGTATTTCATAGCGACGCAATTTCTGTGTTAATTCGTCATTGTGAGGGATCGACGGATGCAATAAAGAAGGAATAGCGCATCCGAAAAGAGATACTCGCCTCCAAATAGGAGATCCTGTCGTTGCCATAGAAATGCTCCTCGATTTAGAAAGAGAAGTCATAGAACCCATAGTGTTTCATAGCGACGCAATTTCTCTGTTAATTCGTCATTGTGAGGGATCGACGGACGCAATAAAGAAGGAATAGTGCATCCGAAAAGAGATACTCGCCTCCCAATAGGAGATCATGTCGTTGCCATAGAAACGCACCTCGTTTTAGAAAGAGAAGACATAGAACCTATAGTATTTCATAGCGACGCATATTCTGTGTTAATTCGTCATTGTGAGGGATCGACGGACGCAATAAAGAAGGAATAGTGCATCCGACATGAGATACTCGCCTCCCAATAGGAGATCATGTCGTTGCCATAGAAATGCTCCTCGATTTAGAAAGAGAAGTCATAGAACCTATAGTATTTCATAGCGACGCAATTTCTGTGTTAATTCGTCATTGTGAGGGATCGACGGATGCAATAAAGAAGGAATAGTGCATCCGAAAAGAGATACTCGCCTCCCAATAGAAGATCCTTTCGTTGCCATAGGATCGTTCCTCGATTTAGAAAGAGAAGGCGTAGAACTTATAGTATTTCATAGCGACGCAATTTCTGTGTTAATTCGTCATTGTGAGGGATCAACGGATGCAATAAAGAAGGAATAGTGCATCCGAAAAGAGATAGTCGCCTCTCAATAGGAGATCCTGTCGTTGCCATAGAAACGCTCCTCGATTTAGAAAGAGAAGTCATAGAACCTATAGTATTTCATAGCGACGCAATTTCTGTGTTAATTCGTCATTGTGAGGGATCGACGGATGCAATAAAGATGGAATAGTGCATCCGAAAAGAGATACTCGCCTCCCAATAGGAGATCCTGTTGTTCCCATAGAAATGCTCCTCGATTTAGAAAGAGAAGTCATAGAACCTATAGTATTTCATAGCGACGCAATTTCTGTGTTAATTCGTCATTGTGAGGGATCGATGGACGCAATAAAGAAGGAATAGTGCAACCAAAAAGAGATACTCGCCTCCCAAAAGAAGATCCTTTCGTTGCCATAAGATCGTTCCTGGATTTAGAAAGAGAAGGCGTAGAACTTATAGTATTTCATAGCGACGCAATTTCTCTGTTAATTCGTCATTGTGAGGGATCGACGGATGCAATAAAAATGGAATAGTGCATCCGAAAAGAGATACTCGCCTCCCAATAGGAGATCCTCTCGTTGCCATAGAAATGCTCCTCGATTTAGTAGGAGAAGTCATAGAACCTATAGTATTTCATAGCGACGCAATTTCTCTGTTAATTCGTCATTGTGAGGGATCGACGGATGCAATAAAGAAGGAATAGTGCATCCGAAAAGAGATACACGCCTCCCAATAGGAGATCCTGTCGTTGCCATAGAAACGCTACTCGTTTTAGAAAGAGAAGTCATAGAACCTATAGTATTTCATTGCGACGCAATTTCTCTGTTCATTCGTCATTGTGAGGGATCGACGGATGCAATAAAGAAGGAATAGTGCATCCAAAAAGAGATACTCGCCTCCCAATAGAAGATCCTTTCGTTGCCATAAGATCGTTCCTCGATTTAGAAAGAGAAGGCGGAGAACTTATAGTATTTCATAGCGACGCAATTTCTGTGTTAATTCGTCATTGTGAGGGATCGATGGATGCAATAAAGAAGGAATATTGCATCCAAAAAGAGATACTCGCCTCCCAATAGAAGATCCTTTCATTGCCATAGGATCGTTCCTCGTATTAGAAAGAGAAGGCGTAGAACTTATAATATCTCATAGCGACGCATTTTCTGTGTTAATTCGTCATTGTGAGGGATCGACGGGTGCAATAAACAAGGAATAGTGCATCCGAAAAGAGATACTCGCCCCCCAATAGATGATCCTTTCGTTGCCAAAGGATCGTTCTTCGATTTAGAAAGAGAAGGCGTAGAACTTATAGTATTTCGTAGTGACGCAATTTCTGTGTTAATTCGTCATTGTGAGGGATCGACGGATGCAGTAAAGAAGGAATAGTGCATCCGCAAAGAGATACTCGCCTCCCAATAGGAGATCCTGTCGTTGCCATAGAAATGCTCCTTGATTTAGAAAGAGAAGTCATAGAACCTATAGTATTTCATAGCGACGCAATTTCTGTGTTAATTCGTCATTGTGAGGGATCGATGGATGCAATCTAGAAAGAATAGTGCATCCAAAAAGAGATACTCGCCTCCCAATAGAAGATCCTTTCGTTGCCATAAGATGTTCCTCGATTTAGAGAGAGAAGGCGTAGAACTTGTAGTATTTCATAGCGACGCAATTTCTGTGTTAATTCGTCATTGTGAGGGATCGATGGATGGAATAAAGAAGGAATAGTGTATCCAAAAAGAGATACTCGCCTCCCAATAGAAGATCCTTTCGTTTCCATAGGATCGTTCCTCGATTTAGAAACAGAAGGCGTAGAACTTATAGTATTTCATAGCGGCGCAATTTCTGTGTTAATTCGTCACTGTGAGGGATCGACGGATGCAATAAAGAAGGAATAGTGCATCCGAAAAGAGATACTTGCCTCCCAATAGGAGATCCTGTAGTAGCCATAGAAACGCTCCTCGATTTAGAAAGAGAAGTCATAGAACAAATAGTATTTCATAGCGACGCAATTTCTGTGTTAATTCGTCATTGTGAGGGATCGACGGATGCAATAAAGAAGGAATAGAGCATTCGAAAAGAGATACTCGCCTCCCAAAATGAGATCCTGTCGTTGCCATTGAAATGCTACTCGATATAGAAAGAGAAGTCATAGAACCTATAGTATTTCATAGCGACGGAATTTCTGTGTTAATTCGGCATTGTGAGGGGTCGATGGATTCAATAAAGAAGGAATAGTGCATCCGAAAAGAGATACTCGCCTCCCAATAGGAGATCCCGTCGTTGCCATAGAAATGCTCCTCGATTTAGAAAGAGAAGTCATAGAACCTATAGTGTACCATAGCGACGCAATATCTGTGTTAATTCGTCATTGTGAGGGATCGACGGATGCAATAAAGAAGGAATAGTGCATCCGAAAAGAGATACTCGCCTCCCAATAGAAGATCCTTTCGTTGCCATAGGATCGTTCCTCGATTTAGAAAGAGAAGGCGTAGAACTTATAGTATTTCATAGCGACGCAATTTCTGTGTTAATTCGTCATTGTGAGGGATCGACGGATGCAATAAAGAAGGAATAGTGCATCCGAAAAGAGATAGTCGCCTCTCAATAGGAGATCATGTCGTTGCCATAGAAACGCTCCTCGATTTAGAAAGAGAAGTCATTGAACCTATAGTATTTCATAGCGACGCAATTTCTGTGTTAATTCGTCATTGTGAGGGATCGACGGATGCAATAAAGAAGGAATAGTGCATCAGAAAAGAGATACTCGCCTCCCAATTGGAGATCGTGTCGTTCCCATAGAAATGCTCCTCGATTTAGAAAGAGAAGTCATAGAACCTATAGTTTTTCATAGCGACGCAATTTCTGTGTTAATTCGTCATTGTGAGGGATCGATGGACGCAATAAAGAATAAATAGTGCATCCAAAAAGAGATACTCGCCTCCCAATAGAAGATCCTTTCGTTGCCATAAGATCGTTCCTCGATTTAGAAAGAGAGGGCGGAGAACTTGTAGTATTTCATAGCGACGCAATTTCTGTGTTAATTCGTCATTGAGAGGGATCGATGGATGCTATAAAGAAGGAATAGTGCATCCAAAAAGAGATACTCGCCTCCCAATAGAAGATCCTTTCGTTGCCATAGGATCGTTCCTCGTTTTAGAAAGAGAAGGCGTAGAACTTATAATATCTCATAGCGACGCATTTTCTGTGTTAATTCGTCATTGTGAGGGATCGACGGATGCAATAAACAAGGAATAGTGCATCCGAAAAGAGATACTCGCCTCCCAATAGAAGATCCTTTCGTTGCCATAGGATGGTTCTTCGATTTAGAAAGAGAAGGCGTAGAACTTATAGTATTTCGTAGTGACGCAATTTCTGTGTTAATTCGTCATTGTGAGGGATCGACGGATGCTGTAAAGAAGGAATAGTGCATCCGCAAAGAGATACTCGCCTCCCAATAGGAGATCCTGTCGTTGCCATAGAAATGCTCCTTGATTTAGAAAGAGAAGTCATAGAACCTATAGTATTTCATAGCGACGCAATTTCTGTGTTAATTCGTCATTGTGATGGTTCGATGGATGCAATCAAGAAAGAATTGTGCATCCAAAAAGAGATACTCGCCTCCCAATAGAAGATCCTTTCGTTGCCATAAGATGTTCCTCGATTTAGAGAGAGAAGGCGTAGAACTTGTAGTATTTCATAGCGACGCAATTTCTGTGTTAATTCGTCATTGTGAGGGATTGATGGATGCAATAAAGAAGGAATAGTGTATCCAAAAAGAGATACTCGCCTCCCAATAGAAGATCCTTTCGTTTCCATAGGATCGTTCCTCGATTTAGAAACAGAAGGCGTAGAACTTATAGTATTTCATAGCGGCGCAATTTCTGTGTTAATTCGTCACTGTGAGGGATCGACGGATGCAATAAAGAAGGAATAGTGCATCCGAAAAGAGATACTCGCCTCCCAAAATGAGATCCTGTCGTTGCCATTGAAATGCTCCTCGATTTAGAAAGAGAAGTCATAGAACAAATAGTATTTCATAGCGACGCAATTTCTGTGTTAATTCGTCATTGTGAGGGATCGACGGATGCAATAAAGAAGGAATAGAGCATCCGAAAAGAGATACTCGCCTCCCAAAATGAGATCCTGTCGTTGCCATTGAAATGCTCCTCGATATAGAAAGAAAAGTCATAGAACCTATAGTATTTCATAGCGACGGAATTTCTGTGTTAATTCGGCATTGTGAGGGGTCGATGGATTCAATAAAGAAGGAATAGTGCATCCAAAAAGAGATACTCGCCTCGGAATAGAAGATCCTTTCGTTGCCATACGATCGTTCCTCGATTTAAAAAGAGAAGGCGTCGAACTTATAGTATCTCATAGCGACACAATTTCTGTGTTAATTCGTCATTGTGAGGGATCGACGGATGCAATAAAGTAAGAATTGTGCATCCGAAACGAGATACTCGCCTCCCAGTAGGAGTTCCTGTCGTTGCCATAGAAACGCACCTCGTTTTAGAAAGAGAAGTCATAGAACCTATGGTATTTCATAGCGACGCAAATTCTGTGTTAATTCGTCATTGTGAGGGATCGACGGACGCAATAAAGAAGGAATAGTGCATCCGACATGAGATACTCGCCTCCCAATAGGAGATCATGTCGTTGCCATAGAAATGCTCCTCGATTTAGAAAGAGAAGTCATAGAACCTATAGTATTTCATAGCGACGCAATTTCTGTGTTAATTCGTCATTGTGAGGGATCAACGGATGCAATAAAGAAGGAATAGTGCATCCGAAAAGAGATACTCGCCTCCCAATAGAAGATCCTTTCGTTGCCATAGGATCGTTCCTCGATTTAGAAAGAGAAGGCGTAGAACTTATAGTATTTCATAGCGACGCAATGTCTGTGTTAATTCGTCATTGTGAGGGATCAACGTATGCAATAAAGAAGGCATAGTGCATCCGAAAAGAGATAGTCGCCTCTCAATAGGAGATCCTGTCGTTGCCATAGAAACGCTCCTCGATTTAGAAAGAGAAGTCATAGAATCTATAGTATTTCATAGCGACGCAATTTCTGTGTTAATTCGTCATTGTGAGGGATCGACGGTTGCAATAATGAAGGAATAGTGCATCCGAAAAGAGATACTCGCCTCCCAATAGGAGATCCTTTCGTTGCCATAGAAATGCTCCTCGATTTAGAAAGAGAAGTCATAGAACCTATAGTGTTTCATAGCGACGCAATTTCTGTGTTAATTCGTCATTGTGAGGGATCGACGGATGCAATAAAGAAGGAATAGTGCATCCGAAAAGAGATACTCGCCTCCCAATAGGAGATCCTGTCGTTGCCATAGAAATGCTCCTTGATTTAGAAAGAGAAGTCATAGAACCTATAGTATTTCATAGCGACGCAAATTCTGTGTTAATTCGTCATTGTGAGGGATCGATGGATGCAATCAAGAAAGAATAGTGCATCCGACATGAGATACTCGCCTCCCAATAGAAGATCCTATCGTTGCCATAAGATGTTCCTCGATTTAGAGAGAGAAGGCGTAGAACTTATAGTATTTCATAGCGACGCAATTTCTGTGTTAATTCGTCATTGTGAGGGATCGATGGATGCAATAAAGAACGAATAGTGTATCCAAAAAGAGATACTCGCCTCCCAATAGAAGATCCTTTCGTTTCCATAGGATCGTTCCTCGATATAGAAGCAGAAGGCGTAGAACTTATAGTATTTCATAGCGGCGCAATTTCTGTGTTAATTCGTCACTGTGAGGGATCGACGGATGCAATAAAGAAGGAATAGTGCATCCGAAAAGAGATACTCGCCTCCCAATAGGAGATCCTGTCGTTGCCATAGAAACGCTCCTCGATTTAGAAAGAGAAGTCATAGAACAAATAGTATTTCATAGCGACGCAATTTCTGTGTTAATTCGTCATTGTGAGGGATCGACGGATGCAATAAAGAAGGAATAGAGCATTAGAAAAGAGATACTCGCCTTCCAATAGAAGATCCTTTCGTTGCCATAGGATCGTTCCACGATTTAGAAAGAGAAGGCGTAGAACTTATAGTATTTCATAGCGACGCAATTTCTGTGTTAATTCGTTATTGTGAGGGATCGACGGATGCAATAAAGAAGGAATAGTGCATCCGAAAAGAGATACTCGCCTCCCAGTAGGAGATCCTGTCGTTGCCATAGAAATGCTCCTCGATTTAGAAAGAGAAGTCATAGATTCCATAGTGTTTCATAGCGACGCAATTTCTGTGTTAATTCGTCATTGTGAGGGATCGACGGATGCAATAAAGAAGGAATAGTGCATCCGAAAAGAGATACTCGCCTCCCAATAGGAGATCCTGTCGTTGCCATAGAAACGCACCTCGTTTTAGAAAGAGAAGTCATAGAACCTATAGTATTTCATAGCGACGCAAATTCTGTGTTAATTCGTCATTGTGAGGGATCGCCGGACGCAATAAAGAAGGAATAGTGCATCCGACATGAGATACTCGCCTCCCAATAGGGGATCATGTCGTTGCCATAGAAATGCTCCTCGATTTAGAAAGAGAAGTCATAGAACCTATAGTATTTCATAGCGACGCAATTTCTGTGTTAATTCGTCATTGTGAGGGATCGACGGATGCAATAAAGAAGGAATAGTGCATCCGAAAAGAGATACTCGCCTCCCAATAGAAGATCCTTTCATTGCCATAGGATCGTTCCTCGATTTAGAAAGAGAAGGCGTAGAATTAATAGTATTTCATAGCGACGCAATTTCTGTGTTAATTCGTCATTGTGAGAGATCGACGGATGCAATAAAGAAGGAATAGTGCATCCGAAAAGAGATAGTCGCCTCTCAATAAGAGATCCTGTCGTTGCCATAGAAACGCTCCTCGATTTAGAAAGAGAAGTCATAGAACCTATAGTATTTCATAGCGACGCAATTTCTGTGTTAATTCGTCATTGTGAGGGATCGACGGATGCAATAAAGAAGGAATAGTGCATCCGAAAAGAGATACTCGCCTCCCAATAGGAGATCCTGTCGTTCCCATAGAAATGCTCCTCGATTTAGAAAGAGAAGTCATAGAACCTATAGTATTTCATAGCGACGCAATTTCTGTGTTAATTCGTCATTGTGAGGGATCAATGGACGCAATAAAGAAGGAATAAGGCATCCAAAAAGAGATACTCGCCTCCCAAAAGAAGATCCTTTTGTTGCCATCAGATCGTTCCTCGATTTAGAAAGAGAAGGCGTAGAACTTATAGTATTTCATAGCGACCCAATTTCTCTGTTAATTCGTCATTGAGAGGGATCGACGGATGCAATAAAGATGGAATAGTGCATCCGAAAAGAGATACTCTCCTCCCAATAGGAGATCCTCTTGTTGCCATAGAAATGCTCCTCGATTTAGAAGGAGAAGTCATAGAACATATAGTATTTCATAGCGACGCAATTTCTGTGTTAATTCGTCATTGTGAGGGATCGACGGATGCAATAAAGAAGGAATAGTGCATCCGAAAAGAGATACTCGCCTCCCAATAGAAGATCCTTTCGTTGCCGTAGGATCGTTCCTCGATTTAGAAAGAGAAGGCGTAGAACTTATAGTATTTCATAGCGACGCAATTTCTGTGTTAATTCGTCATTGTGAGGGATCGATGGATGCTATAAAGAAGGAATAGTGCATCCGAAAAGAGACACTCGCCTCCCCATAGAAGATCCTTTCGTTGAGATAGGATCGTTCCTCGGTTTAGAAAGAGAAGGCGTAGACTTTATAGTATTTCATAGCGACGCTTTTTCTGTGTTAATTTGTCATTGTGAGGGATCAATGGAGGCAATAAAGTATGAATAATGCATCCAAAAAGAGATGCTAGCCTCCCAATAGAAGATCCTTTCGTTACTATAGGATCGTTCCTCGATTTAGAAAGAGAAGGCGTAGAACTTATAGTATTCCATAGCGACGCAATTTCTGGGTGAATTCGTCATTGGGAGGGATCGAGGGATGCAATAAAGAAGGAATAGTGCATCCAAAAACATATACTCGCCTCCCAATAGAAGATCCTTTTGTTGCCATCGGATCGTTACTCGATTTAGAAAGAGAAGGCGTAGAAGTTATAGTATTTCATAGCGACGCAATTTCTGGGTGAATTCGTCATTGTGAGGGATCAACGGATGCAATAAAGAAGGAATAGTGCATCCGAAAAGAGATACTCGCCTCCCAATAGGAGATCCTGTCGTTGCCATAGAAACGTCCCTCGGTTTAGAAAGAGAAGTCACAGAACCTATAGTATTTCATAGCGTCGCAAATTCTGTGTTAATTCGTAATTGTGAGGGATCGACGGACGCAATAAAGAAGGAATAGTGCATCCGAAAAGAGATACTCGCCTCCCAATAGAAGTTCTTTTCGTTGCCATAGGATCGTTCCTCGATTTAGAAAGAGAAGGCGTAGAACTTATAGTATTTCATAGCGACGCAATTTCTGTGTTAATTCGTCATTTTGAGGGATCGACGGATGCAATAAAGAAGGAATAGTGCATCCGAAAAGAGATACTCGCCTCCCAATAGGAGATCCTGTCGTTGCCATAGAAACGCTCCTCGATTTAGAAAGAGAAGTCATAGAACCTATTGTATTTCATAGCGACGCAATTTCTGTGTTAATTCGTCATTGTGAGGGATCGACGGATGCAATAAAGAAGGAATAGCGCATCCGAAAAGAGATACTCCCCTCCCAATAGGAGATCCTGTCGTTGCCATAGATACGCTCCTCGATTTAGAAAGAGAATTCATAGAACCTACACTAATTCATAGCGACTCTATTTCTATGTTAATTCGTCATTGTATGGGATCGATGGATGCAATAAATAAGGAATAGTGCAGCCAAAAACATATACTCGCCTCCCAGTAGTAGATCCTTTCGTTGCCAGAGGATCGTTCCTCGATTTAGAAAGAGAAGGCGTAGATCCTATAGTATTTCATAGCGACGCAATTTCTGTGTTAATTCGTCATTGTGAGGGATCGAGGGATTCAATAAAGAAGGAATAGTGCATCCAAAAAGAGGTACTCGCCTCCCAATAGAAGATACTTTCGTTGCCATAGGATCGTTACTCGGTTTAGAAAGAGAAGGCGTAGAACTTATAGTATTCCATAGCGACGCAATTTCTGGGTGAATTCGTCATTGGGAGGGATCGACGGATGCAATAAAGAAGGAATAGTGCATCCGAAATGAGATACTCGCCTCCCAATAGGAGATCCTGTCGTTGTCATAGAAACGCTTCTCGATTTAGAAAGAGAAGTCATAGAACCTATAGTATTTCATAGCGACGCAATTTCTGTGTTAATTCGTCATTGTGAGGGATCGATGGATGCAATAAAGAAGGAATAGTGCATCCAAAAAGAGATACTCGCCTCCCAAAAGAAGATCCTTTCGTTGCCATAAGATCGTTCCTCGATTTAGAAAGAGAAGGCGTAGAACTTATAGTATTTCATAGCGACGCAATTTCTCTGTTAATTCGTCATTGTGAGGGATCGACGGATGCAATAAAGATGGAATATTGCATCCGAAAAGAGATACTCGCCTCCCAATAGGAGATCCTCTCGTTGCCATAGAAATGCTCCTCGATTTAGAAGGAGAAGTCATAGAACCTATAGTATTTCATAGCGACGCAATTTCTCTGTTAATTCGTCATTGTGAGGGATCGACAGATGCAATAAAGATGGAATAGTGCATCCGAAAAGAGATACTCGCCTCCCAATAGAAGATCCTGTCGTTGCCATTCAAACGATCCTCGTTTTAGAAAGAGAAGTCATAGAACCTATAGTATTTCATAGCGACGCAATTTCTCTGTTAATTCGTCATTTTGAGGGATCGACGGATGCAATAAAGAAGGAATAGTGCATCCAAAAAGAGATACTCGCCTCACCATAGAAGATCCTTTCGTTGCCATAAGATCGTTCCTCGATTTAGAAAGAGAAGGGGTAGAACTTATAGTATTTCATAGCGACCTAATTTCTGTGTTAATTCGTCATTGTGAGGGATCGATGGATGCAATAAAGAAGGAATAGTGCATCCAAAAAGAGAACTCGCCTCCCAATAGAAGATCCTTTCGTTGCCATAGGATCGTTCCTCGTTTTAGAAAGAGAGGGCGTAGAACTTATAATATCTCATAGCGACGCATTTTCTGTGTTAATTCGTCATTGTGAGGGATCGACGGATGCAGTAAACTAGGAATAGTGCATCCGAAAAGTTATACTCGCCTCTGAATAGAAGATCCTTTCGTTGCCATAGGATTGTTCCTCGATTTACAAAGTGAAGGCGTAGAACTTATAGTATTTCGTAGTGACGCAATTTCTGTGTTAATTCGTCATTGTGAGGGATCGACGGATGCAGTAAAGAAGGAATAGTGCATCCGAAAAGAGATACTCGCCTCCCAGTAGGAGATCCTGTCGTTGCCATAGAAACGCTCCTCGATTTAGAAAGAGAAGTCATAGAACCTATAGTATTTCATAGCGACGCAATTTCTGTGTTAATTCGTCATTGTGAAGGATCGACGGATGCAATAAAGAAGGAATAGCGCATCCGAAAAGAGATACTCGCCTCCCAATAGGAGATCCTGTCGTTGCCATTGATACGCTCCTCGATTTAGAAAGAGAATTCATAGAACCTACACTAATTTATAGCGACGCTATTTCTGTGTTAATTCGTCATTGTATGGGATCGATGGATGCAATAAATAAGGAATAGTGCAGCCAAAAACATATACTCGCCTCCCAGTAGTAGATCCCTTCGTTGCCATAGGATCGTTCCTCGATTTAGAAAGAGAAGGCGTAGAACTTGTTGCATCTCATAGCGACGCAATTTCTGTGTTAATTCGTCATTGTGAGGGATCGAGGGATGCAATAAAGAAGGAATAGTGCATCCAAAAACATATACTCGCCTCCCAATAGAAGATCCTTTCGTTGCCATAGGATCGTTACTCGATTTAGAAAGTGAAGGCGTAGAAGTTATAGTATTTCATTGCGACGCAATTTCTGGGTGAATTCGTCATTGTGAGGGATCGACGGATGCAATAAAGAAGGAATAGTGCATCCGACATGAGATACTCGCCTCCCAATAGGAGATCCTGTCGTTGCCATACAAATGCTCCTCGATTTAGAAAGAGAAGCCATAGAACCTATAGTATTTCATAGCGACGCAATTTCTGTGTTAATTCGTCATTGTGAGGGATCGATGGATGCAATAAATAAGGAATAGTGCATCCAAAAACATATACTCGCCTCCCAATAGAAGATCCTTTCGTTGCCATAGGATCGTTCCTCGATTTAGAAAGAGAAGGCGTAGAATTTATAGCATTTCATAGCGACGCAATTTCGGTGTTAATTCGTCATTGTGAGGGATCGACGGATGCAATAAAGAACGAATAGGGCATCCGAAAAGACATACTCGTCTCCCAATAGGAGATCCTGTCGATCCCATAGAAATGCTCCACGATTTAGAAAGAGAAGTCATAGAGCCTATAGTATTTCATAGCGACGCAATTTCTGTGTTAATTCGTCACTGTGAGGGATCGAGTGATGCGATAAAGAAGGAATAGTGCATTCAAAAAGAGATACTCGCCTCCCAATAGAAGATACTTTCGTTGCCATAGGATCGTTACGCGATTTAGAAAGAGAAGGTGTAGAAGTTATAGTATTTCATAGCGACGCAATTTCTGGGTGAATTCGTCATTGGGAGGGATCGACGGATGCAATAAGGGAGGAATAGTGCATCCGAAAAGAGATACTCGCCTCCCAATAGGAGATCCTGTCGTTGACATAGAAACGCTCCTCGATTTAGAAAGAGAATTCATAGAACCTATACTATTTCATAGCGACGCTATTTCTGTGTTAATTCGTCATTGTGAGGGATCGACGGATGCAATAAAGAAGGAATAGTGCATCCGAAAAGAGATACTCGCTTCCCAATAGGAGATCTTGTCGTTGCCATAGAAATGCTCCTCGATTCAGAAAGAGGAGTCATAGAACCTATAGTATTTCATAGCGACGCAATTTCTTTGTTAATTAGTCATTGTGAGGGATCGATGGATGCAATAAATAAGGAATAGTGCATCCAAAAACATATACTCGCCTCCCAATAGAAGATCCTTTCGTTGGCATAGGTCGTTCCTCGATTTAGAAAGAGAAGGCGTAGAAGTTGTAGCATTTCATAGCGACACAATTTCTGTGTTAATTCGTCATTGTGAGGGATCGACGGATGCAATAAAGAACGAATAGCGCATCCGAAAATAGATACTCGCCTCCCAATAGGAGAGCCTGTCGTTGCCATAGAAACGCTCCTCGATTGAGAAAGAGAAGTCATAGAACCTGTAGTATTTCATAGCGACGCAATTTCTGTGTTAATTCGTCATTGTGAGGGATCGAGGGATGCAATAAAGAAGGAATAGTGCATCCAAAAACATATACTCGCCTCCCAATAGAAGATCCTTTCGTTGCCATCGGATCGTTACTCGGTTTAGAAAGAGAAGGCGTACAAGTTATAGTATTTCATAGCGACGCAATTTCTGTGTTAATTCGTCATTGTGAGGGATCGATGGATGCAATAAATAAGGAATAGTGCATCCAAAATTATATACTCGCCTCCCAATAGAAGATCCTTTCGTTGGGATTTAGAAAGAGAAGGCGTAGAACTTATAGCATTTCATAGCGACGCAATTTCGGTGTTAATTCGTCATTGTGAGGGATCGACGGATGCTATAAAGAACGAATAGTGCAACCGAAAAGAGATACTCGCCTCCCAAATGGAGATCCTGTCGTTGCCATAGAAACGCATCTCGATTTAGAAAGAGAAGTCATAGAACCTATAGTATTTCATAGCGACGCAATTTCTGTGTTAATTCGTCATTGTGAGGGATCGATGGATGCAATAAATAAGGAATAGTGCATCCAAAAACATATACTCGCCTCCCAATAGAAGATCCTTTCGTTGCCATAGGATCGTTCCTCGATTTAGAAAGAGAAGGCGAAGAACTTATAGCATTTCATAGCGACGCAATATCTGTGTTAATTCCTCATTGTGAGGTATCGACGGATGCAATAAAGAACGAATAGTGCATCCGAAAAGAGATACTCGCCTCCCAAATGGAGATCCTGTCGTTGCCATAGAAACGCATTTCGATTTAGAAAGAGAAGTCATAGAACCTATAGTATTTCATAGCGACGCAATTTCTGTGTTAATTCGTCATTGTGAGGGATCGATGGATGCAATAAATAAGGAATAGTGCATCCAAAAACATATACTCGCCTCCCAATAGAAGTTCCTTTCGTTGCCATAGGATCGTTACTCGATTTAGAAAGAGAAGGCGTAGAAGTTATAGTATTTCATAGCGACGCATTTTCTGGGTGAATTCGTCATTGTGAGGGATCGACGGATGCAATAAAGAAGGAATAGTGCATCCGAAAAGAGATACTCGCCTCCCAATAGGAGATCCTGTCGTTGCCATAGAAACGCCCCTCGATTTAGAAAGAGAAGTCATAGAACCTATAGTATTTAATAGCGACGCAAATTCTGTGTTAATTCGTCATTGTGAGGGATCGACGGACGCAATAAAGAAGGAATAGCGCATCCGACTTGAGATACTCGCCTCCCAATAGGAGATCCTGTCGTTGGCATAGAAATGCTCCTCCATTTAGAAAGAGAAGTCATAGAACCTATAGTATTTCATAGCGATTCAATTTCTGTGTTAATTCGTCATTGTGAGGGATCGACGGATGCAATAAAGAAGGAATAGTGCATCCGAAAAGAGATACTCGCCTCCCAATAGGAGATCCTCTCGTTTCCATAGAAACGCAGCTCGATTTAGAAAGAGAAGTCATAGAACCTATAGTATTTCATAGCGACGCAATTTATGTGTTAATTCGTCATAGTGAGGCATCGACGGATGCAATAAAGAAGGAATAGTGCATCCGAGATGAGATACTCGCCTCCCAATAGAAGATCCTTTCGTTGCCATTGGATCGTTCCTCGATTTAGAAAGAGCAGGGGTAGAACTTATAGTATCTCATAGCGACACAATTTCTGTGTTAATTCGTCATTGTGAGGGATCGACGGATGCAATAAAGTAGGAATTGTGCATCCGAAAAGAGATACTCGCCTCCCAATAGAAGATCCTTTCGTTGCCATAGGATCGTTGCTCGATTTAGAAAGAGAAGGCGTAGAACTTATAGTATTTCATAGCGACGCAATTTCTGTTTTAATTCGTCATTGTGAGGGATCGACGGATGCAATAAAGAAGGAATAGTGCATCCAAAAAGAGATACTCGCCTTCCACTAGAAGATCCTTTCGTTGCCATAGGATCGTTACTCGATTTAGAAAGAGAAGGTGTAGAACTTATAGTATCTCATAGCGACGCAATTTCTGTGTTAATTCGTCATTGTGAGGGATCGAGGGATGCAATAAAGAACGAATAGTGCATCCAAAAACATATACTCGCCTCCCAGTAGAAGATCCTTTCGTTGCCAAAGGATCGTTACTCGATTTAGAAAGAGAAGGCGTAGAAGTTATAGTATTTCATAGCGAAGCATTTTCTGGGTGAATTCGTCATTGTGAGGGATCGACGGATGCAATAAATAAGGAATAGTGCATCCGAAAAGAGATACTCGCCTCCCAGTAGGAGATCCTGTCGTTGCCATAGAAACGCTCCTCGATTTAGAAAGAGAAGTCATAGAACCTATAGTATTTCATAGCGACGCAATTTCTATGTTAATTCGTCATTGTGAAGGATCGACGGATGCAATAAAGAAGGAATAGCGCATCCGAATAGAGATACTCGCCTCCCAATAGGAGATCCTGTCGTTGCCATAGAAATGCTCCTCGATTTACAAAGAGAAGTCATAGAACCTATAGTATTACATAGCGACGCAATTTCTGTGTTAATTCGTCATTGTGAGAAATCGACGGATGCAATAAAGAAGGAATAGTGCATCCGAAAAGAGATACTCGCCTCCCAATAGGAGATCCTGTCGTTGCCATAGAAATGCTCCACGATTTAGAAAGAGAAGTCATAGAACCTATAGTATTTCATACGACGCAATTTCTGTGTTAATTCGTCATTGTGAGGGATCGATGGATGCAATAAAGAAGGAATAGTGCATCCAAAAAGAGATACTCGCCTTCCACTAAAAGATCCTTTCGTTGCCATAGGTTCGTTCCTCGATTTAGAAAGAGAAGTCGTAGAACTTATAGTATTTCATAGCGACGCAATTTCTGTGTTGACTCGTCATTGTGATTGATCGACGGATGCAATAAAGAAGGAATAGTGCTTCCGAAAAGAGATACTCGCCTCCCAATAGGAGATCCTGTCGTTGACATAGAAACGCTCTTCGATTTTGAAAGAGAAGTCATAGAACCTATACTATTTCATAGCGACGCTATTTCTGTGTTAATTCGTCATTGTGAGGGATCGACGGATGCAATAAAGAAGGAATAGTGCATCCGAAAGAGATACTCGCTACCCAATAGGAGATCCTGTCGTTGCCATAGAAATGCTCCTCGAATCAGAAAGAGAAGTCATAGAACCTATAGTATTTCATAGCGACGCAATTTCTGTGTTAATTCGTCATTGTGAGGGATCGATGGATGCAATAAATAAGGAATAGTGCATCCAAAAACATATACTCGCCTCCCAATAGAAGATCCTTAAGTTGCCATAGGATCGTTCCTCCTGGGTGAATTCGTCATTGTGAGGGATCGACGGATGCAATAAAGAAGGAATAGTGCATCCGAAAAGAGATACTCGCCTCCCAATAGGAGATCCTGTCGTTGCCATAGAAACGCACCTCGATTTAGAAAGAGAAGTCATAGAACCTATAGTATTTCATAGCGACGCAATTTCTGTGTTAATTCGTCATTGTGAGGGATCGACGGAAGCAATAAAGAAGGAATAGTGCATCCGACATGAGATACTCGCCTCCCAATAGAAGATCCTTTCGTTGCCATAGGATCGTTCCTCGATTTAGAAAGAGAAGGCGTAGAACTTATAGTATCTCATAGCGACACAATTTCTGTGTTAATTCGTCATTGTGAGGGATCGACGGATGCAATAAAGAAGGAATAGTGCATCCGAAAAGAGATACTCGCCTCCCAATAGGAGATCCTGTCGTTGCCATAGACATGCTCCGCGATTTAGAAAGAGAAGTCATAGAACCTATAGTATTTCATAGCGACGCAATTTCTGTGTTAATTCGTCATTGTGAGGGATCGACGGATGCAATAAAGAAGGAATAGCGCATCCGAAAAGAGATACTCGCCTCCCAATAGGAGATCCTGCCGTTGCCATAGAAATGCTCCTCGATTTACAAACAGAAGTCAGAGAACCCATAGTATTTCATAACGACGCAATTTCTGTGTTAATTCGTCATTGTGAGGGATCGACGGATGCAATAAAGGAGGAATAGTGCATCCGAAAAGAGATACTCGCCTCCCAATAGGAGATCCTGTCGTTGCCATAGAAATGCTCCTCGATTTAGAAAGAGAAGTCATAGAACCTATAGTATTTCATAGCGACGCAATGTCTGTGTTAATTCGTCATTGTGAGGGATCGACGGATGCAATAAAGAAGGAATAGTGCATCCGAAAAGAGATAGTCGCCTCCCAATAGGAGATCCTGTCGTTGCCATAGAAACGCTCCTCGATTTAGAAAGAGAAGTCATTGAACCTATAGTATTTCATAGCGACGCAATTTCTGTGTTAATTCGTCATTGTGAGGGATCGACGGATGCAATAAAGAAGGAATAGTGCATCAGAAAAGAGATACTCGCCTCCCAATAGGAGATCCTGTCGTTCCCATAGAAATGCTCCTCGATTTAGAAAGAGAAGTCATAGAACCTATAGTATTTCATAGCGACGCAATTTCTGTGTTAATTCGTCATTGTGAGGGATCGATGGACGCAATAAAGAAGGAATAGTGCATCCAAAAAGAGATACTCGCCTCCCAATAGAAGATCCTTTCGTTGCCATAAGATCGTTCCTCGATTTAGAAAGAGAGGGCGGAGAACTTGTAGTATTTCATAGCGACGCAATTTCTGTGTTAATTCGTCATTGTGAGGGATCGATGGATGCTATAAAGAAGGAATAGTGCATCCAAAAAGAGATACTCGCCTCCCAATAGAAGATCCTTTCGTTGCCATAGGATCGTTCCTCGTTTTAGAAAGAGAAGGCGTAGAACTTATAATATCTCATAGCGACGCATTTTCTGTGTTAATTCGTCATTGTGAGGGATCGACGGATGCAATAAACATGGAATAGTGCATCCGAAAAGAGATACTCGCCTCCCAATAGAAGATCCTTTCGTTGCCATAGGATCGTTCTTCGATTTAGAAAGAGAAGGCGTAGGACTTATAGTATTTCGTAGTGACGCAATTTCTGTGTTAATTCGTCATTGTGAGGGATCGACGGATGCAGTAAAGAAGGAATAGTGCATCCGCAAAGAGATACTCGCCTCCCAATAGGAGATCCTGTCGTTGCCATAGAAATGCTCCTTGATTTAGAAAGAGAAGTCATAGAACCTATAGTATTTCATAGCGACGCTATTTCTGTGTTAATTCGTCATTGTGAGGGATCGATGGATGCAATCAAGAAAGAATTGTGCATCCAAAAAGAGATACTCGCCTCCCAATGGAAGATCCTTTCGTTGCCATAAGATGTTCCTCGATTTAGAGAGTGAAGGCGTAGAACTTGTAGTATTTCATAGCGACGCAATTTCTTTGTTAATTCGTCATTGTGAGGGATTGATGGATGCAATAAAGAAGGAATAGTGTATCCAAAAAGAGATACTCGCCTCCCAATAGAAGATCCTTTCGTTTCCATAGGATCGTTCCTCGATTTAGAAACAGAAGGCGTAGAACTTATAGTATTTCATAGCGGCGCAATTTCTGTGTTAATTCGTCACTGTGAGGGATCGACGGATGCAATAAAGAAGGAATAGTGCATCCGAAAAGAGATACTCGCCTCCCAATAGGAGATCCTGTAGTTGCAATAGAAACGCTCCTCGATTTAGAAAGAGAAGTCATAGAACAAATAGTATTTCATAGCGACGCAATTTCTGTGTTAATTCGTCATTGTGAGGGATCGACGGATGCAATAAAGAAGGATTAGAGCATCCGAAAAGAGATACTCGCCTCCCAAAATGAGATCCTGTCGTTGCCATTGAAATGCTCCTCGATATAGAAAGAAAAGTCATAGAACCTATAGTATTTCATAGCGACGGAATTTCTGTGTTAATTCGGCATTGTGAGGGGTCGATGGATTCAATAAAGAAGGAATAGTGCATCCAAAAAGAGATACTCGCCTCCCAATAGAAGATCCTTTCGTTGCCATACGATCGTTCCTCGATTTAAAAAGAGAAGGCGTAGAACTTATAGTATCTCATAGCGACACAATTTCTGTGTTAATTCGTCATTGTGAGGGATCGACGGATGCAATAAAGTAGGAATTGTGCATCCGAAAAGAGATACTCGCCTTCCAATAGAAGATCCTTTCGTTGCCATAGGATCGTTCCTCGATTTAGAAAGAGAATGCGTAGAAGTTATAGTATTTCATAGCGACGCAATTTCAGTGTTAATTCGTTATTGTGAGGGATCGACGGATGCAATAAAGAAGGAATAGTGCATCCGAAAAGAGATACTCGCCTCCCAGTAGGAGATCCTGTCGTTGCCATAGAAATGCTCCTCGATTTAGAAAGAGAAGTCATAGAACCTATAGTATTTCATAGCGACGCAATTTCTGTGTTAATTCGTCATTGTGAGGGATCGACGGATGCAATAAAGAAGGAATAGTGCATCCGAAAAGAGATACTCGCCTCCCAATAGGAGATCCTGTCGTTGCCATAGAAACGCACCTCGTTTTAGAAAGAGAAGTCATAGAACCTATAGTATTTCATAGCGACGCAAATTCTGTGTTAATTCGTCATTGTGAGGGTTCGACGGACGCAATAAAGAAGGAATGATGCATCCGACATGAGATACTCGCCTCCCAATAGGAGATCATGTCGTTGCCATAGAAATGCTCCTCGATTTAGAAAGAGAAGTCATAGAACCTATAGTATTTCATAGCGACGCAATTTCTGTGTTAATTCGTCATTGTGAGGGATCGTCGGATGCAATAAAGAAGGAATAGTGCATCCGAAAAGAGATACTCGCCTCCCAATAGAAGATCCTTTCGTTGCCACAGGATCGTTCCTCGATTTAGAAAGAGAAGGCGTAGAACTTATAGTATTTCATAGCGACGCAATGTCTGTGTTAATTCGTCATTGTGAGGAATCAACGGATGCAATAAAGGAGGAATAGTGCATCCGAAAAGAGATAGTCGCCTCTCAATAGGAGATCCTGTCGTTGCCTCGATTTAGAAAGAGAAGTCATAGAACCTATAGTATTTCATAGCGACGCAATTTCTGTGTTAATTCGTCATTGTGAGGGATCGACGGTTGCAATAAAGAAGGAATAGTGCATCCGAAAAGAGATACTCGCCTCCCAATAGGAGATCCTGTCGTCCCCATAGAAATGCTCCTCGATTGAGAAAGAGAAGTCATAGAACCTATAGTATTTCATAGCGACGCAATTTCTGTGTTAATTCGTCATTGTGAGGGATCGATGGACGCAATAAAGAAGGAATAGTGCATCCAAAAAGAGATACTCGCCTCCCAAAAGAAGATCCTTTCGTTGCCATAAGATCGTTCCTCGATTTAGAAAGAGAAGGCGTAGAACTTATAGTATTTCATAGCGACGCAATTTCTCTGTTAATTCGTCATTGTGAGGGATCGACGGATGCAATAAAGATGGAATAGTGCATCCGAAAAGAGACACTCGCCTCCCGATAGGAGAACCTCTCGTTGCCATAGAAATGCTCCTCGATTTAGAAGGAGAAGTCATAGAACCTATAGTATTTCATAGCGACGCAATTTCTCTGTTAATTCGTCATTGTGAGGGATCGACAGATGCAATAAAGAAGGAATAGTGCATCCGAAAAGAGATACTCGCCTCCCAATAGAAGATCCTGTCGTTGCCATTCAAACGCTCCTCGTTTTAGAAAGAGAAGTCATAGAACCTATAGTATTTCATAGCGACGCAATTTCTCTGTTAATTCGTCATATTGAGGGATCGACGGATGCAATAAAGAAGGAATAGTGCATCCAAAAAGAGATACTCGCCTCCCAAAAGAAGATCCTTTCGTTGCCATAAGATCGTTCCTCGATTTAGAAAGAGAAGGCGTAGAACTTATAGTATTTCATAGCGACCTAATTTCTGTGTTAATTCGTCATTGTGAGGGATCGATGGATGCAATAAAGAAGGAATAGTGCATCCAAAAAGAGAACTCGCTTCCCAATAGAAGATCCTGTCGTAGCCATAGAAATGCTCCTCGATTTAGAAGAGAAGTCATAGAACCTATAGTATTTCATAGCGACGCAATTTCTCTGTAAATTCGTCATTGTGAGGGATCGACGGATGCAATAACGAAGGAATAGTGCATCCGAAAAGAGATACTCGCCTCCCAATAGGAAATCCTGTCGATTCCATAGAAACGCTCCTCGATTTAGAAAGAGAAGTCATAGAACAAATAGTATTTCATAGCGACGCAATTTCTGTGTTAATTCGTCATTGTGAGGGATCGACGGATGCAATAAAGAAGGAATAGAGCATTAGAAAAGAGATACTCGCCTTCCAATAGAAGATCCTTTCGTTGCCATAGGATCGTTCCTCGATTTAGAAAGAGAAGGCGTAGAACTTATAGTATTTCATAGCGACGCAATTTCTGTGTTAATTCGTTATTGTGAGGGATCGACGGATGCAATAAAGAAGGAATAGTGCATCCGAAAAGAGATACTCGCCTCCCAGTAGGAGATCCTGTCGTTGCCATAGAAATGCTCCTCGATTTAGAAAGAGAAGTCATAGATTCTATAGTGTTTCATAGCGACGCAATTTCTGTGTTAATTCGTCATTGTGAGGGATCGACGGATGCAATAAAGAAGGAATAGTGCATCCGAAAAGAGATACTCGCCTCTCAATAAGAGATCCTGTCGTTGCCATAGAAACGCTCCTCGATTTAGAAAGAGAAGTTATAGAACCTATAGTATTTGATAGCGACGCAATTTCTGTGTTAATTCGTCATTGTGAGGGATCGACGGATGCAATAAAGAAGGAATAGTGCATCCGAAAAGAGAAACTCGCCTCCCAATAGGAGATCCTGTCGTTCCCATAGAAATGCTCCTCGATTTAGAAAGAGAAGTCATAGAACCTATAGTATTTCATAGCGACGCAATATATGTGTTAATTCGTCATTGTGAGGGATCAATGGACGCAATAAAGAAGGAATAAGGCATCCAAAAAGAGATACTCGCCTCCCAAAAGAAGATCCTTTCGTTGCCATAAGATCGTTCCTCGATTTAGAAAGAGAAGGCGTAGAACTTATAGTATTTCATAGCGACCCAATTTCTCTGTTAATTCGTCATTGAGAGGGATCGACGGATGCAATAAAGATGGAATAGTGCATCCGAAAAGAGATACTCGCCTCCCAATAGGAGATCCTCTCGTTGCCATAGAAATGCTCCTCGATTTAAAGGAGAAGTCATAGAACATATAGTATTTCATAGCGACGCAATTTCTGTGTTAATTCGTCATTGTGAGGGATCGACGGATGCAATAAAGAAGGAATAGTGCATCCGAAAAGAGATACTCGCCTCCCAATAGAAGATCCTTTCGTTGCCATAGGATCGTTCTTCGATTTAGAAAGAGAAGGCGTAGAACTTATAGTATTTCATAGCGACGCAATTTCTGTGTTAATTCGTCATTGTGAGGGATCGATGGATGCAATAAAGAAGGAATAGTGCATCCGAAAACAGACACTCGCCTCCCAATAGAAGATCCTTTCGTTGAGATAGGATCGTTCCTCGATTCAGAAAGAGAAGGCGTAGACTTTATAGTATTTCATAGCGACGCAATTTCTGTGTTAATTTGTCATTGTGAGGGATCAATGGAGGCAATAAAGTATGAATAATGCATCCAAAAAGAGATGCTAGCCTCCTAATAGAAGATCCTTTCGTTGCCATAGGATCGTTCCTCGATTTAGAAAGAGAATGCGTAGAACTTGTAGCATTACATAGCGTTGCAATTTCTGTGTTAATTCGTCATTCTGAGGGATCGACGGATGCAATAAAGAACGAATAGTGCATCCGAAAAGAGATACTCGCCTCCCAATAGGAGAGCCTGCCGTTGCCATAGAGACGCTCCTCGATTTAGAAAGAGAAGTCATAGAACCTGTAGTATTTCATAGCGACGCTATTTCTGTGTTAATTCGTCATTGTGAGGGATCGAGGGATGCAATAAAGAAGGAATAGTGCATCCAAAAACATATACTCGCCTCCAAATAGAAGATCCTTTTGTTGCCATCGGATCGTTACTCGATTTAGAAAAAGAAGGCGTAGAAGTTATAGTATTTCATAGCGACGCAATTTCTGGGTGAATTCGTCATTGTGAGGGATCAACGGATGCAATAAAGAAGGAATAGTGCATCCGAAAAGAGATACTCGCCTCCCAATAGGAGATCCTGTCGTTGCCATAGAAACGTCCCTCGGTTTAGAAAGAGATGTCATAGAACCTATAGTATTTCATAGCGTAGCTAATTCTGTGTTAATTCGTAATTGTGAGGGATCGACGGACGCAATAAAGGAGGAATAGTGCATCCGACATGAGATACTCGCCTCCCAATAGGAGATCCTGTCGTTGCCATAGAAATGCTCCTCGATTTAGAAAGAGAAGTCATAGAACCAATAGTATTTCATAGCGACGCAATTTCTGTGTTAATTCGTCATTGTGAGGGATCGATAGATGCTATAAATATGGAATAGTGCATCCCAAAATATATACTCGCCTCCCAATAGAAGATCCTTTCGTTGCCATAGGATCGTTCCTCGATTTAGAAAGAGAAGGCGTAGAACTTATAGTATCTCATAGCGACACAATTTCAGTGTTAATTCGTCATTGTGAGGGATCGACGCATGCAATAAAGTAGGAATTGTGCATCCGAAAAGAGATACTCGCCTCCCAAAAGAAGTTCTTTTCGTTGCCATAGGATCGTTCCTCGATTTAGAAAGAGAAGGCGTAGAACTTATAGTATTTCATAGCGACGCAATTTCTGTGTTAATTCGTCATTATGAGGGATCGACGGATGCAATAAAAAAGGAATAGTGCATCCGAAAAGAGATACTCGCCTCCCAATAGGAGATCCTGTCGTTGCCATTGAAACGCTCCTCGATTTAGAAAGAGAAGTCATAGAACCTATAGTATTTCATAGCGACGCAATTTCTGTGTTAATTCGTCATTGTGAGGGATCGACGGATGCAATAAAGAAGGAATAGCGCATCCGAAAAGAGATACTCGCCTCCCAATAGGAGATCCTGTCGTTGCCATAGATGCGCTCCTCGATTTAGAAAGAGAATTCATAGAACCTACACTAATTCATAGCGACGCTATTTCTGTGTTAATTCGTCATTGTATGGGATCGATGGATGCAATAAATAAGGAATAGTGCAGCCAAAAACATATACTCGCCTCCCAGTAGTAGATCCTTTCGTTGCCATAGGATCGTTCCTCGATGTAGAAAGAGAAGGCGTAGAACTTGTAGCATCTCATAGCGACGCAATTTCTGTGTTAATTCGTCATTGTGAGGGATCGAGGGATGCAATAAAGAAGGAATAGTGCATCCAAAAACATATACTCGCCTCCCAATAGAAGATCCTTTCGTTGCCATAGGATCGTTACTCGATTTAGAAAGTGAAGGCGTTGAAGTTATAGTATTTCATTGCGACGCAATTTCTGGGTGAATTCGTCATTGTGAGGGATCGACGGATGCAATAAAGAAGGAATAGTGCATCCGAAAAGAGATACTCGCCTCCCAATAGGAGATCCTGTCGTTGCCCAAAAAACGCCCCACGATTTAGAAAGAGAAGTCATAGAACCTATGGTATTTCATAGCGACGCAAATTCTGTGTTAATTCGTCATTGTGAGGGATCGACGGACGCAATAAAGAAGGAATAGTGCATCCGACATGAGATACTCGCCTCCCAATAGGAGATCCTGTCGTTGCCATAGAAATGCTCCTCGATTTAGAAAGAGAAGCCATAGAACCTATAGTATTTCATAGCGACGCAATTTCTGTGTTAATTCGTCATTGTGAGGGATCGATGGATGCAATAAATAAGGAATAGTGCATCCAAAAACATATACTCGCCTCCCAATAGAAGATCCTTTCGTTGCCATAGGATCGTTCCTCGATTTAGAAAGAGAAGGCGTAGAACTTATAGCATTTCAAAGCGACGCAATTTCGGTGTTAATTCGTCATTGTGAGGGATCGACGGATGCAATAAAGAACGAATAGTGCATCCGAAAAAACATACTCGTCTCCCAATAGGAGATCCTGTCGTTGCCATAGAAACGCTTCTCGATTTAGAAAGAGAAGTCATAGAACCTATAGTATTTCATAGCGACGCAATTTCTGTGTTAATTCGTCATTGTGAGGGATCGAGGGATGCAATAAAGAAGGAATAGTGCATCCGAAAAGAGATACTCGCCTCCCAATAGGAGATCCTGTCGTTGTCATAGAAACGCTTCTCGATTTAGAAAGAGAAGTCATAGAACCTATAGTATTTCATTGCGACGCAATTTCTGTGTTAATTCGTCATTGTGAGGGATCGAGGGATGCAATAAAGAAGGAATAGTGCATCCAAAAAGAGGTACTCGCCTCCCAATAGAAGATACTTTCGTTGCCATAGGATCGTTACTCGATTTAGAAAGAGAAGGCGTAGAACTTATAGTATTTCATAGCGACGCAATTTCTGGGTGAATTCGTCATTGGGAGGGATCGACGGATGCAATAAAGAAGGAATAGTGCATCCGAAAAGAGATACTCGCCTCCCAATAGGAGATCCTGTCGTTGACATAGAAACGCTCCACGATTTAGAAAGAGAATTCATAGAACCTACACTAATTCATAGCGACGCTATTTCTGTGTTAATTCGTCATTGTATGGGATCGATGGATGCAATAAATAAGGAATAGTGCAGCCAAAAACATATACTCGCCTCCCAGTAGAAGATCCTTTCGTTGCCATAGGATCGTTCCTCGATTTAGAAAGAGAAGGCGTAGAACTTGTAGCATCTCATAGCGACGCAATTTCTGTGTTAATTCGTCATTGTGAGGGATCGACGGATGCAATAAAGAAGGAATAGTGCATCCGAAAAGAGATACTCGCTCCCAATAGGAGATCCTGTCGTTGCCATAGAAACGCCCCTCGATTTAGAAAGAGAAGTCATAGAACCTGTAGTATTTCATAGCGACGCAAATTCTGTGTTAATTCGTCATTGTGAGGGATCGACGGACGCAATAAAGAAGGAATAGTGCATCCGACATGAGATACTCGCCTCCCAATAGGAGACCCTGTCGTTGCCATAGACATGCTCCTCGATTTAGAAAGAGAAGCCATAGAACCTATAGTATTTCATAGCGACGCAATTTCAGTGTTAATTCGTCATTGTGAGGGATCGATGGATGCAATATATAAGGAATAGTGCATCCAAAAACATATACTCGCCTCTCAATAGAAGATCCTTTCGTTGCCATAGGATCGTTCCTCGATTTAGAAAGAGAAGGCGTAGAACTTATAGCATTTCATAGCGACGCAATTTCGGTGTTAATTCGTCATTGTGAGGGATCGACGGATGCAATAAAGAACGAATAGTGCATCCGAAAAGACATACTCGTCTCCCAATAGGAGATCCTGTCGTTGCCATAGAAACGCTTCTCGATTTAGAAAGAGAAGTCATAGAACCTATAGTATTTCATAGCGACGCAATTTCTGTGTTAATTCGTCATTGTGAGGGATCGAGGGATGCAATAAAGAAGGAATAGTGCATCCGAAAAGAGATACTCGCCTCCCAATAGGAGATCCTGTCGTTGCCATAGAAATGCTCCACGATTTAGAAAGAGAAGTCATAGAGCCTATAGTATTTCATAGCGACGCAATTTCTGTGTTAATTCGTCACTGTGAGGGATCGAGTGATGCGATAAAGAAGGAATAGTGCATCCAAAAAGAGATACTCGCCTCCCAATAGAAGATACTTTCGTTGCCATAGGATCGTTACTCGATTTAGAAAGAGAAGGTGTAGAAGTTACAGTATTTCATAGCGACGCAATTTCTGGGTGAATTCTTCATTGGGAGGGATCGACGGATGCAATAAGGAAGGAATAGTGCATTCGAAAAGAGATACTCGCCTCCCAATAGGAGATCCTGTCGTTGACATAGAAACGCTCCTCGATTTAGAAAGAGAATTCATAGAACCTATACTATTTCATAGCGACGCTATTTCTGTGTTAATTCGTCATTGTGAGGGATCGACGAATGCAATAAAGAAGGAATAGTGCATCCGAAAAGAGATACTCGCTTCCCAATAGGAGATCTTGTCGTTGCTATAGAAATGCTCCTCGATTCAGAAAGAGGAGTCATAGAACCTATAGTATTTCATAGCGACGCAATTTCTGTGTTAATTCGTCATTGTGAGGGATCGAGGGATGCAATAAAGAAGGAATAGTGCATCTAAAAACATATACTCGCCTCCCAATAGAAGATCCTTTCGTTGCCATCGGATCGTTACTCGGTTTAGAAAGAGAAGGCGTAGAAGTTATAGTATTTCATAGCGACGCAATTTCTGTGTTAATTCGTCATTGTGAGGGATCGATGGATGCAATAAATAAGGAATAGTGCATCCAAATTTATATACTCGCCTCCCAGTAGAAGATCCTTTCGTTGCCATAAGATCGTTCCTGGATTTAGAAAGAGAAGGCGTAGAACTTATAGCATTTCATAGCGACGCAATTTCGGTGTTAATTCGTCAGTGTGAGGGATCGACGGATGCTATAAAGAACGAATAGTGCAACCGAAAAGAGATACTCGCCTCCCAAATGGAGATCCTGTCGTTGCCATAGAAACGCATCTCGATTTAGAAAGAGAAGTCATAGAACCTATAGTATTTCATAGCGACGCAATTTCTGTGTTAATTCGTCATTGTGAGGGATCTAGGGATGCAATAAAGAAGGAATAGTACATCCAAAAAGAGATACTCGCCTCCCAATAGAAGATACTTTCGTTGCCATAGGATCGTTACTCGATTTAGAAAGAGAAGGCGTAGAAGTTATAGTATTTCATTGCGACGCTATTTCTGTGTTAATTCGTCATTGTGAGGGATCGACGGATGCAATAAAGAAGGAATAGTGCATCCGAAAGGAGATACTCGCTTCCCAATAGGAGATCCTGTCGTTGCCATAGAAATGCTCCTCGATTCAGAAAGAGAAGTCATAGAACCTATAGTATTTCATAGCGACGCAATTTCTGTGTTAATTCGTCATTGTGAGGGATCGATGGATGCAATAAATAAGGAATAGTGCATCCAAAAACATATACTCGCCTCCCAATAGAAGATCCTTTCGTTGCCATAGGATCGTTCCTCGATTTAGAAAGAGAAGGCGTAGAACCTATAGCATTTCATAGCGACGCAATTTCTGTGTTAATTCGTCATTGTGAGGGATCGACGGATGCAATAAAGAACGAATAGTGCATCCGAAAAGAGATACCCGCCTCCCAATAGGAGATCCTGTCGTTGCCATAGAAACGCTCCTCAATTTAGAAAGAGAAGTCATAGAACCTATAGTATTTCATAGCGACGCAATTTCTGTGTTAATTCGTCATTGTGAGGGATCGAGGGATGCAATAAAGAACGAATAGTGCATCCAAAAACATATACTCGCCTCCCAGTAGAAGTTCCTTTCGTTGCCATAGGATCGTTACTCGATTTAGAAAGAGAAGGCGTAGAAGTTATAGGATTTCATAGCGACGCATTTTCTGGGTGAATTCGTCATTGTGAGGGATCGACGGATGCAATAAAGAAGGAATAGTGCATCCGAAAAGAGATACTCGCCTCCCAACAGGAGATCCTGTCGTTGCCATAGAAACGCCCCTCGATTTAGAAAGAGAAGTCATAGAACCTATAGTATTTAATAGCGACGCAAATTCCGTGTTAATTCGTCATTGTGAGGGAACGACGGACGCAATAATGAAGGAATAGTGCATCCGACTTGAGATACTCGCCTCCCAATAGGAGATCCTTTCGTTGGCATAGAAATGCTCCTCGATTTAGAAAGAGAAGTCATAGAACCTATAGTATTTCATAGCGATTCAATTTCTGTGTTAATTCGTCATTGTGAGGGATCGACGGATGCAATAAAGAAGGAATAGTGCATCCGAAAAGAGATACTCGCCTCCCAATAGGAGATCCTCTCGTTTCCATAGAAACGCACCTCGATTTAGAAAGAGAAGTCATAGAACCTATAGTATTTCATAGCGACACAATTTATGTGTTAATTCGTCATAGTGAGGGATCGACGGATGCAATAAAGAAGGAATAGTGCATCCGAGATGAGATACTCGCCTCCCAATAGAAGATCCTTTCGTTGCCATTGGATCGTTCCTCGATTTAGAAAGAGAAGGTGTAGAACTTATAGTATCTCATAGCGACACAATTTCTGTGTTAATTCGTCATTGTGAGGGATCGACGGATGCAATAAAGTAGGAATTGTGCATCCGAAAAGAGATACTCGCCTCCCAATAGAAGATCCTTTCGTTGCCATAGGATCGTTGCTCGATTTACAAAGAGAAGGCGTAGAACTTATAGTATTTCATAGCGACGCAATTTCTGTTTTAATTCGTCATTGTGAGGGATCGACGGATGCAATAAAGAAGGAATAGTGCATCCAAAAAGAGATACTCGCCTTCCACTAGAAGATCCTTTCGTTGCCATAGGATCGTTGCTCGATTTAGAAAGAGAAGGTGTAGAACTTATAGTATCTCATAGCGACGCAATTTCTGTGTTAATTCGTCATTGTGAGGGATCGAGGGATGCAATAAAGAACGAATAGTGCATCCAAAAACATTTACTCACCTCCCAGTAGAAGATCCTTTCGTTGCCATAGGATCGTTACTCGATTTAGGAAGAGAAGGCGTAGAAGTTATAGTATTTCATAGCGACGCATTTTCTGGGTGAATTCGTCATTGTGAGGGATCGACGGATGCAATAAAGAAGGAATAGTGCATCCGAAAAGAGATACTCGCCTCCCAGTAGGAGATCCTGTCGTTGCCATAGAAACGCTCCTCGATTTAGAAAGAGAAGTCATAGAACCTATAGTATTTCATAGCGACGCAATTTCTGTGTTAATTCGTCATTGTGAAGGATCGATGGATGCAATAAAGAAGGAATAGCGCATCCGAATAGAGATACTCGCCTCCCAATAGGAGATCCTGTCGTTGCCATAGAAATGCTCCTCGATTTACAAAGAGAAGTCATAGAACCTATAGTATTACATAGCGACGCAATTTCTGTGTTAATTCGTCATTGTGAGAAATCGACGGATGCAATAAAGAAGGAATAGTGCATCCGAAAAGAGATACTCGCCTCCCAATAGGAGATCCTGTCGTTGCCATAGAAATGCTCCTCGATTTAGAAAGAGAAGTCATAGAACCTATAGTATTTCATAGCGACGCAATTTCTGTGTTAATTCGTCATTGTGAGGGATCGACGATGCAATAAAGAAGGAATAGTGCATCCGAAAAGAGATACTCGCCTCCCAATAGGAGATCCTGCCGTTGCCATAGAAATGCTCCTCGATTTACAAACAGAAGTCATAGAACCCATAGTATTTCATAACGACGCAATTTCTGTGTTAATTCGTCATTGTGAGGGATCGACGGATGCAATAAAGAAGGAATAGTGCATCCGAAAAGAGATACTCGCCTCCCAATAGGAGATCCTGTCGTTGCCATAGAAATGCACCTCGATTTAGAAAGAGAAGTCATAGAACCTATAGTATTTCATAGCGACGCAATTTCTGTGTTAATTCGTCATTGTGAGGGATCGATGGATGCAATAAAGAAGGAATAGTGCATCCAAAAAGAGATACTCGCCACCCAATAGAAGATCCTTTCGTTGCCATAGGTTCGGTCCTCGATTTAGAAAGAGAAGCCGTAGAACTTACAGTATTCCATAGCGACGCAATTTCTGTGTTAATTCTTCATTGTGATGGATCGACGGATGCAATAAAGAAGGAATAGTGCATCCGAAAAGAGATACTCGCCTCCCAATAGGAGATTCTTTCGTTGACATAGAAACGCTCCTCGATTTAGAAAGAGAAGTCATAGAACCTATACTATATCATAGCGACGCTATTTCTGTGTTAATTCGTCATTGTGAGGGATCGATGGATGCAATAAAGAAGGAATAGTGCAACCGAAAGGAGATACTCGCTTCCCAATAGGTGATCCTGTCGTTGCCATAGAAATGCTCCTCGATTCAGAAAGAGAAGTCATAGAACCTATAGTATTTCATAGCAACGTAATTTCTGTGTTAATTCGTCATTGTGAGGGATCAACGGATGCAATAAAGAAGGAATAGCGCATCCGGAAAGAGATACTCGCCTCCCAATAGGAGATCGTGTCGTTGCCATTCAAATGCTCCTCGATTTAGAACGAGAAGTCATAGAACCTATAGTATTTCATAGCGACGCAATTTCTGTGTTAATTCGTCATTGTGAGGGATCGACGGATGCAATAAAGAAGGAATAGTGTATCCGAAAAGAGATACTCGCCTCCCAATAGGAGATCCTGTCGTTGACATAGAAACGCTCCTCGATTTAGAAAGAGAAGTCATAGAACCTATAGTATTTCATAGCGACGCAATTAATGTGTTAATTCGTCATTGTGAGGGATCGATGGATGCAATACAGAAGGAATAGTACATCCAACATGAGATACTCGCCTCCCAATAGAAGATCCTTTCGTTGCCATAGGATCGTTCCTCGATATAGAAGAGAAGGCGTAGAACTAATAGCATTTCATAGCGACGCAATTTCTGTGTTAATTCGTCATTGTGAGGGATCGATGGATGAAATAAAGAAGGATTAGTGCATCCAAAAACATATACTCGCCTCCCAATAGAAGATCCTTTCGTTGCCATAGGTTCGTTCCTCGATTTAGAAAGAGAAGGCGTAGAACTTATAGTATTTCATAGCCACGGAATTTCTGTGTTAATTCTTCATTGTGAGGGATCGACGGATGCAATAAAGAAGGAACAGTGCATCCGAAAAGAGATACTCGCCTCCCAATAGGAGATCCAGTCGTTGCCGTAGAAACGCCCCTTGACTCAGAAAGAGAAGTCATAGAACCCATAGTATTTCATAGCGACGCAATTTCTGTGTTAATTCGTCATTGTGAGGGATCGACGGATGCAATAAAGAAGGAATAGTGCATCCGATAACAGATACTCGCCTCTCTATAGGAGATTCTGTCTTTGCCATAGAAACGCTCATCGATTTAGAAAGAGAAGTCATAGAACCTATAGTATTTCATAGCGACGCAATTTCTGTGTTAATTCGTCATTGTGATGGATCGACAGATGCAATAAAGAAGGAATAGTGCATCCGAAAAGAGATACTCGCCTCCCAATAGGAGATCCTGTCGTTGACATAGAAACGCTCCTCGATTTAGAAAGAGAAGTCATAGAACCTATACTATTTCATAGCGACGCTATTTCTGTGTTAATTCGTCATTGTGAGGGATCGACGGATGCAATAAAGAAGGAATAGTGCATCCGAAAACAGATGCTCGCTTCCCAATAGGAGATCCTGTCGTTGTCATAGAAATGCTCCTCGATTTAGAAAGAGAAGTCATAGAACCCATAGTATTTCATAGCGACGCAATTTCTGTGTTGATATGTCATTGTGAGGGATCGATGGATGCAATAAAGAAGGAATAGTGCATCCAAAACGAGATACTCGCCTCCCAATAAAAGTCCTTTCGTTGCCATAGGATCGTTCCTCGATTTAGAAAGAGAAGGCGTAGAACTTATCGTATTTCATAGCGACGCAATTTCTGTGTTAATTCGTCTTTGTGAGGGATCGGCGGATGCAATAAAGAAGGAATAGTGCATCCAATAAGAGATACTCGCCTCCCAATAGGAAATCCTGTAGTTGCCATAGAAATGCTCCTCGATTTAGAAAGAGAAGTCATAGAACCTATAGTATTTCGTAGCGACACAATTTCTGTGTTACTTCGTCTTTGTGAGGGATCGACGGATGCAATAAAGAGGGAATAGTGCATCCAAAAACATATACTCGCCTCCCAATAGAAGATCCTATCGTTGCCATAGTTTCGTTCCTCGATTTAGAAAGAGAAGGCGTAGAACTTATAGCATTTCATAGCGACGCAATTTCTGTGTTAATTCGTCATTGTGAGGGATCGACGGATGCAATAAAGAACGAATAGTGCATCCGAAAAGAGATACCCGCCTCCCAATAGGAGATCCTGTCGTTGCCATAGAAACGCTCCTCAATTTAGAAAGAGAAGTCATAGAACCTATAGTATTTCATAGCGACGCAATTTCTGTGTTAATTCGTCATTGTGAGGGATCGAGGGATGCAATAAAGAACGAATAGTGCATCCAAAAACATATACTCGCCTCCCAGTAGAAGATCCTTTCGTTGCCATAGGATCGTTACTCGATTTAGAAAGAGAAGGCGTAGAAGTTATAGGATTTCATAGCGACGCATTTTCTGGGTGAATTCGTCATTGTGAGGGATCGACGGATGCAATAAAGAAGGAATAGTGCATCCGAAAAGAGATACTCGCCTCCCAACAGGAGATCCTGTCGTTGCCATAGAAACGCCCCTCGATTTAGAAAGAGAAGTCATAGAACCTATAGTATTTAATAGCGACGCAAATTCTGTGTTAATTCGTCATTGTGAGGGAACGACGGACGCAATAATGAAGGAATAGTGCATCCGACTTGAGATACTCGCCTCCCAATAGGAGATCCTTTCGTTGGCATAGAAATGCTCCTCGATTTAGAAAGAGAAGTCATAGAACCTATAGTATTTCATAGCGATTCAATTTCTGTGTTAATTCGTCATTGTGAGGGATCGACGGATGCAATAAAGAAGGAATAGTGCATCCGAAAAGAGATACTCGCCTCCCAATAGGAGATCCTCTCGTTTCCATAGAAACGCACCTCGACTTAGAAAGAGAAGTCATAGAACCTATAGTATTTCATAGCGACACAATTTATGTGTTAATTCGTCATAGTGAGGGATCGACGGATGCAATAAAGAAGGAATAGTGCATCCGAGATGAGATACTCGCCTCCCAATAGAAGATCCTTTCGTTGCCATTGGATCGTTCCTCGATTTAGAAAGAGAAGGTGTAGAACTTATAGTATCTCATAGCGACACAATTTCTGTGTTAATTCGTCATTGTGAGGGATCGACGGATGCAATAAAGTAGGAATTGTGCATCCGAAAAGAGATACTCGCCTCCCAATAGAAGATCCTTTCGTTGCCATAGGATCGTTGCTCGATTTACAAAGAGAAGGCGTAGAACTTATAGTATTTCATAGCGACGCAATTTCTGTTTTAATTCGTCATTGTGAGGGATCGACGGATGCAATAAAGAAGGAATAGTGCATCCAAAAAGAGATACTCGCCTTCCACTAGAAGATCCTTTCGTTGCCATAGGATCGTTGCTCGATTTAGAAAGAGAAGGTTTAGAACTTATAGTATCTCATAGCGACGCAATTTCTGTGTTAATTCGTCATTGTGAGGGATCGAGGGATGCAATAAAGAACGAATAGTGCATCCAAAAACATTTACTCACCTCCCAGTAGAAGATCCTTTCGTTGCCATAGGATCGTTACTCGATTTAGGAAGAGAAGGCGTAGAAGTTATAGTATTTCATAGCGACGCATTTTCTGGGTGAATTCGTCATTGTGAGGGATCGACGGATGCAATAAAGAAGGAATAGTGCATCCGAAAAGAGATACTCGCCTCCCAGTAGGAGATCCTGTCGTTGCCATAGAAACGCTCCTCGATTTAGAAAGAGAAGTCATAGAACCTATAGTATTTCATAGCGACGCAATTTCTGTGTTAATTCGTCATTGTGAAGGATCGATGGATGCAATAAAGAAGGAATAGCGCATCCGAATAGAGATACTCGCCTCCCAATAGGAGATCCTGTCGTTGCCATAGAAATGCTCCTCGATTTACAAAGAGAAGTCATAGAACCTATAGTATTACATAGCGACGCAATTTCTGTGTTAATTCGTCATTGTGAGAAATCGACGGATGCAATAAAGAAGGAATAGTGCATCCGAAAAGAGATACTCGCCTCCCAATAGGAGATCCTGTCGTTGCCATAGAAATGCTCCTCGATTTAGAAAGAGAAGTCATAGAACCTATAGTATTTCATAGCGACGCAATTTCTGTGTTAATTCGTCATTGTGAGGGATCGACGATGCAATAAAGAAGGAATAGTGCATCCGAAAAGAGATACTCGCCTCCCAATAGGAGATCCTGCCGTTGCCATAGAAATGCTCCTCGATTTACAAACAGAAGTCATAGAACCCATAGTATTTCATAACGACGCAATTTCTGTGTTAATTCGTCATTGTGAGGGATCGACGGATGCAATAAAGAAGGAATAGTGCATCCGAAAAGAGATACTCGCCTCCCAATAGGAGATCCTGTCGTTGCCATAGAAATGCACCTCGATTTAGAAAGAGAAGTCATAGAACCTATAGTATTTCATAGCGACGCAATTTCTGTGTTAATTCGTCATTGTGAGGGATCGATGGATGCAATAAAGAAGGAATAGTGCATCCAAAAAGAGATACTCGCCACCCAATAGAAGATCCTTTCGTTGCCATAGGTTCGGTCCTCGATTTAGAAAGAGAAGCCGTAGAACTTACAGTATTCCATAGCGACGCAATTTCTGTGTTAATTCTTCATTGTGATGGATCGACGGATGCAATAAAGAAGGAATAGTGCATCCGAAAAGAGATACTCGCCTCCCAATAGGAGATTCTTTCGTTGACATAGAAACGCTCCTCGATTTAGAAAGAGAAGTCATAGAACCTATACTATATCATAGCGACGCTATTTCTGTGTTAATTCGTCATTGTGAGGGATCGATGGATGCAATAAAGAAGGAATAGTGCAACCGAAAGGAGATACTCGCTTCCCAATAGGTGATCCTGTCGTTGCCATAGAAATGCTCCTCGATTCAGAAAGAGAAGTCATAGAACCTATAGTATTTCATAGCAACGTAATTTCTGTGTTAATTCGTCATTGTGAGGGATCAACGGATGCAATAAAGAAGGAATAGCGCATCCGGAAAGAGATACTCGCCTCCCAATAGGAGATCGTGTCGTTGCCATTCAAATGCTCCTCGATTTAGAACGAGAAGTCATAGAACCTATAGTATTTCATAGCGACGCAATTTCTGTGTTAATTCGTCATTGTGAGGGATCGACGGATGCAATAAAGAAGGAATAGTGTATCCGAAAAGAGATACTCGCCTCCCAATAGGAGATCCTGTCGTTGACATAGAAACGCTCCTCGATTTAGAAAGAGAAGTCATAGAACCTATAGTATTTCATAGCGACGCAATTAATGTGTTAATTCGTCATTGTGAGGGATCGATGGATGCAATACAGAAGGAATAGTACATCCAACATGAGATACTCGCCTCCCAATAGAAGATCCTTTCGTTGCCATAGGATCGTTCCTCGATATAGAAGAGAAGGCGTAGAACTAATAGCATTTCATAGCGACGCAATTTCTGTGTTAATTCGTCATTGTGAGGGATCGATGGATGAAATAAAGAAGGATTAGTGCATCCAAAAACATATACTCGCCTCCCAATAGAAGATCCTTTCGTTGCCATAGGTTCGTTCCTCGATTTAGAAAGAGAAGGCGTAGAACTTATAGTATTTCATAGCCACGGAATTTCTGTGTTAATTCTTCATTGTGAGGGATCGACGGATGCAATAAAGAAGGAACAGTGCATCCGAAAAGAGATACTCGCCTCCCAATAGGAGATCCAGTCGTTGCCGTAGAAACGCCCCTTGACTCAGAAAGAGAAGTCATAGAACCCATAGTATTTCATAGCGACGCAATTTCTGTGTTAATTCGTCATTGTGAGGGATCGACGGATGCAATAAAGAAGGAATAGTGCATCCGATAACAGATACTCGCCTCTCTATAGGAGATTCTGTCTTTGCCATAGAAACGCTCATCGATTTAGAAAGAGAAGTCATAGAACCTATAGTATTTCATAGCGACGCAATTTCTGTGTTAATTCGTCATTGTGATGGATCGACAGATGCAATAAAGAAGGAATAGTGCATCCGAAAAGAGATACTCGCCTCCCAATAGGAGATCCTGTCGTTGACATAGAAACGCTCCTCGATTTAGAAAGAGAAGTCATAGAACCTATACTATTTCATAGCGACGCTATTTCTGTGTTAATTCGTCATTGTGAGGGATCGACGGATGCAATAAAGAAGGAATAGTGCATCCGAAAACAGATGCTCGCTTCCCAATAGGAGATCCTGTCGTTGTCATAGAAATGCTCCTCGATTTAGAAAGAGAAGTCATAGAACCCATAGTATTTCATAGCGACGCAATTTCTGTGTTAATATGTCATTGTGAGGGATCGATGGATGCAATAAAGAAGGAATAGTGCATCCAAAACGAGATACTCGCCTCCCAATAAAAGTCCTTTCGTTGCCATAGGATCGTTCCTCGATTTAGAAAGAGAAGGCGTAGAACTTATCGTATTTCATAGCGACGCAATTTCTGTGTTAATTCGTCTTTGTGAGGGATCGGCGGATGCAATAAAGAAGGAATAGTGCATCCAATAAGAGATACTCGCCTCCCAATAGGAAATCCTGTAGTTGCCATAGAAATGCTCCTCGATTTAGAAAGAGAAGTCATAGAACCTATAGTATTTCGTAGCGACACAATTTCTGTGTTACTTCGTCTTTGTGAGGGATCGACGGATGCAATAAAGAGGGAATAGTGCATCCAAAAACATATACTCGCCTCCCAATAGAAGATCCTATCGTTGCCATAGTTTCGTTCCTCGATTTAGAAAGAGAAGGCGTAGAACTTATAGTATTTCATAGCGACGCAATTTCTGTGTTAATTTGTCATTGTGAGGGATCGACGGATGCAATAAAGTAGGAATTGTGCATCCGAAAAGAGATACTCGCCTCCCAATAGAAGATCCTTTCGTTGCCATAGGATCGTTGCTCGATTTAGAAAGAGAAGGCGTAGAACTTATAGTATTTCATAGCGACGCAATTTCTGTTTTAATTCGTCATTGTGAGGGATCGACGGATGCAATAAAGAAGGAATAGTGCATCCAAAAAGAGATACTCGCCTTCCACTAGAAGATCCTTTCGTTGCCATAGGATCGTTGCTCGATTTAGAAAGAGAAGGTGTAGAACTTATAGTATCTCATAGCGACGCAATTTCTGTGTTAATTCGTCATTGTGAGGGATCGAGGGATGCAATAAAGAACGAATAGTGCATCCAAAAACATATACTCGCCTCCCAGTAGAAGATCCTTTCGTTGCCATAGGATCGTTACTCGATTTAGAAAGAGAAGGCGTAGAAGTTATAGTATTTCATAGCGACGCATTTTCTGGGTGAATTCGTCATTGTGAGGGATCGACGGATGCAATAAAGAAGGAATAGTGCATCCGAAAAGAGATACTCGCCTCCAAATAGGAGATCCTGTCGTTGCCATAGAAACGCCCCTCGATTTAGAAAGAGAAGTCATAGAACCTATAGTATTTAATAGCGACGCAAATTCTGTGTTAATTCGTCATTGTGAGGGATCGACGGACGCAATAATGAAGGAATAGTGCATCCGACTTGAGATACTCGCCTCCCAATAGGAGATCCTTTCGTTGGCATAGAAATGCTCCTCGATTTAGAAAGAGAAGTCATAGAACCTATAGTATTTCATAGCGATTCAATTTCTGTGTTAATTCGTCATTGTGAGGGATCGACGGATGCAATAAAGAAGGAATAGTGCATCCGAAAAGAGATACTCGCCTCCCAATAGGAGATCCTCTCGTTTCCATAGAAACGCACCTCGATTTAGAAAGAGAAGTCATAGAACCTATAGTATTTCATAGCGACGCAATTTATGTGTTAATTCGTCATTGTGAGGGATCGACGGATGCAATAAAGAAGGAATAGTGCATCCGAGATGAGATACTCGCCTCCCAATAGAAGATCCTTTCGTTGCCATTGGATCGTTCCTCGATTTAGAAAGAGAAGGTGTAGAACTTATAGTATCTCATAGCGACACAATTTCTGTGTTAATTCGTCATTGTGAGGGATCGACGGATGCAATAAAGTAGGAATTGTGCATCCGAAAAGAGATACTCGCCTCCCAATAGAAGATCCTTTCGTTGCCATAGGATCGTTGCTCGATTTAGAAAGAGAAGGCGTAGAACTTATAGTATTTCATAGCGACGCAATTTCTGTTTTAATTCGTCATTGTGAGGGATCGACGGATGCAATAAAGAAGGAATAGTGCATCCAAAAAGAGATACTCGCCTTCCACTAGAAGATCCTTTCGTTGCCATAGGATCGTTGCTCGATTTAGAAAGAGAAGGTGTAGAACTTATAGTATCTCATAGCGACGCAATTTCTGTGTTAATTCGTCATTGTGAGGGATCGAGGGATGCAATAAAGAACGAATAGTGCATCCAAAAACATATACTCACCTCCCAGTAGAAGATCCTTTCGTTGCCATAGGATCGTTACTCGATTTAGAAAGAGAAGGCGTAGAACTTATAGTATTTCATAGCGACCCAATTTCTCTGTTAATTCGTCATTGAGAGGGATCGACGGATGCAATAAAGATGGAATAGTGCATCCGAAAAGAGATACTCGCCTCCCAATAGGAGATCCTCTCGTTGCCATAGAAATGCTCCTCGATTTAAAGGAGAAGTCATAGAACATATAGTATTTCATAGCGACGCAATTTCTGTGTTAATTCGTCATTGTGAGGGATCGACGGATGCAATAAAGAAGGAATAGTGCATCCGAAAAGAGATACTCGCCTCCCAATAGAAGATCCTTTCGTTGCCATAGGATCGTTCCTCGATTTAGAAAGAGAAGGCGTAGAACTTATAGTATTTCATAGCGACGCAATTTCTGTGTTAATTCGTCATTGTGAGGGATCGATGGATGCAATAAAGAAGGAATAGTGCATCCGAAAACAGACACTCGCCTCCCAATAGAAGATCCTTTCGTTGAGATAGGATCGTTCCTCGATTCAGAAAGAGAAGGCGTAGACTTTATAGTATTTCATAGCGACGCAATTTCTGTGTTAATTTGTCATTGTGAGGGATCAATGGAGGCAATAAAGTATGAATAATGCATCCAAAAAGAGATGCTAGCCTCCTAATAGAAGATCCTTTCGTTGCCATAGGATCGTTCCTCGATTTAGAAAGAGAATGCGTAGAACTTGTAGCATTACATTGCGATGCAATTTCTGTGTTAATTCGTCATTCTGAGGGATCGACGGATGCAATAAAGAACGAATAGTGCATCCGAAAAGAGATACTCGCCTCCCAATAGGAGAGCCTGCCGTTGCCATAGAGACGCTCCTCGATTTAGAAAGAGAAGTCATAGAACCTGTAGTATTTCATAGCGACGCTATTTCTGTGTTAATTCGTCATTGTGAGGGATCGAGGGATGCAATAAAGAAGGAATAGTGCATCCAAAAACATATACTCGCCTCCAAATAGAAGATCCTTTTGTTGCCATCGGATCGTTACTCGATTTAGAAAGAGAAGGCGTAGAAGTTATAGTATTTCATAGCGACGCAATTTCTGGGTGCATTCGTCATTGTGAGGGATCAACGGATGCAATAAAGAAGGAATAGTGCATCCGAAAAGAGATACTCGCCTCCCAATAGGAGATCCTGTCGTTGCCATGGAAACGTCCCTCGGTTTAGAAAGAGATGTCATAGAACCTATAGTATTTCATAGCGTAGCAAATTCTGTGTTAATTCGTAATTGTGAGGGATCGACGGACGCAATAAAGGAGGAATAGTGCATCCGACATGAGATACTCGCCTCCCAATAGGAGATCCTGTCGTTGCCATAGAAATGCTCCTCGATTTAGAAAGAGAAGTCATAGAACCAATAGTATTTCATAGCGACGCAATTTCTGTGTTAATTCGTCATTGTGAGGGATCGATAGATGCTATAAATAAGGAATAGTGCATCCCAAAATATATACTCGCCTCCCAATAGAAGATCCTTTCGTTGCCATAGGATCGTTCCTCGATTTAGAAAGAGAAGGCGTAGAACTTATAGTATCTCATAGCGACACAATTTCAGTGTTAATTCGTCATTGTGAGGGATCGACGCATGCAATAAAGTAGGAATTGTGCATCCGAAAAGAGATACTCGCCTCCCAAAAGAAGTTCTTTTCGTTGCCATAGGATCGTTCCTCGATTTAGAAAGAGAAGGCGTAGAACTTATAGTATTTCATAGCGACGCAATTTCTGTGTTAATTCGTCATTATGAGGGATCGACTGATGCAATAAAAAAGGAATAGTGCATCCGAAAAGAGATACTCGCCTCCCAATAGGAGATCCTGTCGTTGCCATAGAAACGCTCCTCGATTTAGAAAGAGAAGTCATAGAACCTATAGTATTTCATAGCGACGCAATTTCTGTGTTAATTCGTCATTGTGAGGGATCGACGGATGCAATAAAGAAGGAATAGCGCATCCGAAAAGAGATACTCGCCTCCCAATAGGAGATCCTGTCGTTGCCATAGATGCGCTCCTCGATTTAGAAAGAGAATTCATAGAACCTACACTAATTCATAGCGACGCTATTTCTGTGTTAATTCGTCATTGTATGGGATCGATGGATGCAATAAATAAGGAATAGTGCAGCCAAAAACATATACTCGCCTCCCAGTAGTAGATCCTTTCGTTGCCATAGGATCGTTCCTCGATGTAGAAAGAGAAGGCGTAGAACTTGTAGCATCTCATAGCGACGCAATTTCTGTGTTAATTCGTCATTGTGAGGGATCGAGGGATGCAATAAAGAAGGAATAGTGCATCCAAAAACATATACTCGCCTCCCAATAGAAGATCCTTTCGTTGCCATAGGATCGTTACTCGATTTAGAAAGTGAAGGCGTTGAAGTTATAGTATTTCATTGCGACGCAATTTCTGGGTGAATTCGTCATTGTGAGGGATCGACGGATGCAATAAAGAAGGAATAGTGCATCCGAAAAGAGATACTCGCCTCCCAATAGAAGATCCTTTCGTTGCCATAGGATCGTTCCTCGATTTAGAAAGAGAAGGCGTAGAACTTATAGTATTTCATAGCGACGCAATTTCTGTGTTAATTCGTCATTGTGAGGGATCGATGGATGCAATAAAGAAGGAATAGTGCATCCGAAAACAGACACTCGCCTCCCAATAGAAGATCCTTTCGTTGAGATAGGATCGTTCCTCGATTCAGAAAGAGAAGGCGTAGACTTTATAGTATTTCATAGCGACGCAATTTCTGTGTTAATTTGTCATTGTGAGGGATCAATGGAGGCAATAAAGTATGAATAATGCATCCAAAAAGAGATGCTAGCCTCCTAATAGAAGATCCTTTCGTTGCCATAGGATCGTTCCTCGATTTAGAAAGAGAATGCGTAGAACTTGTAGCATTACATTGCGATGCAATTTCTGTGTTAATTCGTCATTCTGAGGGATCGACGGATGCAATAAAGAACGAATAGTGCATCCGAAAAGAGATACTCGCCTCCCAATAGGAGAGCCTGCCGTTGCCATAGAGACGCTCCTCGATTTAGAAAGAGAAGTCATAGAACCTGTAGTATTTCATAGCGACGCTATTTCTGTGTTAATTCGTCATTGTGAGGGATCGAGGGATGCAATAAAGAAGGAATAGTGCATCCAAAAACATATACTCGCCTCCAAATAGAAGATCCTTTTGTTGCCATCGGATCGTTACTCGATTTAGAAAGAGAAGGCGTAGAAGTTATAGTATTTCATAGCGACGCAATTTCTGGGTGCATTCGTCATTGTGAGGGATCAACGGATGCAATAAAGAAGGAATAGTGCATCCGAAAAGAGATACTCGCCTCCCAATAGGAGATCCTGTCGTTGCCATGGAAACGTCCCTCGGTTTAGAAAGAGATGTCATAGAACCTATAGTATTTCATAGCGTAGCAAATTCTGTGTTAATTCGTAATTGTGAGGGATCGACGGACGCAATAAAGGAGGAATAGTGCATCCGACATGAGATACTCGCCTCCCAATAGGAGATCCTGTCGTTGCCATAGAAATGCTCCTCGATTTAGAAAGAGAAGTCATAGAACCAATAGTATTTCATAGCGACGCAATTTCTGTGTTAATTCGTCATTGTGAGGGATCGATAGATGCTATAAATAAGGAATAGTGCATCCCAAAATATATACTCGCCTTCCAATAGAAGATCCTTTCGTTGCCATAGGATCGTTCCTCGATTTAGAAAGAGAAGGCGTAGAACTTATAGTATCTCATAGCGACACAATTTCAGTGTTAATTCGTCATTGTGAGGGATCGACGCATGCAATAAAGTAGGAATTGTGCATCCGAAAAGAGATACTCGCCTCCCAAAAGAAGTTCTTTTCGTTGCCATAGGATCGTTCCTCGATTTAGAAAGAGAAGGCGTAGAACTTATAGTATTTCATAGCGACGCAATTTCTGTGTTAATTCGTCATTATGAGGGATCGACTGATGCAATAAAAAAGGAATAGTGCATCCGAAAAGAGATACTCGCCTCCCAATAGGAGATCCTGTCGTTGCCATAGAAACGCTCCTCGATTTAGAAAGAGAAGTCATAGAACCTATAGTATTTCATAGCGACGCAATTTCTGTGTTAATTCGTCATTGTGAGGGATCGACGGATGCAATAAAGAAGGAATAGCGCATCCGAAAAGAGATACTCGCCTCCCAATAGGAGATCCTGTCGTTGCCATAGATGCGCTCCTCGATTTAGAAAGAGAATTCATAGAACCTACACTAATTCATAGCGACGCTATTTCTGTGTTAATTCGTCATTGTATGGGATCGATGGATGCAATAAATAAGGAATAGTGCAGCCAAAAACATATACTCGCCTCCCAGTAGTAGATCCTTTCGTTGCCATAGGATCGTTCCTCGATGTAGAAAGAGAAGGCGTAGAACTTGTAGCATCTCATAGCGACGCAATTTCTGTGTTAATTCGTCATTGTGAGGGATCGAGGGATGCAATAAAGAAGGAATAGTGCATCCAAAAACATATACTCGCCTCCCAATAGAAGATCCTTTCGTTGCCATAGGATCGTTACTCGATTTAGAAAGAGAAGGCGTTGAAGTTATAGTATTTCATTGCGACGCAATTTCTGGGTGAATTCGTCATTGTGAGGGATCGACGGATGCAATAAAGAAGGAATAGTGCATCCGAAAAGAGATACTCGCCTCCCAATAGGAGATCCTGTCGTTGCCCAAAAAACGCCCCACGATTTAGAAAGAGAAGTCATAGAACCTATGGTATTTCATAGCGACGCAAATTCTGTGTTAATTCGTCATTGTGAGGGATCGACGGACGCAATAAAGAAGGAATAGTGCATCCGACATGAGATACTCGCCTCCCAATAGGAGATCCTGTCGTTGCCATAGAAATGCTCCTCGATTTAGAAAGAGAAGCCATAGAACCTATTGTATTTCATAGCGACGCAATTTCTGTGTTAATTCGTCATTGTGAGGGATCGAGGGATGCAATAAAGAAGGAATAGTGCATCCGAAAAGAGATACTCGCCTCCCAATAGGAGATCCTGTCGTTGTCATAGAAACGCTTCTCGATTTAGAAAGAGAAGTCATAGAACCTATAGTATTTCATAGCGACGCAATTTCTGTGTTAATTCGTCATTGTGAGGGATCGAGGGATGCAATAAAGAAGGAATAGTGCATCCAAAAAGAGGTACTCGCCTCCCAATAGAAGATACTTTCGTTGCCATTGGATCGTTACTCGATTTAGAAAGAGAAGGCGTAGAACTTATAGTATTTCATAGCGACGCAATTTCTGGGTGAATTCGTCTTTGGGAGGGATCGACGGATGCAATAAAGAAGGAATAGTGCATCCGAAAAGAGATACTCGCCTCCCAATAGGAGATCCTGTCGCTGACATAGAAACGCTCCACGATTTAGAAAGAGAATTCATAGAACCTACACTAATTCATAGCGACGCTATTTCTGTGTTAATTCGTCATTGTATGGGATCGATGGATGCAATAAAAAAGGAATAGTGCCGCCAAAAACATATACTCGCCTCCCAGTAGAAGATCCTTTCGTTGCCATAGGATCGTTCCTCGATTTAGAAAGAGAAGGCGTAGAACTTGTAGCATCTCATAGCGACGCAATTTCTGTGTTAATTCGTCATTGTGAGGGATCGACGGATGCAATAAAGAAGGAATAGTGCATCCGAAAAGAGATACTCGCTCCCAATAGGAGATCCTGTCGTTGCCATAGAAACGCCCCTCGATTTAGAAAGAGAAGTCATAGAACCTGTAGTATTTCATAGCGACGCAAATTCTGTGTTAATTCGTCATTGTGAGGGATCGACGGACGCAATAAAGAAGGAATAGTGCATCCGACATGAGATACTCGCCTCCCAATAGGAGACCCTGTCGTTGCCATAGACATGCTCCTCGATTTAGAAAGAGAAGCCATAGAACCTATAGTATTTCATAGCGACGCAATTTCAGTGTTAATTCGTCATTGTGAGGGATCGATGGATGCAATAAATAAGGAATAGTGCATCCAAAAACATATACTCGCCTCTCAATAGAAGATCCTTTCGTTGCCATAGGATCGTTCCTCGATTTAGAAAGAGAAGGCGTAGAACTTATAGCATTTCATAGCGACGCAATTTCTGTGTTAATTCGTCATTGTGAGGGATCGACGGATGCAATAAAGAACGAATAGTGCATCCGAAAAGACATACTCGTCTCCCAATAGGAGATCCTGTCGTTGCCATAGAAACGCTTCTCGATTTAGAAAGAGAAGTCATAGAACCTATAGTATTTCATAGCGACGCAATTTCTGTGTTAATTCGTCATTGTGAGGGATCGAGGGATGCAATAAAGAAGGAATAGTGCATCCGAAAAGAGATACTCGCCTCCCAATAGGAGATCCTGTCGTTGCCATAGAAATGCTCCACGATTTAGAAAGAGAAGTCATTGAGCCTATAGTATTTCATAGCGACGCAATTTCTGTGTTAATTCGTCACTGTGAGGGATCGAGTGATGCGATAAAGAAGGAATAGTGCATCCAAAAAGTGATACTCGCCTCCCAATAGTGGATACTTTCGTTGCCATAGGATCGTTACTCGATTTAGAAAGAGAAGGTGTAGAAGTTATAGTATTTCATAGCGACGCAATTTCTGGGTGAATTCTTCATTGGGAGGGATCGACGGATGCAATAAGGAAGGAATAGTGCATTCGAAAAGAGATACTCGCCTCCCAATAGGAGATCCTGTCGTTGACATAGAAACGCTCCTCGATTTAGAAAGAGAATTCATAGAACCTATACTATTTCATAGCGACGCTATTTCTGTGTTAATTCGTCATTGTGAGGGATCGACGGATGCAATAAAGAAGGAATAGTGCATCCGAAAAGAGATACTCGCTTCCCAATAGGAGATCTTGTCGTTGCTATAGAAATGCTCCTCGATTCAGAAAGAGGAGTCATAGAACCTATAGTATTTCATAGCGACGCAATTTCTGTGTTAATAAGTCATTGTGAGGGATCGATGGATGCAATAAATAAGGAATAGTGCATCCAAAAACATATACTCGCCTCCCAATAGAAGATCCTTTCGTTGCCAAAGGTCGTTCCTCGATTTAGAAAGAGAATGCGTAGAACTTGTAGCATTTCATAGCGACACAATTTCTGTGTTAATTCGTCATTGTGAGGGATCGACGGATGCAATAAAGAACGAATAGCGCATCCGAAAAGAGATACTCGCCTCCCAATAGGAGAGCGTGTCGTTGCCATAGAAACGCTCCTCGATTGAGAAAGAGAACTCATAGAACCTGTAGTATTTCATAGCGACGCAATTTCTGTGTTAATTCGTCATTGTGAGGGATCGAGGGATGCAATAAAGAAGGAATAGTGCATCTAAAAACATATACTCGCCTCCCAATAGAAGATCCTTTCGTTGCCATCGGATCGTTACTCGGTTTAGAAAGAGAAGGCGTAGAAGTTATAGTATTTCATAGCGACGCAATTTCTGTGTTAATTCGTCATTGTGAGGGATCGATGGATGCAATAAATAAGGAATAGTGCATCCAAATTTATATACTCGCCTCCCAATAGAAGATCCTTTCGTTGCCATAAGATCGTTCCTGGATTTAGAAAGAGAAGGCGTAGAACTTATAGCATTTCATAGCGACGCAATTTCGGTGTTAATTCGTCATTGTGAGGGATCGACGGATGCTATAAAGAGCGAATAGTGCAACCGAAAAGAGATACTCGCCTCCCAAATGGAGATCCTGTCGTTGCCATAGAAACGCATCTCGATTTAGAAAGAGAACTCATAGAACCTATAGTATTTCATAGCGACGCAATTTCTGTGTTAATTCGTCATTGTGAGGGATCTAGGGATGCAATAAAGAAGGAATAGTACATCCAAAAAGAGATACTCGCCTCCCAATAGAAGATACTTTCGTTGCCATAGGATCGTTACTCGATTTAGAAAGAGAAGGCGTAGAAGTTATAGTATTTCATTGCGACGCTATTTCTGTGTTAATTCGTCATTGTGAGGGATCGACGGATGCAATAAAGAAGGAATAGTGCATCCGAAAGGAGATACTCGCTTCCCAATTGGAGATCCTGTCGTTGCCATAGAAATGCTCCTCGATTCAGAAAGAGAAGTCATAGAACCTATAGTATTTCATAGCGACGCAATTTCTGTGTTAATTCGTCATTGTGAGGGATCGATGGATGCAATAAATAAGGAATAGTGCATCCAAAAACATATACTCGCCTCCCAATAGAAGATCCTTTCGTTGCCATAGGATCGTTCCTCGATTTAGAAAGAGAAGGCGTAGAACTTATAGCATTTCATAGCGACGCAATTTCTGTGTTAATTCGTCATTGTGAGGGATCGACGGATGCAATAAAGAACGAATAGTGCATCCGAAAAGAGATACCCGCCTCCCAATAGGAGATCCTGTCGTTGCCATAGAAACGCTCCTCAATTTAGAAAGAGAAGTCATAGAACCTATAGTATTTCATAGCGACGCAATTTCTGTGTTAATTCGTCATTGTGAGGGATCGAGGGATGCAATAAAGAACGAATAGTGCATCCAAAAACATATACTCGCCTCCCAGTAGAAGATCCTTTCGTTGCCATAGGATCGTTACTCAATTTAGAAAGAGAAGGCGTAGAAGTTATAGTATTTCATAGCGACGCATTTTCTGGGTGAATTCGTCATTGTGAGGGATCGACGGATGCAATAAAGAAGGAATAGTGCATCCGAAAAGAGATACTCGCCTCCCAACAGGAGATCCTGTCGTTGCCATAGAAACGCCCCTCGATTTAGAAAGAGAAGTCATAGAACCTATAGTATTTAATAGCGACGCAAATTCTGTGTTAATTCGTCATTGTGAGGGAACGACGGACGCAATAATGAAGGAATAGTGCATCCGACTTGAGATACTCGCCTCCCAATAGGAGATCCTTTCGTTGGCATAGAAATGCTCCTCGATTTAGAAAGAGAAGTCATAGAACCTATAGTATTTCATAGCGATTCAATTTCTGTGTTAATTCGTCATTGTGAGGGATCGACGGATGCAATAAAGAAGGAATAGTGCATCCGAAAAGAGATACTCGCCTCCCAATAGGAGATCCTCTCGTTTCCATAGAAACGCACCTCGATTTAGAAAGAGAAGTCATAGAACCTATAGTATTTCATAGCGACGCAATTTATGTGTTAATTCGTCATAGTGAGGGATCGACGGATGCAATAAAGAAGGAATAGTGCATCCGAGATGAGATACTCGCCTCCCAATAGAAGATCCTTTCGTTGCCATTGGATCGTTCCTCGATTTAGAAAGAGAAGGTGTAGAACTTATAGTATCTCATAGCGACACAATTTCTGTGTTAATTCGTCATTGTGAGGGATCGACGGATGCAATAAAGTAGGAATTGTGCATCCGAAAAGAGATACTCGCCTCCCAATAGAAGATCCTTTCGTTGCCATAGGATCGTTGCTCGATTTACAAAGAGAAGGCGTAGAACTTATAGTATTTCATAGCGACGCAATTTCTGTTTTAATTCGTCATTGTGAGGGATCGACGGATGCAATAAAGAAGGAATAGTGCATCCAAAAAGAGATACTCGCCTTCCACTAGAAGATCCTTTCGTTGCCATAGGATCGTTGCTCGATTTAGAAAGAGAAGGTGTAGAACTTATAGTATCTCATAGCGACGCAATTTCTGTGTTAATTCGTCATTGTGAGGGATCGAGGGATGCAATAAAGAACGAATAGTGCATCCAAAAACATTTACTCACCTCCCAGTAGAAGATCCTTTCGTTGCCATAGGATCGTTACTCGATTTAGGAAGAGAAGGCGTAGAAGTTATAGTATTTCATAGCGACGCATTTTCTGGGTGAATTCGTCATTGTGAGGGATCGACGGATGCAATAAAGAAGGAATAGTGCATCCGAAAAGAGATACTCGCCTCCCAGTAGGAGATCCTGTCGTTGCCATAGAAACGCTCCTCGATTTAGAAAGAGAAGTCATAGAACCTATAGTATTTCATAGCGACGCAATTTCTGTGTTAATTCGTCATTGTGAAGGATCGATGGATGCAATAAAGAAGGAATAGCGCATCCGAATAGAGATACTCGCCTCCCAATAGGAGATCCTGTCGTTGCCATAGAAATGCTCCTCGATTTACAAAGAGAAGTCATAGAACCTATAGTATTACATAGCGACGCAATTTCTGTGTTAATTCGTCATTGTGAGAAATCGACGGATGCAATAAAGAAGGAATAGTGCATCCGAAAAGAGATACTCGCCTCCCAATAGGAGATCCTGTCGTTGCCATAGAAATGCTCCTCGATTTAGAAAGAGAAGTCATAGGACCTATAGTATTTCATAGCGACGCAATTTCTGTGTTAATTCGTCATTGTGAGGGATCGACGATGCAATAAAGAAGGAATAGTGCATCCGAAAAGAGATACTCGCCTCCCAATAGGAGATCCTGCCGTTGCCATAGAAATGCTCCTCGATTTACAAACAGAAGTCATAGAACCCATAGTATTTCATAACGACGCAATTTCTGTGTTAATTCGTCATTGTGAGGGATCGACGGATGCAATAAAGAAGGAATAGTGCATCCGAAAAGAGATACTCGCCTCCCAATAGGAGATCCTGTCGTTGCCATAGAAATGCACCTCGATTTAGAAAGAGAAGTCATAGAACCTATAGTATTTCATAGCGACGCAATTTCTGTGTTAATTCGTCATTGTGAGGGATCGATGGATGCAATAAAGAAGGAATAGTGCATCCAAAAAGAGATACTCGCCACCCAATAGAAGTTCCTTTCGTTGCCATAGGTTCGGTCCTCGATTTAGAAAGAGAAGCCGTAGAACTTACAGTATTCCATAGCGACGCAATTTCTGTGTTAATTCTTCATTGTGATGGATCGACGGATGCAATAAAGAAGGAATAGTGCATCCGAAAAGAGATACTCGCCTCCCAATAGGAGATTCTTTCGTTGACATAGAAACGCTCCTCGATTTAGAAAGAGAAGTCATAGAACCTATACTATATCATAGCGACGCTATTTCTGTGTTAATTCGTCATTGTGAGGGATCGATGGATGCAATAAAGAAGGAATAGTGCAACCGAAAGGAGATACTCGCTTCCCAATAGGTGATCCTGTCGTTGCCATAGAAATGCTCCTCGATTCAGAAAGAGAAGTCATAGAACCTATAGTATTTCATAGCAACGTAATTTCTGTGTTAATTCGTCATTGTGAGGGATCAACGGATGCAATAAAGAAGGAATAGCGCATCCGGAAAGAGATACTCGCCTCCCAATAGGAGATCCTGTCGTTGCCATTCAAATGCTCCTCGATTTAGAACGAGAAGTCATAGAACCTATAGTATTTCATAGCGACGCAATTTCTGTGTTAATTCGTCATTGTGAGGGATCGACGGATGCAATAAAGAAGGAATAGTGCATCCGAAAAGAGATACTCGCCTCCCAATAGGAGATCCTGTCGTTGACATAGAAACGCTCCTCGATTCAGAAAGAGAAGTCATAGAACCTATAGTATTTCATAGCGACGCAATTAATGTGTTAATTCGTCATTGTGAGGGATCGATGGATGCAATACAGAAGGAATAGTACATCCAACATGAGATACTCGCCTCCCAATAGAAGATCCTTTCGTTGCCATAGGATCGTTCCTCGATATAGAAGAGAAGGCGTAGAACTAATAGTATTTCATAGCGACGCAATTTCTGTGTTAATTCGTCATTGTGAGGGATCGATGGATGAAATAAAGAAGGATTAGTGCATCCAAAAACAGATGCTCGCTTCCCAATAGGAGATCCTGTCGTTGACATAGAAACGCTCCTCGAATTAGAAAGAGAAGTCATAGAACCTATACTATTTCATAGCGACGCTATTTCTGTGTTAATTCGTCATTGTGAGGGATCGACGGATGCAATAAAGAAGGAATAGTGCATCCGAAAACAGATGCTCGCTTCCCAATAGGAGATCCTGTCGTTGTCATAGAAATGCTCCTCGATTTAGAAAGAGAAGTCATAGAACCTATAGTATTTCATAGCGACGCAATTTCTGTGTTAATATGTCATTGTGAGGGATCGATGGATGCAATAAAGAAGGAATAGTGCATCCAAAACGAGATACTCGCCTCCCAATAAAAGTCCTTTCGTTGCCATAGGATCGTTCCTCGATTTAGAAAGAGAAGGCGTAGAACTTATCGTATTTCATAGCGACGCAATTTCTGTGTTAATTCGTCTTTGTGAGGGATCGGCGGATGCAATAAAGAAGGAATAGTGCATCCAATAAGAGATACTCGCCTCCCAATAGGAAATCCTGTAGTTGCCATAGAAATGCTCCTCGATTTAGAAAGAGAAGTCATAGAACCTATAGTATTTCGTAGCGACACAATTTCTGTGTTACTTCGTCTTTGTGAGGGATCGACGGATGCAATAAAGAGGGAATAGTGCATCCAAAAACATATACTCGATTCCCAATAGAAGATCCTATCGTTGCCATAGTTTCGTTCCTCGATTTAGAAAGAGAAGGCGTAGAACTTATAGTATTTCATAGCGACGCAATTTCTGTGTTAATTCGTCATTGTGAGGGATCGACGGATGCAATAAAGAACGAATAGCGCATCCGAAAAGAGATACTCGCCTCCCAATAGGAGAGCCTGTCGTTGCCATAGAAACGCTCCTCGATTGAGAAAGAGAAGTCATAGAACCTGTAGTATTTCATAGCGACGCAATTTCTGTGTTAATTCGTCATTGTGAGGGATCGAGGGATGCAATAAAGAACGAATAGTGCATCCAAAAACATATACTCGCCTCCCAGTAGAAGATCCTTTCGTTGCCATAGGATCGTTACTCGATTTAGAAAGAGAAGGCGTAGAAGTTATAGTATTTCATAGCGACGCAATTTCTGTGTTAATTCGTCATTGTGAGGGATCGATGGATGCAATAAATAAGGAATAGTGCATCCAAATTTATATACTCGCCTCCCAATAGAAGATCCTTTCGTTGCCATAAGATCGTTCCTGGATTTAGAAAGAGAAGGCGTAGAACTTATAGCATTTCATAGCGACGCAATTTCGGTGTTAATTCGTCATTGTGAGGGATCGACGGATGCTATAAAGAACGAATAGTGCAACCGAAAAGAGATACTCGCCTCCCAAATGGAGATCCTGTCGTTGCCATAGAAACGCATCTCGATTTAGAAAGAGAAGTCATAGAACCTATAGTATTTCATAGCGACGCAATTTCTGTGTTAATTCGTCATTGTGAGGGATCTAGGGATGCAATAAAGAAGGAATAGTACATCCAAAAAGAGATACTCGCCTCCCAATAGAAGATACTTTCGTTGCCATAGGATCGTTACTCGATTTAGAAAGAGAAGGCGTAGAAGTTATAGTATTTCATAGCGACGCTATTTCTGTGTTAATTCGTCATTGTGAGGGATCGACGGATGCAATAAAGAAGGAATAGTGCATCCGAAAGGAGATACTCGCTTCCCAATAGGAGATCCTGCCGTTGCCATAGAAATGCTCCTCGATTCAGAAAGAGAAGTCATAGAACCTATAGTATTTCATAGCGACGCAATTTCTGTGTTAATTCGTCATTGTGAGGGATCGATGGATGCAATAAATAAGGAATAGTGCATCCAAAAACATATACTCGCCTCCCAATAGAAGATCCTTTCGTTGCCATAGGATCGTTCCTCGATTTAGAAAGAGAAGGCGTAGAACTTATAGCATTTCATAGCGACGCAATTTCTGTGTTAATTCGTCATTGTGAGGGATCGACGGATGCAATAAAGAACGAATAGTGCATCCGAAAAGAGATACCCGCCTCCCAATAGGAGATCCTGTCCATGCCATAGAAACGCTCCTCAATTTAGAAAGAGAAGTCATAGAACCTATAGTATTTCATAGCGACGCAATTTCTGTGTTAATTCGTCATTGTGAGGGATCGAGGGATGCAATAAAGAACGAATAGTGCATCCAAAAACATATACTCGCCTCCCAGTAGAAGATCCTTTCGTTGCCATAGGATCGTTACTCGATTTAGAAAGAGAAGGCGTAGAAGTTATAGTATTTCATAGCGACGCATTTTTTGGGTGAATTCGTCATTGTGAGGGATCGACGGATGCAATAAAGAAGGAATAGTGCATCCGAAAAGAGATACTCGCCTCCCAATAGGAGATCCTGTCGTTGCCATAGAAACGCCCCTCGATTTAGAAAGAGAAGTCATAGAACCTATAGTATTTAATAGCGACGCAAATTCTGTGTTAATTCGTCATTGTGAGGGATCGACGGACGCAATAATGAAGGAATAGTGCATCCGACTTGAGATACTCGCCTCCCAATAGGAGATCCTTTCGTTGGCATAGAAATGCTCCTCGATTTAGAAAGAGAAGTCATAGAACCTATAGTATTTCATAGCGATTCAATTTCTGTGTTAATTCGTCATTGTGAGGGATCGACGGATGCAATAAAGAAGGAATAGTGCATCCGAAAAGAGATACTCGCCTCCCAATAGGAGATCCTCTCGTTTCCATAGAAACGCACCTCGATTTAGAAAGAGAAGTCATAGAACCTATAGTATTTCATAGCGACGCAATTTATGTGTTAATTCGTCATTGTGAGGGATCGACGGATGCAATAAAGAAGGAATAGTGCATCCGAGATGAGATACTCGCCTCCCAATAGAAGATCCTTTCGTTGCCATTGGATCGTTCCTCGATTTAGAAAGAGAAGGTGTAGAACTTATAGTATCTCATAGCGACACAATTTCTGTGTTAATTCGTCATTGTGAGGGATCGACGGATGCAATAAAGTAGGAATTGTGCATCCGAAAAGAGATACTCGCCTCCCAATAGAAGATCCTTTCGTTGCCATAGGATCGTTGCTCGATTTAGAAAGAGAAGGCGTAGAACTTACAGTATTTCATAGCGACGCAATTTCTGTTTTAATTCGTCATTGTGAGGGATCGACGGATGCAATAAAGAAGGAATAGTGCATCCAAAAAGAGATACTCGCCTTCCACTAGAAGATCCTTTCGTTGCCATAGGATCGTTGCTCGATTTAGAAAGAGAAGGTGTAGAACTTATAGTATCTCATAGCGACGCAATTTCTGTGTTAATTCGTCATTGTGAGGGATCGAGGGATGCAATAAAGAACGAATAGTGCATCCAAAAACATATACTCACCTCCCAGTAGAAGATCCTTTCGTTGCCATAGGATCGTTACTCGATTTAGGAAGAGAAGGCGTAGAAGTTATAGTATTTCATAGCGACGCATTTTCTGGGTGAATTCGTCATTGTGAGGGATCGACGGATGCAATAAAGAAGGAATAGTGCATCCGAAAAGAGATACTCGCCTCCCAGTAGGAGATCCTGTCGTTGCCATAGAAACGCTCCTCGATTTAGAAAGAGAAGTCATAGAACCTATAGTATTTCATAGCGACGCAAATTCTGTGTTAATTCGTCATTGTGAAGGATCGATGGATGCAATAAAGAAGGAATAGCGCATCCGAATAGAGATACTCGCCTCCCAATAGGAGATCCTGTCGTTGCCATAGAAATGCTCCTCGATTTACAAAGAGAAGTCATAGAACCTATAGTATTACATAGCGACGCAATTTCTGTGTTAATTCGTCATTGTGAGAAATCGACGGATGCAATAAAGAAGGAATAGTGCATCCGAAAAGAGATACTCGCCTCCCAATAGGAGATCCTGTCGTTGCCATAGAAATGCTCCTCGATTTAGAAAGAGAAGTCATAGAACCTATAGTATTCCATAGCGACGCAATTTCTGTGTTAATTCGTCATTGTGAGGGATCGACGATGCAATAAAGAAGGAATAGCGCATCCGAAAAGAGATACTCGCCTCCCAATAGGAGATCCTGCCGTTGCCATAGAAATGCTCCTCGATTTACAAAGAGAAGTCATAGAACCTATAGTATTACATAGCGACGCAATTTCTGTGTTAATTCGTCATTGTGAGAAATCGACGGATGCAATAAAGAAGGAATAGTGCATCCGAAAAGAGATACTCGCCTCCCAATAGGAGATCCTGTCGTTGCCATAGAAATGCTCCTCGATTTAGAAAGAGAAGTCATAGAACCTATAGTATTCCATAGCGACGCAATTTCTGTGTTAATTCGTCATTGTGAGGGATCGACGGATGCAATAAAGAAGGAATAGTGCATCCGAAAAGAGATACTCGCCTCCCAATAGGAGATCCTGTCGTTGCCATAGAAATGCTCCTCGATTTAGAAAGAGAAGTCATAGAACCTATAGTATTTCATAGCGACGCAATTTCTGTGTTAATTCGTCATTGTGAGGGATCGATGGATGCAGTAAAGAAGGAATAGTGCATCCAAAAAGAGATACTCGCCACCCAATAGAAGATCCTTTCGTTGCCATAGGTTCGGTCCTCGATTTAGAAAGAGAAGCCGTAGAACTTACAGTATTCCATAGCGACGCAATTTCTGTGTTAATTCTTCATTGTGATGGATCGACGGATGCAATAAAGAAGGAATAGTGCATCCGAAAAGAGATACTCGCCTCCCAATAGGAGATTCTTTCGTTGACATAGAAACGCTCCTAGATTTAGAAAGAGAAGTCATAGAACCTATACTATTTCATAGCGACGCTATTTCTGTGTTAATTCGTCATTGTGAGGGATCGATGGATGCAATAAAGAAGGAATAGTGCAACCGAAAGGAGATACTCGCTTCCCAATAGGTGATCCTGTCGTTGCCATAGAAATGCTCCTCGATTCAGAAAGAGAAGTCATAGAACCTATAGTATTTCATAGCAACGTAATTTCTGTGTTAATTCGTCATTGTGAGGGATCGATGGATGCAATACAGAAGGAATAGTACATCCAACATGAGATACTCGCCTCCCAATAGAAGATCCTTTCGTTGCCATAGGATCGTTCCTCGATATAGAAGAGAAGGCGTAGAACTAATAGTATTTCATAGCGACGCAATTTCTGTGTTAATTCGTCATTGTGAGAGATCGATGGATGAAATAAAGAAGGATTAGTGCATCTAAAAACATATACTCGCCTCCCAATAGAAGATCCTTTCGTTGCCATAGGTTCGTTCCTCGATTTAGAAAGGGAAGGCGTAGAACTTATAGTATTTCATAGCCACGCAATTTCTGTGTTAATTCTTCATTGTGAGGGATCGACGGATGCAATAAAGAAGGAACAGTGCATCCGAAAAGAGATACTCGCCTCCCAATAGGAGATCCAGTCGTTGCCGTAGAAACGCCCCTTGATTCAGAAAGAGAAGTCATAGAACCCATAGTATTTCATAGCGACGCAATTTCTGTGTTAATTCGTCATTGTGAGGGATCGACGGATGCAATAAAGAAGGAATAGTGCATCCGATAACAGATACTCGCCTCTCTATAGGAGATTCTTTCTTTGCCATAGAAACGCTCATCGATTTAGAAAGAGAAGTCATAGAACCTATAGTATTTCATAGCGACGCAATTTCTGTGTTAATTCGTCATTGTGATGGATCGACAGATGCAATAAAGAAGGAATAGTGCATCCGAAAAGAGATACTCGCCTCCCAATAGGAGATCCTGTCGTTGACATAGAAACGCTCCTCGATTTAGAAAGAGAAGTCATAGAACCTATACTATTTCATAGCGACGCTATTTCTGTGTTAATTCGTCATTGTGAGGGATCGACGGATGCAATAAAGAAGGAATAGTGCATCCGAAAACAGATGCTCGCTTCCCAATAGGAGATCCTGTCGTTGTCATAGAAATGCTCCTCGATTTAGAAAGAGAAGTCATAGAACCTATAGTATTTCATAGCGACGTAATTTCTGTGTTAATTCGTCATTGTGAGGGATCGACGGATGCAATAAAGAAGGAATAGTTCAACCGAAAAAAGATACTCGCTTCCCAATAGGAGATCCTGTCGTTGTCATAGAAATGCTCCTCGATTCAGAAAGAGAAGTCATAGAACCTATAGTATTTCGTAGCGACGCAATTTCTGTGTTAATTCGTCATTGTGAAGGATTGACGGATGCAATAAAGAAGGAATAGTGCATCCGGAAAGAGATACTCGCCTCCCAATAGGAAATCCTGTCGTTGCCATAGAAATGCTCCTCGATTTAGAAAGAGAAGTCATAGAACCTATAGTATATCATAGCGACGCAATTGCTGTGTTAATTCGTCATTGTGAGGGATCGATGGATGCAATAAAGAAGGAATAGTGCATCCGACATGAAATACTCGCTTCCCAATAGAAGATCCTTTCGTTGCCATAGGATCGTTCCTCGATTTAGAAGAGAAGGCGTAGAACTTATAGTATTTCATAGCGACGTAATTTCTGTGTTAATTCGTCATTGTGAGGGATCGACGGATGCAATAAAGAAGGAATAGTTCAACCGAAAAAAGATACTCGCCTCCCAATAGGAGATCCTGTCGTTGCCATAGAAACGCTCCTCGATTTAGAAAGAGAAGACATAGAACCTATAGAATTCCATAGCGACGCAATTTCTGTGTTAATTCGTAATTGTGAGGGATCGACGGATGCAATAAAGAAGGAATAGTGCATCCGACATGAGATACACGCCTCAAAATAGGAGATCCTGTCGTTGCCATAGAAATGCTCCTCGATTTAGAAAGAGAAGTCATAGGACTTATAGTATTTCATAGCGACGTAATTTCTGTGTTAATTCGTCATTGTGAGGGATCGACGGATGCAATAACGAAGGAATAGTGCATCCGAAAAGAGATACTGCCCTCCCAATAGGAGATCCTATCGTTGCCATAGGATCGTTCCTCGATTTAGAAAGAGAATGCGTAGAACTTATAGTATTTCATAGCGACGCAATTTCTGTGTTAATTCGTCATTGTGAGGAATCGGCGGATGCAATAAAGAAGGAATATTGCATCCGACATGAGATACTCGCCTCCCAATAGGAGATCCTGTCGTTGCCATAGAAGTGCTCCTCGATTTAGAAAGAGAAGTCATAGAACGTATAGTATTTCATAGCGACGCAATTTCTGTGTTAATTCGTCATTGTGAGGTATCGACGGATACAATAAAGAAGGAACAGTGCATCCGAAAAGAGATACTCGCCTCCCAATAAGAGGTCCTGCCGTTACCATAGAAATGCTCCTCGATTTAAGTGGAGAAGTCATAGAACCCATTGTATTTCATAGCGACGCAATTTCTGTGTTAATTCGTCATTGTGAGGGATCGACGGATGCAATATAGAAGGAATAGTGCATCCAGTAAGAGATACTCACCTCCCAATAGGAGATCCTGTAGTTGCCATAGAAATGCTCCTCGATTTAGAAAGAGAAGTTATAGAACCTATAGTATTTCATAGCTACGCAATTTCTGTTTTAAATCGTCATTGTGAGGGTTCGATGGTTGAAATAAAGAAGGAATGGTGCATCCAAAAACATGTACTCGCCTCCCAATAGAAGATCCTTTCGTAGACATAGGTTCGTTCCTCGATTTAGAAAGAGAAAGCGTAGTACTTATAGTATTTCATAGCGACGCAATTTCTGTGTTAATTCGTCATTGTGAGTGATCGACGGATGCAATAAAGAAGGAATAGTGCATTCGAAAAGAGATACTCGCCTCCCAATAGGAGATCCAGTCGTTGCCATAGAAACGCCCCTCGATTCAGAAAGAGAAGTCATAGAACCTATAGTATTTCATAGCGACGCAATTTCTGTGTTAATTCGTGATTGTGAAGGATCGACGGATGCAATAGAGAAGGAATAGTGCATCCGAAAAGAGATACACGGCTCCCAATAGGAGATCCATTCGTTGCCATAGAAACGCTCCTCGATTTAGAAAGAGAAGTCATAGAATCTATAGTATTCCATAGCGACGCAATTTCTGTGCTAATTCGTAATTGTGAGGGATCGACGGATGCAATAAAGAAGGAATAGTGCATCCGACATGAGATACACGCCTCCCAATAGGAGATCCTTTTGTTGCCATAGGATCGTTCCTCGATTTAGAAGAGAAGGCGTAGAACTTATAGTATTTCATAGCGACGCAATTTCTGTGTTAATTCGTCATTGTGAGGGATCGACGGATGCAATAAAGAAGGAATAGTGCATCCGGAAAGAGATACTCGCCTCCCAATAGGAAATCCTGTCGTTGCCATAGAAATGCTCCTCGATTTAGAAAGAGAAGTCATAGAACCTATAGTATATCATAGCGACGGAATTTCTGTGTTAATTCGTCATTGTGAGGGATCGATGGATGCAATAAAGAAGGAATAGTGCATCCGACATGAAATACTCGCTTCCCAATAGAAGATCCTTTCGTTGCCATAGGATCGTTCCTCGATTTAGAAGAGAAGGCGTAGAACTTATAGTATTTCATAGCGACGTAATTTCTGTGTTAATTCGTCATTGTGAGGGATCGACGGATGCAATAAAGAAGGAATAGTTCAACCGAAAAAAGATACTCGCCTCCCAATAGGAGATCCTGTCGTTGCCATAGAAACGCTCCTCGATTTAGAAAGAGAAGACATAGAACCTATAGAATTCCATAGCGACGCAATTTCTGTGTTAATTCGTAATTGTGAGGGATCGACGGATGCAATAAAGAAGGAATAGTGCATCCGACATGAGATACACGCCTCAAAATAGGAGATCCTGTCGTTGCCATAGAAATGCTCCTCGATTTAGAAAGAGAAGTCATAGGACTTATAGTATTTCATAGCGACGTAATTTCTGTGTTAATTCGTCATTGTGAGGGATCGACGGATGCAATAAAGAAGGAATAGTGCATCCGAAAAGAGATACTGCCCTCCCAATAGGAGATCCTATCGTTGCCATAGAAGTGCTCCTCGATTTAGAAAGAGAAGTCATAGAACGTATAGTATTTCATAGCGACGCAATTTCTGTGTTAATTCGTCATTGTGAGGTATCGACGGATGCAATAAAGAAGGAATAGTGCATCCGAAAAGAGATACTCGCTTCCCAATAGGAGATCCTGTCGTTGCCATAGAAATGCTCCTCGATTTAGGAAGAGAAGTCATAGAACCTATAGTATTTCATAGCGACGCAATTTCTGTGTTAATATGTCATTGTGAGGGATCGATGGATGCAATAAAGAAGGAATAGTGCATCCAAAAAGAGATACTCACCACCCAATAGAAGATCCTTTCGTTGCCATACGATCCTTCCTCGATTTAGAAAGAGAAGTCGTAGAACTTATAGTATTTCATAGCGACGCAGTTTCTGTGTTAATTCGTCATTGTGAGGGATCGACGGATGCAATGAAGAGGGAATAGTGCATCCAATAAGAGATACTCGCCTCCCAATAGGAGATCCCGTAGTTGCCATAGAAATGCTCCTCGATTTAGAAAGAGAAGTCATAGAACCTATAGTATTTCATAGCGACGCAATTTCTGTGTTAATTCGTCATTGTGAGGTATCGAAGGATGCAATAAAGAAGGAATAGTGCATCCAAAAAGTGATACTCGACTCCCAATAGAAGGTCCTTTCGTTGCCATAGGATCGTTCCTCGATTTAGAAAGAGAAGGCGTAGAACTTATAGTATTTCATAGCGACGCAATAGTGCATCCAATAAGAGATACTCGCCTCCCAATAGGCGATCCTGTAGTTGCCATAGAAATGCTCCTCGATTTAGAAGGAGAAGTCATAGAACCTATAGTATTTCATAGCGACGCAATTTCTGTGTTAATTCGTCATTGTGAGGGATCGATGGATGAAATAAAGATGGAATAGTGCATCCAAAAACATATACTCGCCTCCCAATAGAAGATCCTTTGGTTGCCATGGGTACGTTCCTCGATTTAGAAAGAGATTGCGTAGAACTTATAGTATTTCATAGCGACGCAATTTCTGTGTTAATTCGTCATTGTGAGGGATCGACGGATGCAATAAAGAAGGAATAGTGCATCCGACATGAGATTCACGCCTCCCAATAGAAGATCCTTTTGTTGCCATAGGATCGTTCCTCGATTTAGAAGAGAAGGCGTAGAACTTATAGTATTTCATAGCGACGTAATATCTGTGTTAATTCGTCATTGTGAGGTATCGACGGATGCAATAAAGAAGGAATAGTGCATCCGAAAAGAGATACTCGCCTCCCAATAGGAGATCCTGTCGTTGCCATAGAAACGCTCCTCGATTTAGAAAGAGAAGACATAGAACCTATAGAATTCCATAGCGACGCAATTTCTGTGTTAATTCGTAATTGTGAGAGATCGACGGATGCAATAAAGAAGGAATAGTGCATCCGACATGAGATACACGCCTCAAAATAGGAGATCCTGTCGTTGCCATAGAAATGCTCCTCGATTTAGAAAGAGAAGTCATAGGACTTATGGTATTTCATAGCGACGCAATTTCTTTGTTAATTCGTCATTGTGAGGGATCGACGGATGCCATAAAGAAGGAATAGTGCATCCGAAATGAGATACACGCCTCCCAATAGAAGATCCTGTCGTTGCCATAGAAATGCTCCTCGATTTAGAGAGAGAAGTCATAGGACTTATAGTATTTCATAGCGACGCAATTTCTGTGTTAATTCGTCATTGTGAGGGATCGACGGATGCAATAAAGATGGAATAGTGCATCCGGAAAGAGATACTCGCCTCCCAATAGGAGATCCTGTCGTTGCCATAGAAATGCTCCTCGATTTAGAAAGTGAAGTCGTAGAACCTATAGTATTTCATAGCGACGTAAATTCTGTGTTAATTCAACATTGTGAGGGATCGACGGATACAATAAAGAAGGAATAGTGCATCCGAAAAGAGATGCTCGCTTCCCAATAGGAGATCCTGTCGTTGCCATAGAAATGCTCCTCGATTTAGAAAGAGAAGACATAGAACCTATAGTATTTCATAGCGACGCAATTTCTGTGTTAATATGTCATTGTGAGGTATCGATGGATGCAATAAAGAAGGAATAGTGCATCCAAAAAGAGATACTCGCCTCCCAATAAAAGTCCTTTCGTTGCCATACGATCGTTCCTCGATTTAGAAAGAGAAGGCGTTGAACTTATCGTATTTCATAGCGACGCAATTTCTGTGTTAATTCGTCTTTGTGAGGAATCGACGGATGCAATAAAGAAGGAATACTGTATCCAATAAGAGATACTCGCCTCCCAATAGGAAATCCTGTAGTTGCCATAGAAATGCTCCTCGATTTAGAAAGAGAAGTCATAGAACCCATAGTATTTCGTAGCGACGCAATTTCTGTGTTAATTCGGTTTTGTGAGGGATCGACGTATGCAATAAAGAAGGAATAGTGCATCCAAAAACATATACTCGCCTCCCATAGAAGATCCTTTCGTTGCCATAGTTTCGTTCCTCGATTTAGAAAGAGAAGGCGTAGAACATATAGTATTTCATAGCGACGCAATTTCTGTGTTAATTCGTCATTGTGAGGGATCGACGGATGCAATAAAGAAGGAATAGTTCATCCGAAAAGAGATACTCGCTTCCCAATAGGAGATCCTGTCGTTGCCATAGAAATGCTCCTCGATTCAGAAAGAGAAGTCATAGAACCTATAGTATTTCATAGCGACGCAATTTCTGTGTTAATTCGTCATTGTGAGGGATCGACGGATGCAATAAAGAAGGAATAGTGCATTCCGGAAAGAGATACTCGCCTCCCAATAGGAGATCCTGTCGTTGCCATAGAAATGCTCCTCGAATTAGAAAGAGAAGTCATAGAACCTATAGTATATTATAGCGACGCAATTTCTGTGTTAATTCGTCATTGTGAGGGATCGATGGATGCAATAAAAAAGGAATAGTGCATCCGACATGAGATACACGACTCAAAATAGGAGATCCTGTCGTTGCCATAGAAATGCTCCTCGATTTAGAAAGAGAAGTCATAGGACTTATAGTATTTCATAGCGACGCAATTTATGCGTTAATTCGTCATTGTGAGGGATCGACGGATGCAATAAAGAAGGAATAGTGCATCCGGAAAGAGATACTCGCCTCCCAATAGGAGATCCTGTCGTTGCCATAGAAATGCTCCTCGATTTAGAAAGAGAAGTCATAGAACCTATAATATTTCATAGCGGCGTAATTTCTGTGTTAATTCGTCATTGTGAGGGATCGACGGATGGAATAAAGTAGGAATAGTGCATCCGAAAAGAGATACTGCCCTCCCAATAGGAGATCCTGTCGTTGCCATAGGATCGTTCCTCGATTTAGAAAGAGAATGCGTAGAACTTATAGTATTTCATAGCGACGCAATTTCTGTGTTAATTCGTCATTGTGAGGGATCGACGGATGCAATAAAGAAGGAATAGTGCATCCAATAAGAGATACTCGCCTCCCAATAGGAGAACCCGTCGTTGCCATAGAAATGCTCCTCGATTTAGAAAGAGAAATCATAGAACCTATAGTATTTCATAGCGACGCAATTTTTGTGTTAATTCGTCATTGTGAGGGATCGATGGATGAAATAAAGAAGGAATAGTGCATCCACAAACAGATACTCGCCTCCCAAAGAAGATCCTTTCGTTGCCATAGGATAGTTACTCGATTCAGGAAGAGAAGGCGTAGAACTTATAGTATTTCATAGCGACGCAATTTCTGTGTTAATTCGTCATTGTGAGGAATCGACGGATGCAATAAAGAAGGAATATTGCATCCGACATGAGATACTCGCCTCCCAATAGACGATCCTTTCGTTGCCATAGGATCGTTCCTCGATTTAGAAAGAGAAGGCGTAGATCTTATACAATTTCATAGCGACGCAATTTCTGTATTAATTCGTCATTGTGGGGGATCGACGGATGCAATAAAGAATGAATAGTGCATCCGACATGAGATACTCGCCTCCCAATAGAAGATCCTTTCGTTGCCATAGGATCGTTCCTCGATTTAGAAAGAGAAGGCGTAGAACTTATAGTATTTCATAGCGACGCAATTTCTGTGTTAATTCGTCATTGTGAGGGATCGACGGATGCAATAAAGAAGGAATAGTGCATCCGAAAGGACATACTCGCCTCCCAATAGGAGACCCTGTCGTTGCCATAGAAACGCTCCTCGATTTAGAAAGAGAAGTCTCAGAACCTATAGTATTTCATAGCGACGCAATTTCTGTGTTAATTCGTCATTGTGAGGAATCGACGGATGCAATAAAGAAGGAATATTGCATCCGACATGAGATACTCGCCTCCTAATAGAAGATCCTTTCGTTGCCATAGGATCGTTCCTCGATTTAGAAGAGAAGGCGTAGAACTTATAGTATTTCATAGCGACGTAATTTCTGTGTTAATTCGTCATTGTGAGGGATCGACGGATGCAATAAAGTAGGAATAGTGCATCCGAAAAGAGATACTGCCCTCCCAATAGGAGATCCTGTCGTTGCCATAGCATCGTTCCTCGATTTAGAAAGAGAATGCGTAGAACTTATAGTATTTCATAGCGACGCAATTTCTGTGTTAATTCGTCATTGTGGGGATCGACGGATGCAATAAAGAAGGAATAGTGCATCCGACATGAGATACTCGCCTCCCAATAGAAGGTCCTTTCGTTGCCATAGGATCGTTCCTCGATTTAGAAAGAGAAGGCATAGAACTTATAGTATTTCATAGCGACGCAATTTCTGTGTTAATTCGTCATTGTGAGGGATCGACGGATGCAATCAAGAAGGAATAGTGCATCCGAAAAGAGATACTCGCCTCCCAATAGGAGATCCTGTCGTTCCCATAGAAACGCTCCTCGATTTAGAAAGAGAAGTCATAGAACCTATAGTATTTCATAGCGACGCAATTTCTGTGTTAATTCGTCATTGTGAGGGATCGACGGATGCAATAAAGAAGGAATAGTGCATCCGACATGAGATACTCGCCTCCCAATAGGAGATCCTGTCGTTGCCATAGCAATGCTCCTCGCTTCAAAAAGAGAAGTCATAGAACCTATAGTATTTCATAGCGACGCAATTTCTGTGTTAATTCGTCATTGTGAGGGATCGACGGATACAATAAAGAAGGAACAGTGCATCCGAAAAGAGATACTCGCCTCCCAATAGGTGGTCCTGCCGTTACCATAGAAATGCTCCTCGATTTAAGTGGAGAAGTCATAGAACCCATAGTAATTCATAGCGACGCAATTTCTGTGTTAATTCGTCATTGTGAGGGATCGACGGATGCAATATAGAGGGAATAGTGCATCCAGTAAGAGATACTCACCTCACAATAGGAGATCCTGTAGTTGCCATAGAAATGCTCCTCGATTTAGAAAGAGAAGTCATAGAACCTACAGTATTTCATAGCGACGCAATTTCTGTGTTAAATCGTCATTGTGAGGGTTCGATGGATGAAATAAAGAAGGAATAGTGCATCCAAAAACATGTACTCGCCTCCCAATAGAAGATCCTTTCGTTGCCATGGGATCGTTCCTCGATTTAGAAGAGAAGGCGTGTAACTTATAGTATTTCATAGCGACGCAATTTCTGTGTTAATTCGTCATTGTGAGGGATCGACGGTTGCAATAAAGAAGGAATAGTGCATCCGAATAGAGATACTCGCCTCCCAATAGGAGATCCTGTCGTTGCCATAGAAACGCTCCTCGATTTAGAAAGAGAAGACATAGAACCCATAGAATTCCATAGCGACGCAATTTCTGTGTTAATTCGTAATTGTGAGGGATCGACGGATGCAATAAAGAAGGAATAGTGCATCCGACATGAGATACACGACTCAAAATAGGAGATCCTGTCGTTGCCATAGAAATGCTCCTCGATTTAGAAAGAGAAGTCATAGGACTTATAGTATTTCATAGCGACGCAATTTCTGCGTTAATTCGTCATTGTGAGGGATCGACGGATGCAATAAAGAAGGAATAGTGCATCCGGAAAGAGATACTCGCCTCCCAATAGGAGATCCTGTCGTTGCCATAGAAATGCTCCTCGATTTAGAAAGAGAAGTCATAGAACCTACAGTATTTCCTAGCGACGTAATTTCTGTGTTAATTCGTCATTGTGAGGGATCGACCGATGGAATAAAGTAGGAATAGTGCATCCGAAAAGAGATACTGCTTTCCCAATAGGAGATCCTGTCGTTGCCATAGGATCGTTCCTCGATTTAGAAAGAGAATGCGTAGAACTTATAGTATTTCATAGCGACGCAATTTCTGTTTTAATTCGTCATTGTGAGGGATCGACGGATGCAATAAAGAAGGAATAGTGCATCCAATAAGAGATACTCGCCTCCCAATAGGAGAACCCGTCGTTGCCATAGAAATGCTCCTCGATTTAGAAAGAGAAATCATAGAACCTATAGTATTTCATAGCGACGCAATTTCTGTGTTAATTCGTCATTGTGATGGATCGATGGATGAAATAAAGAAGGAATAGTGCATCCACAAACAGATACTCGCCTCCCAATAGAAGATCCTTTCGTTGCCATAGGATCGTTACTCGATTTAGGAAGAGAAAGCGTAGAACTTATAGTATTTCATAGCGACGCAATTTCTGTGTTAATTCGTCATTGTGAGGAATCGACGGATGCAATAAAGAAGGAATATTGCATCCGACATGAGATACTCGCCTCCCAATAGAAGATCCTTTCGTTGCCATAGGATCGTTCCTCGATTTAGAAAGAGAAGGCATAGATCTTATACAATTTCATAGCGACGCAATTTCTGTGTTAATTCGTCATTGTGAGGGATCGACGGATGCAATAAAGAATGAATAGTGCATCCGACATGAGATACTCGCCTCCCAATAGAAGATCCTTTCGTTGCCATAGGATCGTTCCTCGATTTAGAAAGAGAAGGCGTAGAACTTATAGTATTTCATAGCGACGCAATTTCTGTGTTAATTCGTCATTGTGAGGAATCGACGGATGCAATAAAGAAGGAATAATGCATCCGACATGAGATACTCGCCTCCCAATAGGAGATCCTGTCGTTGCCATAGGAATGCTCCTCGATTTAGAAAGAGAAGTCATAGAAAGTATAGTATTTCATAGCGACGCAATTTCTGTGTTAATTCGTCATTGTGAGGGATCGACGGATACAATCAAGAAGGAACAGTGCATCCGAAAAGAGATACTCGCCTCCCAATAGGAGGTCCTGCCGTTACCATAGAAATGCTCCTCGATTTAAGTGGAGAAGTCATAGAACCCATAGTATTTCATAGCGACGCAATTTCTGTGTTAATTCGTCATTGTGAGGGATCGACGGATGCAATATAGAAGGAATAGTGCATCCAGTAAGAGATACTCACCTCCCAATAGGAGATCCTGTAGTTGCCATAGAAATGCTCCTCGATTTAGAAAGAGAAGTCATAGAACCTATAGTATTACATAGCGACGCAATTTCTGTGTTAAATCGTCATTGTGAGGGTTCGATGGATGAAATAAAGAAGGAATAGTGCATCCAAAAACATGTACTCGCCTCCCAATACAAGATCCTTTCGTAGCCATAGGTTCGTTCCTCGATTTAGAAAGAGAAGGCGTAGAACTTATAGTATTTCATAGGGACGCAATTTCTGTGTTAATTCGTCATTGTGAGGGATCGACGGATGCAATAAAGAAGGAATAGTGCATTCGAAAAGAGATACTCGCCTCCCAATAGGAGATCCAGTCGTTGCCATAGAAACGCCCCTCGATTCAGAAAGAGAAGTCATAGAACCTATAGTATTTCATAGCGACGCAATTTCTGTGTTAATTCGTGATTGTGAAGGATCGGCGGATGCAATAAAGCAGGAATAGTGCATCCGAAAAGAGATACACGCCTCCCAATAGGAGATCCATACGTTGCCATAGAAACGCTCCTCGATTTAGAAAGAGAAGGCGTAGAACTTATAGTATTTCATAGCGACGCAATAGTGCATCCAATAAGAGATACTCGCCTCCCAATAGGAGATCCTGTAGTTGCCATAGAAATGCTCCTCGATTTAGAAGGAGTAGTCATAGAACCTATAGTATTTCATAGCGACGCAATTTCTGTGTTAATTCGTCATTGTGAGGGATCGACGAATGCAATAAAGCAGGAATAGTGCAGTCGAAAAGACATACTCGCCTCCCAATAGGAGATCCATTCGTTGCCATAGAAACGCTCCTCGATTTAGAAAGAGAAGGCGTAGAACTTATAGTATTTCATAGCGACGCAATAGTGCATCCAATAAGAGATACTCGCCTCCCAATAGGAGATCCTGTAGTTGCCATAGAAATGCCTCTCGATTTAGAAAGAGAAGTCATAGAAAGTATTGTAATTCATAGCGACGCAATTTCTGTGTTAATTCGTCATTGTGAGGAATCGACGGATGGAATAAAGTAGGAATAGTGCATCCGAAAAGAGATACTGCGCTCCCAATAGGAGATCCTGTCGTTGCCATAGGATCGTTCCTCGATTTAGAAAGAGAATGCGTAGAACTTATAGTATTTCATAGCGACGCAATTTCTGTGTTAATTCGTCATTGTGAGGGATCGACGGATGCAATAAAGAAGGAATAGTGCATCCAATAAGAGATACTCGCCTCCCAATAGGAGAACCTGTCGTTGCCATAGAAACTCTCCTCGATTTAGAAAGAGAAATCATAGAACCTATAGTATTTCATAGCGACGCAATTTCTGTGTAAATTCGTCATTGTGAGGGATCGATGGAAGAAATAAAGAAGGAATAGTGCATCCACAAACAGATACCTGTACCTGCCTCCCAATAGAAGATCCTTTCGTTGCCATAGGATCGTTACTAGATTTAGGAAGAGAAGGCGTAGAACTTATAGTATTTCATAGCGACGCAATTTCTGTGTTAATTCGTCATTGTGAGGAATCGACGGATGCAATAAAGAAGGAATATTGCATCCGACATGAGATACTCGCCTCCCAATAGAAGATCCTTTCGTTGCCATAGGATCGTTCCTCGATTTAGAAAGAGAAGGCGTAGAACTTATAGTATTTCATAGCAACGCAATTTCTGTGTTAATTCGTCATTGTGAGGGATCGACAGATGCAATAAAGAAGGAATAGTGCATCCGACATGAGATACTCGCCTCCCAATAGAAGATCCTTTCGTTGCCATAGGATCGCTCCTCGATTTAGAAAGAGAAGGCGTAGAACTTATAGTATTTCATAGCGACGCAATTTCTGTGCCAATTCGTCATTGTGAGGGATCGACGGATGCAATAAAGAAGTAATAGTGCATCCGAAAAGAGATACTCGCTTCCCAATAGAAGATCCTTTCGTTCCCATAGAAACGCTCCTCGATTTAGGGAGAGAAGTCATAGAACCTATAGTATTCCATAGCGACGCAATTTCTGTGTTAATTCGTCATTGTGAGGGATCGACGGATGCAAAAAAGGAGAAATAGTTCATCCGAAAAGAGATACTCGCTTCCCAATAGGAGATCCTGTCGTTGCCATAGAAATGCTCCTCGATTCAGAAAGAGAAGTCATAGAACCTATAGTATATCATAGCGACGCAATTTCTGTGTTAATTCGTCATTGTGAGGGATCGATGGATGCAATGAAGAAGGAATAGTGCATCCGAAATGAAATACTCGCCTCCCAATAGAAGATCCTTTCGTTGCCATAGGATCGTTCCTCGATTTAGAAGAGAAGGCGTAGAACTTATAGTATTTCATAGCGACGTAATTTCTGTGTTAATCCGTCATTGTGAGGGATCGACGGATGCAATAAAGTAGGAATAGTGCATCCGAAAAGAGATACTGCCCTCTCAATAGGAGATCCTGTCTTTGACATAGCATCGTTCCTCGATTTAGAAAGAGAATGCGTAGAACATATAGTATTTCATAGCGAGGCAATTTCTGTGTTAATTCGTCATTGTGAGGGATCGACGGATGCAATAAAGAAGGAATAGTGCATCCGACATGAGATACTCGCCTCCCAATAGAAGATCCTTTCGTTGCCATAGGATCGTTCCTCGATTTAGAAAGAGAAGGCGTAGAACTTATAGTATTTCATAGCGACGCAATTTCTGTGTTAATTCGTCATTGTGAGGGATCGACGGATGCAATCAAGAAGGAATAGTGCATCCGAAAAGAGATACTCGCCTGCCAATAGGAGATCCTGTCGTTCCCATAGAAACGCTCGTCGATTTAGAAAGAGAATTCATAGAACCTATAGTATTTCATAGCGACGCAATTTCTGTGTTAATTCGTCATTGTGAGGGATCGACGGATGCAATAAGGAAGGAATAGTGCATCCGACATGAGATACTCGCCTCCCAATAGGAGATCCTGTCGTTGCCATAGAAATGCTCCTCGCTTCAGAAAGTGAAGTCATAGAACCTATAGTATTTCATAGCGACGCAATTTCTGTGTTAATTCGTCATTGTGAGGGATCGACGGATACAATCAAGAAGGAACAGTGCATCCGAAAAGAGATACTCGCCTCCCAATAGGAGGTCCTGCCGTTACCATAGAAATGCTCCTCGATTTAAGTGGAGAAGTCATAGAACCCATAGTATTTCATAGCGACGCAATTTCTGTGTTAATTCGTCATTGTGAGGGATCGACGGATGCAATATAGAAGGAATAGTGCATCCAGTAAGAGATACTCACCTCCCAATAGGAGATCCTGTAGTTGCCATAGAAATGCTCCTCGATTTAGAAAGAGAAGTCATAGAACCTATAGTATTACATAGCGACGCAATTTCTGTGTTAAATCGTCATTGTGAGGGTTCGATGGATGAAATAAAGAAGGAATAGTGCATCCAAAAACATGTACTCGCCTCCCAATACAAGATCCTTTCGTAGCCATAGGTTCGTTCCTCGATTTAGAAAGAGAAGGCGTAGAACTTATAGTATTTCATAGGGACGCAATTTCTGTGTTAATTCGTCATTGTGAGGGATCGACGGATGCAATAAAGAAGGAATAGTGCATTCGAAAAGAGATACTCGCCTCCCAATAGGAGATCCAGTCGTTGCCATAGAAACGCCCCTCGATTCAGAAAGAGAAGTCATAGAACCTATAGTATTTCATAGCGACGCAATTTCTGTGTTAATTCGTGATTGTGAAGGATCGGCGGATGCAATAAAGCAGGAATAGTGCATCCGAAAAGAGATACACGCCTCCCAATAGGAGATCCATACGTTGCCATAGAAACGCTCCTCGATTTAGAAAGAGAAGGCGTAGAACTTATAGTATTTCATAGCGACGCAATAGTGCATCCAATAAGAGATACTCGCCTCCCAATAGGAGATCCTGTAGTTGCCATAGAATTGCTCCTCGATTTAGAAGGAGTAGTCATAGAACCTATAGTATTTCATAGCGACGCAATTTCTGTGTTAATTCGTCATTGTGAGGGATCGACGAATGCAATAAAGCAGGAATAGTGCAGTCGAAAAGACATACTCGCCTCCCAATAGGAGATCCATTCGTTGCCATAGAAACGCTCCTCGATTTAGAAAGAGAAGGCGTAGAACTTATAGTATTTCATAGCGACGCAATAGTGCATCCAATAAGAGATACTCGCCTCCCAATAGGAGATCCTGTAGTTGCCATAGAAATGCCTCTCGATTTAGAAAGAGAAGTCATAGAAAGTATTGTAATTCATAGCGACGCAATTTCTGTGTTAATTCGTCATTGTGAGGAATCGACGGATGGAATAAAGTAGGAATAGTGCATCCGAAAAGAGATACTGCGCTCCCAATAGGAGATCCTGTCGTTGCCATAGGATCGTTCCTCGATTTAGAAAGAGAATGCGTAGAATTTATAGTATTTCATAGCGACGCAATTTCTGTGTTAATTCGTCATTGTGAGGGATCGACGGATGCAATAAAGAAGGAATAGTGCATCCAATAATAGATACTCGCCTCCCAATAGGAGAACCTGTCGTTGCCATAGAAACTCTCCTCGATTTAGAAAGAGAAATCATAGAACCTATAGTATTTCATAGCGACGCAATTTCTGTGTAAATTCGTCATTGTGAGGGATCGATGGAAGAAATAAAGAAGGAATAGTGCATCCACAAACAGATACCTGTACCTGCCTCCCAATAGAAGATCCTTTCGTTGCCATAGGATCGTTACTAGATTTAGGAAGAGAAGGCGTAGAACTTATAGTATTTCATAGCGACGCAATTTCTGTGTTAATTCGTCATTGTGAGGAATCGACGGATGCAATAAAGAAGGAATATTGCATCCGACATGAGATACTCGCCTCCCAATAGAAGATCCTTTCGTTGCCATAGGATCGTTCCTCGATTTAGAAAGAGAAGGCGTAGAACTTATAGTATTTCATAGCAACGCAATTTCTGTGTTAATTCGTCATTGTGAGGGATCGACAGATGCAATAAAGAAGGAATAGTGCATCCGACATGAGATACTCGCCTCCCAATAGAAGATCCTTTCGTTGCCATAGGATCGCTCCTCGATTTAGAAAGAGAAGGCGTAGAACTTATAGTATTTCATAGCGACGCAATTTCTGTGCCAATTCGTCATTGTGAGGGATCGACGGATGCAATAAAGAAGTAATAGTGCATCCGAAAAGAGATACTCGCTTCCCAATAGAAGATCCTTTCGTTCCCATAGAAAAGCTCCTCGATTTAGGGAGAGAAGTCATAGAACCTATAGTATTCCATAGCGACGCAATTTCTGTGTTAATTCGTCATTGTGAGGGATCGACGGATGCAAAAAAGGAGAAATAGTTCATCCGAAAAGAGATACTCGCTTCCCAATAGGAGATCCTGTCGTTGCCATAGAAATGCTCCTCGATTCAGAAAGAGAAGTCATAGAACCTATAGTATATCATAGCGACGCAATTTCTGTGTTAATTCGTCATTGTGAGGGATCGATGGATGCAATGAAGAAGGAATAGTGCATCCGAAATGAAATACTCGCCTCCCAATAGAAGATCCTTTCGTTGCCATAGGATCGTTCCTCGATTTAGAAGAGAAGGCGTAGAACTTATAGTATTTCATAGCGACGTAATTTCTGTGTTAATCCGTCATTGTGAGGGATCGACGGATGCAATAAAGTAGGAATAGTGCATCCGAAAAGAGATACTGCCCTCTCAATAGGAGATCCTGTTTTTGACATAGCATCGTTCCTCGATTTAGAAAGAGAATGCGTAGAACATATAGTATTTCATAGCGAGGCAATTTCTGTGTTAATTCGTCATTGTGAGGGATCGACGGATGCAATAAAGAAGGAATAGTGCATCCGACATGAGATACTCGCCTCCCAATAGAAGATCCTTTCGTTGCCATAGGATCGTTCCTCGATTTAGAAAGAGAAGGCGTAGAACTTATAGTATTTCATAGCGACGCAATTTCTGTGTTAATTCGTCATTGTGAGGGATCGACGGATGCAATCAAGAAGGAATAGTGCATCCGAAAAGAGATACTCGCCTGCCAATAGGAGATCCTGTCGTTCCCATAGAAACGCTCGTCGATTTAGAAAGAGAATTCATAGAACCTATAGTATTTCATAGCGACGCAATTTCTGTGTTAATTCGTCATTGTGAGGGATCGACGGATGCAATAAAGAAGGAATAGTGCATCCGACATGAGATACTCGCCTCCCAATAGGAGATCCTGTCGTTGCCATAGAAATGCTCCTCGCTTCAGAAAGTGAAGTCATAGAACCTATAGTATTTCATAGCGACGCAATTTCTGTGTTAATTCCTCATTGTGAGGGATCGACGGATACAATAAAGAAGGAACAGTGCATCCGAAAAGAGATACTCGCCTCCCAATAGGAGGTCCTGCAGTTACCATAGAAATGCTCCTCAATATAAGTGGAGAAGTCATAGAACCCATTGTATTTCATAGCGACGCAATTTCTGTGTTAATTCGTCATTGTGAGGGATCGACGGATGCAATATAGAAGGAATAGTGCATCCAGTAAGAGATACTCACCTCCCAATGGGAGATCCTGTAGTTGCCATAGAAATACTCCTCGATTTAGAAAGAGAAGTCATAGAACCTATTGTATTTCATAGCGACGCAATTTCTGTGTTAAATCGTCATTGTGAGGGTTCGATGTATGAAATAAAGAAGGAATAGTGCATCCAAAAACATGTGCTCGCCTCCCAATAGAAGATCCTTTCGTAGCCATAGGTTCGTTCCTCGATTTAGAAAGAGAAGGCGTAGAACTTATAGTATTTCATAGCGACGCAATTTCTGTGTTAATTCGTCATTGTGAGGGATCGACGGATGCAATAAAGAAGGAATAGTGCATTCGAAAAGAGATACTCGCCTCCCAATAGGAGATCCAGTCGTTGCCGTAGAAACGCCCCTCGATTCAGAAAGAGAAGTCATAGAACCTATAGTATTTCATAGCGACGCAATTTCTGTGTTAATTCGTGATTGTGAAGGATCGATGGATGCAATAAAGAAGGAATAGTGCATCCGAAAAGAGATGCACGCCTCCCAATAGGAGATCCATTCGTTGCCATAGAAACGCTCCTCGATTTAGAAAGAGAAGTCATAGAACCTATTGTATTTCATAGCGACGCAATTTCTGTGCTAATTCGTAATTGTGAGGGATCGACGGATGCAATAAAGAAGGAATAGTGCACCCGACATGAGATAAACGCCTCCCAATAGAAGATCCTTTTCTTGCCATTGGATCGTTCCTCGATTTAGAAGAGAAGGCGTAGAACTTATAGTATTTCATAGCGACGCAATTTCTGTGTTAATTCGTCATTGTGAGAGATCGACGGATGCAATAAAGAAGGAATAGTGCATTCGAAAAGAGATACTCGCCTCCCAATAGGAGATCCTCTCGTTGCCATAGAAACTCCCCTCGATTCAGAAAGAGAAGTCATAGACCCTATAGTATTTCATAGCGACGCAATTTCTGTGTTAATATGTCATTGTGAGGGATCGACGGATGCAATAAAGAAGGAATTGTGCATCCGACATGAGATACACGCCTCCCAATAGAAGATCCTTTTGTTGCCATAGGATCGTTCCTCGATTTAGAAGAGAAGGCGTAGAACTTATAGTATTTCATAGCGACGTAATATCTGTGTTAATTCGTCATTGTGAGGGATCGACGGATGCAATAAAGAAGGAATAGTGCATCCGAAAAGAGATACTCGCCTCCCAATAGGAGATCCTGTGGTTGCCATAGAAACGCTCCTCGATTTAGAAAGAGTAGACATAGAACCTATAGAATTCCATAGCGACGCAATTTCTGTGTTAATTCGTAATAGTGAGGGATCGACGGATGCAATAAAGAAGGAATAGTGCATCCGACATGAGATACACGCCTCAAAATAGGAGATCCTGTCGTTGCCATAGAAATGCTCCTCGATTTAGAAAGAGAGGTCATAGGACTTATAGTATTTCATAGCGACGCAATTTCTTTGTTAATTCGTCATTGTGAGGGATCTACGGATGCTATAAAGAAGGAATAGTGCATCCGAAATGAGATACACGCCTCCCAATAGAAGATCCTGTCGTTGCCATAGAAATGCTCCTCGATTTAGAGAGAGAAGTCATTGGCCTTATAGTATTTCATAGCGACGCAATTTCTGTGTTAATTCGTCATTGTGAGGGATCGACGGATGCAATAAAGATGGAATAGTGCATCCGGAAAGAGATACTCGCCTCCCAATAGGAGATCCTGTCGTTGCCATAGAAATGCTCCTCGATTTAGAAAGTGAAGTCGTAGAACCTATAGTATTTTATAGCGACGCAATGTCTGTGTTAATTCGTCATTGTGAGGGATCGACGGATGCAATAAAGAAGGAATAGTGCATCCGCAAACAGATACTCGCCTCTCTATAGGAGATCCTGACTTTGCCATAGAAACGCTCCTCGATTTAGAAAGAGAAGTCATAGAACCTATAGCATTTCATAGCGACGCAATTTCTGTGATAACTCGTCATTGTGAGGGATCGACGGATGCAATAAACAAGGAATAGTGCATCCGAAAAGAGATGCTCGCTTACCAATAGGAGATCCTGTCGTTGCCATAGAAATGCTCCTCGATTTAGAAAGAGAAGTCATAGAACCTATAGTATTTCATGGCGACGCAATTTCTGTGTTAATATGTCATTGTGAGGTATCGATGGATGCAATAAAGAAGGAATAGTGCATCCAAAAAGAGATACTCGCCTCCCAATAAAAGTCCTTTCGTTGCCATAGGATCGTTCCTTGATTTAGAAAGAGAAGGCGTAGAACTTATCGTATTTCATAGCGACGCAATTTCTGTGTTAATTCGTCTTTGTGAGGGAACGACGGATGCAATAAAGAAGGAATAGTGCATCCAATAAGAGATACTCGCCTCCCAATAGGAAATCCTGTAGTTGCCATAGAAATGCTCCTCGATTTAGAAAGAGAAGTCATTGAACCTATAGTATTTCGTAGCGACGCAATTTCTGTGTTAATTCGTCTTTGTGAGGGATCGACGGATGCAATAAAGAAGGAATAGTGCATCCAAAAACATATTCTCGCCTCCCAATAGAAGATCCTTTCGTTGCCATAGTTTCGTTCCTCGATTTAGAAAGAGAAGGCGTAGAACATATAGTATTTCATAGCGACGCAATTTCTGTGTTAATTCGTCATTGTGAGGGATCGACGGATGCAATAAAGAAGGAATAGTTCATCCGAAAAGAGATACTCGCTTCCCAATAGGAGATCCTGTCGTTGCCATAGAAATGCTCCTCGATTCAGAAAGAGAAGTCATAGAACCTATAGTATTTCATAGCTACGCAATTTCTGTGTTAATTCGTCATTGTGAGGGATCGACGGATGCAATAAAGAAGGAATAGTGCATTCCGGAAAGAGATACTCGCCTCCCAATAGGAGAGCCGGTCGTTGCCATAGAAATGCTCCTCGAATTAGAAAGAGAAGTCATAGAACCTATAGTATATCATAGCGACGCAATTTCTGTGTTAATTCGTCATTGTGAGGGATCGATGGATGCAATAAAGAAGGAATAGTGCATCCGTCACGAAATACTCGCTTCCCAATAGAAGATCCTTTCGTTGCCATAGGATCGTTCCTCGATTTAGAAGAGAAGGCGTAGAACTTATAGTATTTCATAGCGACGTAATTTCTGTGTTAATTCGTCATTGTGAGGGATCGACGGATGCAATAAAGAAGGAATAGTGCATCCGAAAAGAGATACTCGCCTCCCAATAGAAGATCCTGTCGTTGCCATAGAAACGCCCCGCGATTTAAAAAGAGAAGACATAGAGCACATAGAATTCCATAGCGACGCAATTTCTGTGTTAATTCGTAATTGTGAGGGATCGACGGATGCAATAAAAAAGGAATAGTGCATCGGACATTAGATACACGACTCAAAATAGGAGATCCTGTCGTTGCCATAGGATCGTTCCTCGATTTAGAAAGAGAATGCGTAGAACTTATAGTATTTCATAGCGACGCAATTTCTGTGTTAATTCGTCATTGTGAGGGATCGACGGATGCAATAAAGAAGGAATAGTGCATCCAATAAGCGATACTCGCCTCCCAATAGGAGAACTCGTCGTTGCCATAGAAATGCTCCTCGATTTAGAAAGAGAAATCATAGAACATATAGTATTTCATAGCGACGCAATTTCTGTGTTAATTCGTCATTGTGAGGGATCGATGGATGAAATAAAGAAGGAATAGTGCATCCACAAACAGATACTCGCCTCCCAATAGAGATCCTTTCGTTGCCATAGGATCGTTACTCGATTTAGGAAGAGAAGGCGTAGAACTTATAGTATTTCATAGCGACGCAATTTCTGTTTTAATTCGTCATTGTGAGGGATCGACGGATGCAATAAAGAATGAATAGTGCATCCGACATGAGATACTCGCCTCCCAATAGAAGATCCTTTCGTTGCCATAGGATCGTTCCTCGATTTAGAAACAGAAGGCGTAGAACTTATAGTATTTCATAGCGACGCAATTTCTGTGTTAATTCGTCATTGTGAGGGATCGACGAATGCAATAAAGAAGGAATAGTGCATCCGAAAAGAGATACTCGCCTCCCAATAGGAGACCCTGTCGTTGCCATAGAAACGCTCCTCGATTTAGAAAGAGAAGTCACAGAACCTATAGTATTTCATAGCGACGCAATTTCTGTGTTAATTTGTCATTGTGAGGAATCGACGGATGCAATAAAGAAGGAATATTGCATCCGACATGAGATACTCGCCTCCCAATAGAAGATCCTTTCGTTGCCATAGGATCGTTCCTCGATTTAGAAAGAGAAGGCGTAGAACTTATAGTATTTCATAGCGACGCAATTTCTGTGTTAATTCGTCATTGTGAGGGATCGACGGATGCAATAAAGAAGGAATAGTGCCTCCGACATGAGATACTCGCCTCCAAATAGAAGATCCTTTCGTTGCCATAGGATCGTTCCTCGATTTAGAAAGAGAAGGCGTAGAACTTATAGTATTTCATAGCGACGCAATTTCTGTGTTAATTCGTCATTGTGAGGGATCGACGGATGCAATAAAGAAGGAATAGTGCATCCGAAAAGAGATACTCGCTACCCAATAGGAGATCCTGTCGTTCCCATAGAAACGCTCCTCGATTTAGAAAGAGAAGTCATAGAACCTATAGTATGTCATAGCGACGCAATTTCTGTGTTAATTCGTCATTGTGAGGGATCGACGGATGCAAAAAAGAAGAAATAGTTCATCCGAAAAGAGATACTCGCTTCCCAATAGGAGATCCTGTCGTTGCCATAGAAATGCTCCTCGATTCAGAAAGAGAAGTCATAGAACCTATAGTATATCATAGCGACGCAATTTCTGTGTTAATTCGTCATTGTGAGGGATCGATGGATGCAATAAAGAAGGAATAGTGCATCCGACATGAAATACTCGCCTCCCAATAGAAGATCCTTTTGTTGCCATAGGATCATTCCTCGATTTAGAAGAGAAGGCGTAGAACTTATAGTATTTCATAGCGACGTAATTTCTGTGTTAATTCGTCATTGTGAGGGATCGACGGATGCAATAAAGTAGGAATAGTGCATCCGAAAAGAGATACTGCCCTCCCAATAGGAGATCCTGTCGTTGCCATAGCATCGTTCCTCGATTTAGAAAGAGAATGCGTAGAACTTAAAATATTTCATAGCGACGCAATTTCTGTGTTAATTCGTCATTGTGAGGGATCGACGGATGCAATAAAGAAGGAATGGTGCATCCGACATGAGATACTCGCCTCCCAATAGAAGATCCTTTCGTTGCCATAGGATCGTTCCTCGATTTAGAAAGAGAAGGCGTAGAACTTATAGTATTTCATAGCGACGCAATTTCTGTGTTAATTCGTCATTGTGAGGGATCGACGGATGCAATCAAGAAGGAATAGTGCATCCGAAAAGAGATACTCGCCTCCCAATAGGAGATCCTGTCGTTCCCATAGAAACGCTCCTCGATTTTGAAAGAGAAGTCATAGAACCTATAGTATTTCATAGCGACGCAATTTCTGTGTTAATTCGTCATTGTGAGGGATCGACGGATGCAATATAGAAGGAATAGTGCATCCGACATGAGATACTCGCCTCCCAATAGGAGATCCTGCCGTTGCCATAGAAATGCTCCTCGCTTCAGAAAGAGAAGTCATAGAACCTATAGTATTTCATAGCGACGCAATTTCTGTGTTAATTCGTTATTGTGAGGGATCGACGGATGCAATAAAGAAGGTATAGTGCACCCGACACGAGATACACGCTTCCCAATAGAAGATCCTTTTCTTGCCATTGGATCGTTCCTCGATTTAGAAGGGAAGGCGTAGAACTTATAGTATTTCATAGCGACGCAATTTCTGTCTTAATTCGTCATTGTGAGGGATCGACGGATGCAATAAAGAAGGAATAGTGCATTCCGGAAAGAGATACTCGCCTCCCAATAGGAGATCCTGTCGTTGCCATAGAAATGCTCCTCGAATTAGAAGGAGAAGTCATAGAACCTATAGCATATCATAGCGACGCAATTTCTGTGTTAATTCGTCATTGTGAGGGATCGATGGATGCAATAAAGAAGGAATAGTGCATCCGTCATGAAATACTCGGTTCCCAATAGAAGCTCCTTTGGTTGCCATAGGATCGTTCCTCGATTTAGAAGAGAAGGCGTAGAACTTATAGTATTTCATAGCGACGTAATTTCTGTGTTAATTCGTCATTGTGAGGGATCGACGGATGCAATTAAGAAGGAATAGTGCATCCGGAAAGAGATACTCGCCTCCCAATAGGAGAACCTGTCGTTGCCATAGAAATGCTCCTCGATTGAGAAAGAGAAGTCATAGAACCTATAGTATTTCATAGCGACGTAATTTCTGTGTTAATTCGTCATTGTGAGGGATCGACGGATGGAATAAAGTAGGAATAGTTTATCCGAAAAGAGATACTGCCCTCCCAATAGGAGATCCTGTCGTTGCCATAGGATCGTTCCTCGATTTAGAAGAGAATGCGTAGAACTTATAGTATTTCATAGCGACGCAATTTCTGTGTTAATTCGTCATTGTGAGGGATCGACGGATGCAATAAAGAATGAATAGTGCATCCGACATGAGATACTCGCCTCCCAATAGAAGATCCTTTCGTTGCCATAGGATCGTTCCTCGATTTGGAAAGAGAAGGCGTAGATCTTATACAATTTCATAGCGACGCAATTTCTGTGTTAATTCGTCATTGTGAGGGATCGACGGATGCAATAAAGAATGAATAGTGCATCCGACATGAGATACTCGCCTCCCAATAGAAGATCCTTTCGTTGCCATAGGATCGTTCCTCGATTTAGAAAGAGAAGGCGTAGAACTTACAGTATTTCATAGCGACGCAATTACTGTGTTAATTCGTCATTGTGAGGGATCGACGGATGCAATATAGAAGGAATAGTGCATCCAGTAAGAGATACTCACCTCCCAATAGGAGATCCTGTAGTTGCCATAGAAATGCTCCTCGATTTAGAAAGAGAAGTCATAGAAAGTAGAGTATTACATAACGACGCAATTTCTGTGTTAATTCGTCATTGTGAGGGATCGACGGATACAATAAAGAAGGAACAGTGCATCCGAAAAGAGATACTCGCCTCCCAATAGGAGGTCCTGCCGTTAGCATAGAAATGCTCCTCGATTTAAGTGGAGAAGTCATAGAACCCATAGTATTTCATAGCGACGCAATTTCTGTGTTAATTCGTCATTGTGAGGGATCGACGGATGCAATATAGAAGGAATAGTGCATCCAGTAAGAGATACTCACCTCCCAATAGGAGATCCTGTAGTTGCCATAGAAATGCTCCTCGATTTAGAAAGAGAAGTCATAGAACCTATAGTATTTCATAGCGACGCAATTTCTGTGTTAAATCGTCATTGTGAGGGTTCGATTAATGAAATAAAGAAGGAATAGTGCATCCAAAAACATGTACTCGCCTCCCAATAGAAGATCCTTTCGTAGCCATAGGTTCGTTCCTCGATTTTGAAAGAGAAGGCGTAGCACTTATAGTATTTCATAGGGACGCAATTTCTGTGTTAATTCGTCATTGTGAGGGATCGACGGATGCAATAAAGAAGGAATAGTGCATTCGGAAAGAGATACTCGCCTCCCAATAGGAGATCCTGTCGTTGCCATAGGAATGCTCCTCGATTTAGAAAGAGAAGTCATAGAAAGTAGAGTATTACATAACGACGCAATTTCTGTGTTAATTCGTCATTGTGAGGGATCGACGGATACAATAAAGAAGGAACAGTGCATCCGAAAAGAGATACTCGCCTCCCAATAGGAGGTCCTGCCGTTACCATAGAAATGCTCCTCGATTTAAGTGGAGAAGTCATAGAACCCATAGTATTTCATAGCGACGCAATTTCTGTGTTAATTCGTCATTGTGAGGGATCGACGGATGCAATATAGAAGGAATAGTGCATCCAGTAAGAGATACTCACCTCCCAATAGGAGATCCTGTAGTTGCCATAGAAATGCTCCTCGATTTAGAAAGAGAAGTCATAGAACCTATAGTATTTCATAGCGACGCAATTTCTGTGTTAAATCGTCATTGTGAGGGTTCGATTAATGAAATAAAGAAGGAATAGTGCATCCAAAAACATGTACTCGCCTCCCAATAGAAGATCCTTTCGTAGCCATAGGTTAGTTCCTCGATTTTGAAAGAGAAGGCGTAGAACTTATAGTATTTCATAGGGACGCAATTTCTGTGTTAATTCGTCATTGTGCGGGATCGACGGATGCAATAAAGAAGGAATAGTGCATTCGGAAAGAGATACTCGCCTCCCAATAGGAGATCCAGTCGTTGCCATAGAAACGCACCTCGATTCAGAAAGAGAAGTCATAGAACCTATAGTATTTCATAGCGACGCAATTTCTGTGTTAATTCGTGATTGTGAAGGATCGACGGATGCAATAAAGAAGGAATAGTGCATCCGAAAAGAGATACACGCCTCCCAATAGGAGATCCATTCGTTGCCATAGAAACGCTCCTCGATTTAGAAAGAGAAGGCGTAGAACTTATAGTATTTCATAGCGACGCAATAGTGCATCCAATAAGAGATACTCGCTTCCCAAAAGGAGATCCTGTATTTGCCATAGAAATGCTCCTCGATTTAGAAGGAGAAGTCATAGAACCTATAGTATTTCATAGCGACGCAATTTCTGTGTTAATTCGTCATTGTGAGGGATCGATGGATGAAATAAAGATGGAATAGTGCATCCAAAAACATATACTCGCCTCCCAATGGAAGATCCTTTGGTTGCCATAGGTTCGTTCCTCGATTTAGAAAGAGAAGGCGTAGAACTTATAGTATTTCATAGCGACGCAATTTCTGTGTTAATTCGTCATTGTGCGGGATCGACGAATGCAATAAAGAAGGAATAGTGCAGTCGAAAAGAGATACTCGCCTCCCAATTGGAGATCCATTCGTTGCCATAGAAACGCTCCTCGATTTAAAAAGAGAAGGCGTAGAACTTATAGTATTTCATAGCGACGCAATAGTGCTTCCAATAAGAGATACTCGCCACCCAATAGGAGATCCTGTAGTTGCCATAGAAATGCTCCTCGATTTAGAAAGAGAAGTCATAGAAAGTATAGTATTTCATAGCGACGCAATTTCTGTGTTAATTCGTCATTGTGAGGGATCGACGGATGGAATAAAGTAGGAATAGTGCATCCGAAAAGAGATACTGCGCTCCCAATAGGAGATCCTGTCGTTGCCATAGGATCGTTCCTCGATTTAGAAAGTGAATGCGTAGAACTTATAGTATTTCATAGCGACGCAATTTCTGTGTTAATTCGTCATTGTGAGGGATCGACGGATGCAATAAAGAAGGAATAGTGCATCCAATAAGAGATACTCGCCTCCCAATAGGAGAACCTGTCGTTGCCATAGAAATGCTCCTCGATTTAGAAAGAGAAATCATAGAACCTATAGTACTTCATAGCGACGCATTTTCTGTGTAAATTCGTCATTGTGAGGGAGCGATGGATGAAATAAAGAAGGAATAGTGCATCCACAAACAGATACTCGCCTCCCAATAGAAGATCCTTTCGTTGCCATAGGATCGTTACTCGATTTAGGAAGAGAAGGCGTAGAACTTCTAGTATATCATAGCGACGCAATTTCTGTGTTAATTCGTCATTGTGAGTAATCGACGGATGCAATAAAGAAGGAATATTGCATCCGACATGAGATACTCGCCTCCCAATAGAAGATCCTTTCGTTGCCATAGGATCGTTCCTCGATTTAGAAAGAGAAGGCGTAGAACTTATAGTATTTCATAGCGACGCAATTTCTGTGTTAATTCGTCATTGTGAGGGATCGACGGATGCAATAAAGAAGGAATAGTGCATCCGACATGAGATACTCGCCTCCCAATAGAAGATCCTTTCGTTGCCATAGGATCGTTCCTCGATTTAGAAAGAGAAGGCGTAGAACTTATAGTATTTCATAGCGACGCAATTTCTGTGTTAATTCGTCATTGTGAGGGATCGACGGATGCAATAAAGAAGGAATAGTGCATCCGAAAAGAGATACTCGCTTCCCAATAGGAGATCCTGTCGTTCCCATAGAAACGCTCCTCGATTTAGGAAGAGAGGTCATAGAACCTATAGTATTTCATAGCGACGCAATTTCTGTGTTAATTCGTCATTGTGAGGAATCGACGGATGCAATAAAGAAGGAATAGTGCATCCGACATGAGATACTCGCCTCCCAATAGGAGATCCTGCCGTTACCATAGAAATGCTCCTCGATTTAAGTGGAGAAGTCATAGAACCCATAGTTTTTCATAGCGACGCAATTTCTGTGTTAATTCGTCATTGTGAGGGATCGACGGATGCAATATAGAAGGAATAGTGCATCCAGTAAGAGATACTCAACTCCCAATAGGAGATCCTGTAGTTGCCATAGAAATACTCCTCGATTTAGAAAGAGAAGTCATAGAACCTATAGTATTTAATAGCGACGCAATTTCTGTGTTAAATCGTCATTGTGAGGGTTCGATGGATGAAATAAAGAAGGAATAGTGCATCCAAAAACATGTACTCGCCTCCCAATAGAAGATCCTTTCGTAGCCATAGGTTCGTTCCTCGATTTAGAAAGAGAAGGCGTAGAACTTATAGTATTTCATAGCGACGCAATTTCTGTGTTAATTCGTCATTGTGAGGGATCGACGGATGCAATAAAGAAGGAATAGTGCATTCGAAAAGAGATACTCGCCTCCCAATAGGAGATCCAATCGTTGCCATAGAAACGCTCCTCGATTTAGAAAGAGAAGTCATAGAACCTATTTTATTCCATAGCGACGCAATTTCTGTGCTAATTCGTAATTGTGAGGGATCGACGGATGCAATAAAGAAGGAATAGTGCACCCGACATGAGATACACGCCTACCAATAGAAGATCCTTTTCTTGCCATTGGATCGTTCCTCGATTTAGAAAGAGAAGGCGTAGAACTTATAGTATTTCATAGCGACGCAATTTCTGTGTTAATTCGTCATTGTGAGGGATCGACGGATGCAATCAAGAAGGAATAGTGCATCCGAAAAGAGATACTCGCCTCCCAATAGGAGATCCTGTCGTTCCCATAGAAACGCTCCTCGATTTAGAAAGAGAAGTCATAGAACCTATAGTATTTCATAGCGACGCAATTTCTGTGTTAATTCGTCATTGTGAGGAATCGACGGATGCAATAAAGAAGGAATAGTGCATCCGACATGAGATACTCGCCTCCCAATAGGAGATCCTGTCGTTGCCATAGAAATGCTCCTCGCTTCAGAAAGAGAAGTCATAGAACCTATAGTATTTCATAGCGACGCAATTTCTGTGTTAATTCGTCATTGTGAGGGGTCGACGGATACAATAAAGAAGGAACAGTGCATCCGAAAAGAGATTCTCGCCTCCCAATAGGAGGTCCTGCCGTTACCATAGAAATGCTCCTCGATTTAAGTGGAGAAGTCATAGAACCCATAGTATTTCATAGCGACGCAATTTCTGTGTTAATTCGTCATTGTGAGGGATCGACGGATGCAATATAGAAGGAATAGTGCATCCAGTAAGAGATACTCACCTCCCAATAGGAGATCCTGTAGTTGCCATAGAAATACTCCTCGATTTAGAAAGAGAAGTCATAGAACCTATAGTATTTAATAGCGACGCAATTTCTGTGTTAAATCGTCATTGTGAGGGTTCGATGGATGAAATAAAGAAGGAATAGTGCATCCAAAAACATGTACTCGCCTCCCAATAGAAGATCCTTTCGTAGCCATAGGTTCGTTCCTCGATTTAGAAAGAGAAGGCGTAGAACTTATAGTATTTCATAGCGACGCAATTTCTGTGTTAATTCGTCATTGTGAGGGATCGACGGATGCAATAAAGAAGGAATAGTGCATTCGAAAAGAGATACTCGCCTCCCAATAGGAGATCCAGTCATTGCCATAGAAACGCTCCTCGATTTAGAAAGAGAAGTCATAGAACCTATTTTATTCCATAGCGACGCAATTTCTGTGCTAATTCGTAATTGTGAGGGATCGACGGATGCAATAAAGAAGGAATAGTGCACCCGACATGAGATACACGCCTCAAAATAGAAGATCCTTTTCTTGCCATTGGATCGTTCCTCGATTTAGAAGAGAAGGCGTAGAACTTATAGTATTTCATAGCGACGCAATTTCTGTGTTAATTCTTCATTGTGAGGGATCGACGGATGCAATAAAGAAGGAATAGTGCATTCCGGAAAGACATACTCGCCTCCCAATAGGAGATCCTGTCGTTGCCATAGAAACGCTCCTCGATTTAGAAAGAGAAGACATAGAACACATAGAATTCCATAGCGACGCAATTTCTGTGTTAATTCGTAATTGTGAGGGATCGACCGATGCAATAAAGAAGGAATAGTGCATCCGACATGAGATACACGACTCAAAATAGGAGATCCTGTCGTTGCCATAGAAATGCTCCTCGATTTAGAAAGAGAAGTCATAGGACTTATAGTATTTCATAGCGACGCAATTTCTGTGTTAATTCGTCATTGTGAGGGATCGATGGATGAAATAAAGAAGGAATAGTGCATCCACAAACAGATACTCGCCTCCCAATAGAAGATCTTTTCGTTGCCATAGGATCGTTACTCGATTTAGGAAGAGAAGGCGTAGAACTTATAGTATTTCATAGCGACGCAATTTCTGTGTTAATTCGTCATTGTGAGGAATCGACGGATGCAATAAAGAAGGAATATTGCATCCGATATGAGATACTCGCCTCCCAATAGAAGATCCTTCCGTTGCCATAGGATCGTTCCTCGATTTAGAAAGAGAAGGCGTAGATCTTATACAATTTCATAGCGACGCAATTTCTGTGTTAATTCGTCATTGTGAGGGATCGACGGATGCAATAAAGAATGAATAGTGCACCCGACATGAGATACTCGCCTCCCAATAGAAGATCCTTTCGTTGCCATAGGATCGTTCCTCGATTTAGAAAGAGAAGGCGTAGAACTTATAGTATTTCATAGCGACGCAATTACTGTGTTAATTCGTCATTGTGAGGGATCGACGGATGCAATAAAGAAGGAATAGTGCATTCGAAAAGAGATACACGCCTCCCAATAGAAGATCCTTCCGTTGCCATAGGATCGTTCCTCGATTTAGAAAGAGAAGGCGTAGATCTTATACAATTTCATAGCGACGCAATTTCTGTGTTAATTCGTCATTGTGAGGGATCGACGGATTCAATATAGAAGGAATAGTGCATCCAGTAAGAGATACTCACCTCCCAATAGGAGATCCTGTAGTTGCCATAGAAATGCTCCTCGATTTAGAAAGAGAAGTCATAGAACCTATAGTATTTCATAGCGACGCAATTTCTGTGTTAAATCGTCATTGTGAGGGTTCGATGGATGAAATAAACAAGGAATAGTGCATCCAAAAACATGTACTCGCCTCCCAATAGAAGATCCTTTCGTAGCCATAGGTTCGTTCCTCGATTTAGAAAGAGAAGGCGTAGAACTTATAGTATTTCATAGGGACGCAATTTCTGTGTTAATTCGTCATTGTGAGGGATCGACGGATGCAATAAAGAAGAAATAGTGCATTCGAAAAGAGATACTCGCCTTCCAATAGGAGATCCAGTCGTTGCCATAGAAACGCCCCTCGATTCAGAAAGAGAAGTCATAGAACCTATAGTATTTCATAGCGACGCAATTTCTGTGTTAATTCGTGATTGAGAAGGATCGACGGATGCAATAAAGAAGGAATAGTGCATCCGAAATGAGATACACGCCTCCCAACAGGAGATCCATTCGTTGCCATAGAAACGCTCCTCGATTTAGAAAGAGAAGGCGTAGAACTTATAGTATTTCATAGCGACGCAATAGTGCATCCAATAGGAGATACTCGCCTCCCAATAGGAGATCCTGTAGTTGCCATAGAAATGCTCCTCGATTTAGAAAGAGAAGTCATAGAAAGTATAGTATTTCATAGCGACGCAATTTCTGTGTTAATTCGTCATTGTGAGGGATCGACGGTTGGAATAAAGTAGGAATAGTGCATCCGAAAAGAGATACTGCGCTCCCAATAGGAGATCCTGTCGTTGCCATAGGATCGTTCCTCGATTTAGAAAGAGAATGCGTAGAACTTATAGTATTTCATAGCGACGCAATTTCTGTGTTAATTCGTCATTGTGAGGGATCGACGGATGCAATAAAGAAGGAATAGTGCATCCAATAAGAGATACTCGCCTCCCAATAGGAGAACCTGTCGTTGCCATAGAAATGCTCCTCGATTTAGAAAGAGAAATCATAGAACCTATAGTATTTCATAGCGACGCAAATTCTGTGTAAATTCGTCATTGTGAGGGATCGATGGATGAAATAAAGAAGGAATAGTGCATCCACAAACAGATACTCGCCTCCCAATAGAAGATCCTTTCGTTGCCATAGGATCGTTCCTCGATTTAGAAAGAGAAGGCGTAGAACTTATAGTATTTCATAGCGACGCAATTTCTGTGTTAATTCGTCATAGTGAGGGATCGACGGATGCAATAAAGAAGGAATAGTGCATCCGACATGAGATACTCGCCTCCCAATAGAAGATCCTTTCGTTGCCATAGGATCGTTCCTCGATTTAGAAAGAGAAGGCGTAGAACTTATAGTATTTCATAGCGACGCAATTTCTGTGTTAATTCGTCATTGTGAGGGATCGACGGATGCAATAAAGAAGGAATAGTGCATCCGAAAAGAGATACTCGCTTCCCAATAGGAGATCCTGTCGTTCCCATAGAAACGCTCCTCGATTTAGGAAGAGAAGTCATAGAACCTATAGTATTTCATAGCGACGCAATTTCTGTGTTAATTCGTCATTGTGAGGGATCGACGGATGCAAAAAAGAAGAAATAGTTCATCCGAAAAGAGATACTCGCTTCCCAATAGGAGATCCTGTCGTTGCCATAGAAATGCTCCTCGATTCAGAAAGAGAAGTCATAGAAACTATAGTATATCATAGCGACGCAATTTCTGTGTTAATTCGTCATTGTGAGGGATCGATGGATGCAATAAAGAAGGAATAGTGCATCCGACATGAAATACTCGCCTCCTAATAGAAGATCCTTTCGTTGCCATAGGATCGTTCCTCGATTTAGAAGAGAAGGCGTAGGACTTATAGTATTTCATAGCGACGTAATTTCTGTGTTAATTCGTCATTTTGAGGGATCGACGGATGCAATAAAGTAGGAATAGTGCATCCGAAAAGAGATACTGCCCTCCCAATAGGAGATCCTGTCGTTGCCATAGCATCGTTCCTCGATTTAGAAAGAGAATGCGTAGAACTTATAGTATTTCATAGCGACGCTATTTCTCTGTTAATTCGTCATTGTGAGGGATCGACGGATGCAATAAAGAAGGAATAGTGCATCCGAAAAGAGATACTGCCCTCCCAATAGGAGATCCTGTCGTTGCCATAGCATCGTTCCTCGATTTAGAAAGAGAATGCGTAGAACTTATAGTATTTCATAGCGACGCAATTTCTCTGTTAATTCGTCATTGTGAGGGATCGACGGATGCAATAAAGAAGGAATAGTGCATCCGACATGAGATACTCGCCTCCCAATAGGAGATCCTGTCGTTGCCATAGAAATGCTCCTCGCTTCAGAAAGAGAAGTCATAGAACCTATAGTATTTCATAGCGACGCAATTTCTGTGTTAATTCGTCATTGTGAGGGGTCGACGGATACAATAAAGAAGGAACAGTGCATCCGAAAAGAGATACTCGCCTCCCAATAGGAGGTCCTGCCGTTACCATAGAAATGCTCCTCGATTTAAGTGGAGAAGTCATAGAACCCATAGTATTTCATAGCGACGCAATTTCTGTGTTAATTCGTCATTGTGAGGGATCGACGGATGCAATATAGAAGGAATAGTGCATCCAGTAAGAGATACTCACCTCCCAATAGGAGATCCTGTAGTTGCCATAGAAATACTCCTCGATTTAGAAAGAGAAGTCATAGAACCTATAGTATTTAATAGCGACGCAATTTCTGTGTTAAATCGTCATTGTGAGGGTTCGATGGATGAAATAAAGAAGGAATAGTGCATCCAAAAACATGTACTCGCCTCCCAATAGAAGATCCTTTCGTAGCCATAGGTTCGTTCCTCGATTTAGAAAGAGAAGGCGTAGAACTTATAGTATTTCATAGCGACGCAATTTCTGTGTTAATTCGTCATTGTGAGGGATCGACGGATGCAATAAAGAAGGAATAGTGTATTCGAAAAGAGATACTCGCCTCCCAATAGGAGATCCAGTCGTTGCCATAGAAACGCTCCTCGATTGAGAAAGAGAAGTCATAGAACCTATGTTATTCCATAGCGACGCAATTTCTGTGCTAATTCGTAATTGTGAGGGATCGACGGATGCAATAAAGAAGGAATAGTGCACCCGACATGAGATACACGCCTCCCAATAGAAGATCCTTTTCTTGCCATTGGATCGTTCCTCGATTTAGAAGAGAAGGCGTAGAACTTATAGTATTTCATAGCGACGCAATTTCTGTGTTAATTCGTCATTGTGAGGGATCGACGGATGCAATAATGAAGGAATAGTGCATTCCGGAAAGACATACTCGCCTCCCAATAGGAGATCCTGTCGTTGCCATAGAAACGCTCCTCGATTTAGAAAGAGAAGACATAGAACACATAGAATTTCATAGCGACGCAATTTCTGTGTTAATTCGTAATTGTGAGGGATCGACCGATGCAATAAGGAAGGAATAGTGCATCCGACATGAGATACACGACTCAAAATAGGAGATCCTGTCGTTGCCATAGAAATGCTCCTCGATTTAGAAAGAGAAGTCATAGGACTTATAGTATTTCATAGCGACGCAATTTCTGTGTTAATTCGTCATTGTGAGGGATCGATGGATGAAATAAAGAAGGAATAGTGCATCCACAAACAGATACTCGCCTCCCAATAGAAGATCCTTTCGTTGCCATAGGATCGTTACTCGATTTAGGAAGAGAAGGCTTAGAACTTATAGTATTTCATAGCGACGCAATTTCTGTGTTAATTCGTCATTGTGAGGAATCGACGGATGCAATAAAGAAGGAATATTGCATCCGATATGAGATACTCGCCTCCCAATAGAAGATCCTTCCGTTGCCATAGGATCGTTCCTCGATTTAGAAAGAGAAGGCGTAGATCTTATACAATTTCATAGCGACGCAATTTCTGTGTTAATTCGTCATTGTGAGGGATCGACGGATGCAATAAAGAATGAATAGTGCACCCGACATGAGATACTCGCCTCCCAATAGAAGGTCCTTCCGTTGCCATAGGATCGTTCCTCGATTTAGAAAGAGAAGGCGTAGATCTTATACAATTTCATAGCGACGCAATTTCTGTGTTAATTCGTCATTGTGAGGGATCGACGGATGCAATAAAGAAGAAATAGTGCATTCGAAAAGAGATACTCGCCTTCCAATAGGAGATCCAGTCGTTGCCATAGAAACGCCCCTCGATTCAGAAAGAGAAGTCATAGAACCTATAGTATTTCATAGCGACGCAATTTCTGTGTTAATTCGTGATTGAGAAGGATCGACGGATGCAATAAAGAAGGAATAGTGCATCCGAAAAGAGATACACGCCTCCCAACAGGAGATCCATTCGTTGCCAAAGAAACGCTCCTCGATTTAGAAAGAGAAGGCGTAGAACTTATAGTATTTCATAGCGACGCAATAGTGCATCCAATAGGAGATACTCGCCTCCCAATAGGAGATCCTGTAGTTGCCATAGAAATGCTCCTCGATTTAGAAGGAGAAGTCATAGAACCTATAGTATTTCATAGCGACGCAATTTCTGTGTTAATTCGTCATTGTGAGGGATCGATGGATGAAATAAAGATGGAATAGTGCATCCAAAAACATATACTCGCCTCCCAATGGAAGATCCTTTGGTTGCCATAGGTTCGTTCCTCGATTTAGAAAGAGAAGGCGTAGAACTTATAGTATTTCATAGCGACGCAATTTCTGTGTTAATTCGTCATTGTGAGGGATCGACGAATGCAATAAAGAAGGAATAGTGCAGTCGAAAAGAGATACTCGCCTCCCAATTGGAGATCCATTCGTTGCCATAGAAACGCTCCTCGATTTAAAAAGAGAAGGCGTAGAACTTATAGTATTTCATAGCGACGCAATAGTGCTTCCAATAAGAGATACTCGCCTCCCAATAGGAGATCCTGTAGTTGCCATAGAAATGCTCCTCGATTTAGAAAGAGAAGTCATAGAAAGTATAGTATTTCATAGCGACGCAATTTCTGTGTTAATTCGTCATTGTGAGGGATCGACGGTTGGAATAAAGTAGGAATAGTGCATCCGAAAAGAGATACTGCGCTCCCAATAGGAGATCCTGTCGTTGCCATAGGATCGTTCCTCGATTTAGAAAGAGAATGCGTAGAACTTATAGTATTTCATAGCGACGCAATTTCTGTGTTAATTCGTCATTGTGAGGGATCGACGGATGCAATAAAGAAGGAATAGTGCATCCAATAAGAGATACTCGCCTCCCAATAGGAGAACCTGTCGTTGCCATAGAAATGCTCCTCGATTTAGAAAGAGAAATCATAGAACCTATAGTATTTCATAGCGACGCAAATTCTGTGTAAATTCGTCATTGTGAGGGATCGATGGATGAAATAAAGAAGGAATAGTGCATCCACAAACAGATACTCGCCTCCCAATAGAAGATCCTTTCGTTGCCATAGGTTCGTTCCTCGATTTAGAAAGAGAAGGCGTAGAACTTATAGTATTTCATAGCGACGCAATTTCTGTGTTAATTCGTCATTGTGAGGGATCGACGGATGCAATAAAGAAGGAATAGTGCATCCGAAAAGAGATACTCGCTTCCCAATAGGAGATCCTGTCGTTCCCATAGAAACGCTCCTCGATTTAGGAAGAGAAGTCATAGAACCTATAGTATTTCATAGCGACGCAATTTCTGTGTTAATTCGTCATTGTGAGGGATCGACGGATGCAAAAAAGAAGAAATAGTTCATCCGAAAAGAGATACTCGCTTCCCAATAGGAGATCCTGTCGTTGCCATAGAAATGCTCCTCGATTCAGAAAGAGAAGTCATAGAACCTATAGTATATCATAGCGACGCAATTTCTGTGTTAATTCGTCATTGTGAGGGATCGATGGATGCAATAAAGAAGGAATAGTGCATCCGACATGAAATACTCGCCTCCTAATAGAAGATCCTTTCGTTGCCATAGGATCGTTCCTCGATTTAGAAGAGAAGGCGTAGGACTTATAGTATTTCATAGCGACGTAATTTCTGTGTTAATTCGTCATTTTGAGGGATCGACGGATGCAATAAAGTAGGAATAGTGCATCCGAAAAGAGATACTGCCCTCCCAATAGGAGATCCTGTCGTTGCCATAGCATCGTTCCTCGATTTAGAAAGAGAATGCGTAGAACTTATAGTATTTCATAGCGACGCAATTTCTCTGTTAATTCGTCATTGTGAGGGATCGACGGATGCAATAAAGAAGGAATAGTGCATCCGAAAAGAGATACTGCCCTCCCAATAGGAGATCCTGTCGTTGCCATAGCATCGTTCCTCGATTTAGAAAGAGAATGCGTAGAACTTATAGTATTTCATAGCGACGCAATTTCTCTGTTAATTCGTCATTGTGAGGGATCGACGGATGCAATAAAGAAGGAATAGTGCATCCGACATGAGATACTCGCCTCCCAATAGGAGATCCTGTCGTTGCCATAGAAATGCTCCTCGCTTCAGAAAGAGAAGTCATAGAACCTATAGTATTTCATAGCGACGCAATTTCTGTGTTAATTCGTCATTGTGAGGGGTCGACGGATACAATAAAGAAGGAACAGTGCATCCGAAAAGAGATACTCGCCTCCCAATAGGAGGTCCTGCCGTTACCATAGAAATGCTCCTCGATTTAAGTGGAGAAGTCATAGAACCCATAGTATTTCATAGCGACGCAATTTCTGTGTTAATTCGTCATTGTGAGGGATCGACGGATGCAATATAGAAGGAATAGTGCATCCAGTAAGAGATACTCACCTCCCAATAGGAGATCCTGTAGTTGCCATAGAAATACTCCTCGATTTAGAAAGAGAAGTCATAGAACCTATAGTATTTAATAGCGACGCAATTTCTGTGTTAAATCGTCATTGTGAGGGTTCGATGGATGAAATAAAGAAGGAATAGTGCATCCAAAAACATGTACTCGCCTCCCAATAGAAGATCCTTTCGTAGCCATAGGTTCGTTCCTCGATTTAGAAAGAGAAGGCGTAGAACTTATAGTATTTCATAGCGACGCAATTTCTGTGTTAATTCGTCATTGTGAGGGATCGACGGATGCAATAAAGAAGGAATAGTGCATTCGAAAAGAGATACTCGCCTCCCAATAGGAGATCCAGTCGTTGCCATAGAAACGCTCCTCGATTGAGAAAGAGAAGTCATAGAACCTATTTTATTCCATAGCGACGCAATTTCTGTGCTAATTCGTAATTGTGAGGGATCGACGGATGCAATAAAGAAGGAATAGTGCACCCGACATGAGATACACGCCTCCCAATAGAAGATCCTTTTCTTGCCATTGGATCGTTCCTCGATTTAGAAGAGAAGGCGTAGAACTTATAGTATTTCATAGCGACGCAATTTCTGTGTTAATTCGTCATTGTGAGGGATCGACGGATGCAATAATGAAGGAATAGTGCATTCCGGAAAGACATACTCGCCTCCCAATAGGAGATCCTGTCGTTGCCATAGAAACGCTCCTCGATTTAGAAAGAGAAGACATAGAACACATAGAATTTCATAGCGACGCAATTTCTGTGTTAATTCGTAATTGTGAGGGATCGACCGATGCAATAAGGAAGGAATAGTGCATCCGACATGAGATACACGACTCAAAATAGGAGATCCTGTCGTTGCCATAGAAATGCTCCTCGATTTAGAAAGAGAAGTCATAGGACTTATAGTATTTCATAGCGACGCAATTTCTGTGTTAATTCGTCATTGTGAGGGATCGATGGATGAAATAAAGAAGGAATAGTGCATCCACAAACAGATACTCGCCTCCCAATAGAAGATCCTTTCGTTGCCATAGGATCGTTACTCGATTTAGGAAGAGAAGGCTTAGAACTTATAGTATTTCATAGCGACGCAATTTCTGTGTTAATTCGTCATTGTGAGGAATCGACGGATGCAATAAAGAAGGAATATTGCATCCGATATGAGATACTCGCCTCCCAATAGAAGATCCTTCCGTTGCCATAGGATCGTTCCTCGATTTAGAAAGAGAAGGCGTAGATCTTATACAATTTCATAGCGACGCAATTTCTGTGTTAATTCGTCATTGTGAGGGATCGACGGATGCAATAAAGAATGAATAGTGCACCCGACATGAGATACTCGCCTCCCAATAGAAGGTCCTTCCGTTGCCATAGGATCGTTCCTCGATTTAGAAAGAGAAGGCGTAGATCTTATACAATTTCATAGCGACGCAATTTCTGTGTTAATTCGTCATTGTGAGGGATCGACGGATGCAATATAGAAGGAATAGTGCATCCAGTAAGAGATACTCACCTCCCAATAGGAGATCCTGTAGTTGCCATAGAAATGCTCCTCGATTTAGAAAGAGAAGTCATAGAACCTATAGTATTTCATAGCGACGCAATTTCTGTGTTAAATCGTCATTGTGAGGGTTCGATGGATGAAATAAAGAAGGAATAGTGCATCCAAAAACATGTACTCGCCTCCCAATAGAAGATCCTTTCGTAGCCATAGGTTCGTTCCTCGATTTAGAAAGAGAAGGCGTAGAACTTATAGTATTTCATAGGGACGCAATTTCTGTGTTAATTCGTCATTGTGAGGGATCGACGGATGCAATAAAGAAGGAGTAGTGCATTCGAAAAGAGATACTCGCCTTACAATAGGAGATCCAGTCGTTGCCACAGAAACGCCCCTCGATTCAGAAAGAGAAGTCATAGAACCTATAGTATTTCATAGCGACGCAATTTCTGTGTTAATTCGTGATTGTGAAGGATCGACGGAGGCAATAAAGAAGGAATAGTGCATCCGAAAAGAGATACACGACTCCCAATAGGAGATCCATTCGTTGCCATAGAAACGCTCCTCGATTTAGAAAGAGAAGGCGTAGAACTTATAGTATTTCATAGCGACGTAATAGTGCATCCATTAAGAGATACTCGCCTCCCAATAAAAGATCCTGTAGTTGCCATAGAAATGCTCCTCGATTTAGAAGGAGAAGTCATAGAACCTATAGTATTTCATAGCGACACAATTTCTGTGTTAATTCGTCATTGTGAGGGATCGATGGATGAAATAAAGATGGAATAGTGCATCCAAAAACATATACTCGCCTCCCAATAGAAGATCCTTTGGTTGCCATAGGTTCGTTCCTCGATTTAGAAAGAGAAGGCGTAGAACTTATAGTATTTCATAGCGACGCAATTTCTGTGTTAATTCGTCATTGTGAGGGATCGACGAATGCAATAAAGAAGGAATAGTGATTTCGAAAAGGGATACTCGCCTCCCAATAGGAGATTCATTCGTTGCCATAGAAACGCACCTCGATTTAGAAAGAGAAGGCGTAGAACTTATAGTATTTCATAGCGACGCAATAGTGCATCCAATAAGAGATACTCGCCTCCCAATAGGAGATCCTGTAGTTGCCATAGAAATGCTCCTCGATTTAGAAAGAGAAGTCATAGAAAGTATAGTATTTCATAGCGACGCAATTTCTGTGTTAATTCGTCATTGTGAGGGATCGACGGATGGAATAAAGTAGGAATAGTGCATCCAAAAAGAGATACTCTCTTCCCAATAGAAGATCCTTTCGTTGCCATAGCATCGTTCCTCGATTTAGAAACAGAAAGCGTAGAACTTATAGTTTTTCATAGCAACGCAATTTCTGTGTTAATTCGTCATTGTGAGGGATCGACGGATGCAATAAAGAAGGAATATTGCATCCAATAAGAGATACTCGCCTCCCAATAGGAGAATCTGTCGTTGCCATAGAAATGCTCTCGATTTAGAAAGAGAAATCATAGAACCTATAGTATTTCATAGCGACGCAATTTCTGTGCTAATTCGTAATTGAGAGGGATCGACGGATGCAATAAAGAAGGAATAGTGCATCCGACATGAGATACTCGCCTTCCAATAGAAGATCCTTTCCTTGCCATAGGATCGTTCCTCGATTTAGAAAGAGAAGGCGTAGAACTTATAGTATTTCATAGCGACGCAATTTCTGTGTTAATTCGTCATTGTGAGGGATCGACGGATGCAATAAAGAAGGAATAGTGCATCCGACATGAGATACTCGCCTCCCAATAGAAGATCCTTTCGTTGCCATAGGATCGTTCCTCGATTTAGAAAGAGAAGTCATAGAACCTATAGTATTTTATAGCGACACCATTTCTGTGTTAATTCGTCATTGTGAGGGACGACGGATACAATAAAGAAGGAACAGTGCATCCGAAAAGAGATACTCGCCTCTCAATAGGAGGTCCTACCGTTACCATAGAAATGCTCCTCGATTTAAGTGGAGAAGTCATAGAACCCATAGTATTTCATAGCGACGCAATTTCTGTGTTAATTCGTCATTGTGAGGGATCGACGGATGCAATATAGAAGGAATAATGCATCCAGTAAGAGATACTCACCTCCCAATAGGAGATCCTGTAGTTGCCATAGAAATGCTCCTCGATTAAGAAAGAGAAGTCATAGAACCTATAGTATTTCATAGCGACGCAATTTCTGTGCTAATTCGTAATTGAGAGGGATCGACGGATGCAATAAAGAAGGAATAGTGCATCCAAAAACATGTACTCGCCTCCCAATAGAAGATCCTTTCGTAGCCATAGGTTCGTTCCTCGATTTAGAAAGAGAAGGCGTAGAACTTATAGTATTTCATAGCGACGCAATTTCTGTGTTAATTCGCCATTGTGAGGGATCGACGGATGCAATAAGGAAGGAATAGTGCATTCGAAAAGAGATACTCGCCTCCCAATAGGAGATCCAGTCGTTGCCGTAGAAACGCCCCTCGATTCAGAAAGAGAAATCATAGAACCCATAGTATTTCATAGCGACGCAATTTCTGTGTTAATTCGTGATTGTGAAGGATCGACGGATGCAATAAAGAAGGAATAGTGCATCCGAAAAGAGATACACGCCTCCCAATAGGAGATCCATTCGTTGCCATAGAAACGCTCCTCGATTTAGAAAGAGAAGTCATAGAACCTATTGTATTCCATAGCGACGCAATTTCTGTGCTAATTCGTAATTGAGAGGGATCGACGGATGCAATAAAGAAGGAATAGTGCACCCGACATGAGATACACGCCTCCCAATAGAAGATCCTTTTCTTGCCATTGAATCGTTCCTCGATTTAGAAGAGAAGGCATAGAACTTATAGTATATCATAGCGACGCAATTTCTGTGTTAATTCGTCATTGTGAGGGATCGACGGATGCAATAAAGAAGGAAAAGTGCATCCGAAAAGAGATACTCGCCTCCCTATAGGAGATCCTGTCTTTGCGATAGAAACGCTCCTCGATTTAGAATGAGAAGTCATAGAACCTATAGTATATCATAGCGACACAATTTCTGTGTTAATTCGTCATTGTGAGGGATCGACGGATGCAATAAAGAAGGAATAGTGCATGCGAAAAGAGATACTCGCTTCCCAATAGGAGATCCTGTCGTTGCCATAGAAATGCTCCTCGATTTAGGAAGAGAAGTCATAGAACCTATAGTATTTCATAGCGACGCAATTTCTGTGTTAATATGTCATTGTGAGGGATCGATGGATGCAATAAAGAAGGAATAGTGCATCCAAAAAGAGATACTCGCCACCCAATAGAAGATCCTTTCGTTGCCATAGGATCGTTCCTCGATTTAGAAAGAGAAGGCGTAGAACTTATAGTATTTCATAGCGACGCAATTTCTGTGTTAATTCGTAATTGTGAGGGATAGACGGATGCAATGAAGAAGGAATTGTGCATCCGACATGAGATACACGCCTAACAATAGGAGATCCTGTCGTTGCCATAGAAATGCTCCTCGATTTAGAAAGAGAAGTCATAGAACCTATAGTATTTCATAGCGACGCAATTTCTGTGTTAATTCGTCATTGTGAGGGATCGATGGATGCAAAAAAAGAAGGAATAGTGCATCAAACATTAGATACTCGCCTCGCAATAGAAGATCCTTTCGTTGCCATAGGATCGTTCCTCGATTTAGAAGAGATGGCGTAGAACTTATAGTATTTCATAGCGACGCAATTTCTGTGTTAATTCGTCATTGTGAGGGATCGTCGGATGCAATAAAGAAGGAATAGTGCATCCGAAAAGAGATACTCGCCTCCCAATTGGAGATCCTGTCGCTCCCATAGAAACGCTCCTCGATTTAGAAAGAGAAGTCATAGAACCTATAGTATTTCATAGCGACGCAATTTCTGTGTTAATTCGTCATTGTGAGGGATCGACGGATGCAATAAAGAAGGAATAGTGCTTCCGACATGAGATACACGCCTCCCAATAGGAGATCCTGTCGTTGCTATAGAAATGCTCCTCGATTTAGAAAGAGAAGTCATAGAACGTATACTATTTGATAGCGACGCAATTTCTGTGTTAATTCGTCATTGTGGGGGATCGACGGATACAATAAAGAAGGAACAGTGCATCCGAAAAGAGATACTCGCCTCCCAATAGGAGGTCCTGCCGTTACCATAGAAATGCTCCTCGATTTAAGTGGAGAAGTCATAGAACCCATAGTATTTCATAGCGACGCAATTTCTGTGTTAATTCGTCATTGTGAGGGATCGACGGATGCAATATAGAAGGAATAGTGCATCCAGTAAGAGATACTCACCTCCCAATAGGAGATCCTGTAGTTGCCATAGAAATGCTCCTCGATTTAGAAAGAGAAGTCATAGAACCTATAGTATTTCATAGCGACGCAATTTCTGTGTTAAATCGTCATTGTGAGGGTTCGATGGATGAAATAAAGAAGGAATAGTGCATCCAAAAACATGTACTCGCCTCCCAATAGAAGATCCTTTCGTAGCCATAAGTTCGTTCCTCGATTTAGAAAGAGAAGGCGTAGAACTTATAGTATTTCATAGCGACGCAATTTCTGTGTTAATTCGTCATTGTGAGGGATCGACGGATGCAATAAAGAAGGAATAGTGCATTCGAAAAGAGATACTCGCCTCCCAATAGGAGATCCAGTCGTTGCCATAGAAACGCCCCTCGATTCAGAAAGAGAAGTCATAGAACCTATAGTATTTCATAGCGACGCAATTTCTGTGTTAATTCGTGATAGTGAAGGATCGACGGATGCAATAAAGAGGGAATAGTGCATCCGAAAAGAGATACACGCCTCCCAATAGGAGATCCATTCGTTGCCATAGAAACGCTCCTCGATTTAGAAAGAGAAGTCATAGAACCTATAGTATTCCCCGAGGTCGGCTTCTACCAGTTTTTCCATTCGTCTGTAAAGAATTCGCGTTAGTATTTTGCAGCTGTGACTTATTAAACTGATAGTTCGGTAATTTTCACATCTGTCAACACCTGCTTTCTTTGGGATTGGAATTATTATATTCTTCTTGAAGTCTGAGGGTATTTCGCCTGTCTCATACATTGTGCTCACCAGATGGTAGAGTTTTGTCATGACTGGCTCTCCCGAGGCCATCAGTAGTTCAAATGGAATGTTGTCTACTCCCGGGGCCTTGTTTCGACTCAGGTCTTTCAGTGCTCTGTCAAACTCTTCACGCAGTATCTTATCTCCCATTTCGTCTTCATCTACATCCTCTTCCATTTCCATAATATTGTCCTCAAGTACATCGCCCTTGTATAAACCCTCTATATACTCCTTCCACCTTTCTGCCTTCCCTTCTTTGCTTAGATCTGGGTTGCCATCTGAGCTCTTGATATTCATACAAGTGGTTCTCTTCTCTCCAAAGGTCTCTTTAATTTTCCTGTAGGCAGTATCTATCTTACCCCTAGTGAGACAAGCCTCTACATCCTTACATTTGTCCTCTAGCCATCCCTGCTTAGCCATTTTGCACTTCCTGTCGATATCATTTTTGAGACGTCTGTATTCCTTTTTGCCTGCTTCATTTACTGCATTTTTATATTATCTCCTTTCATCAATTAAATTCAATATTTCTTCTGTTACCCAATGATTTCTATTAGCCCTCGTCTTTTTACCTACTTGATCCTCTGCTGCCTTCACTACTTCATCCCTCAGAGCTACCCATTCTTCTTCTACTGTATTTCTTTCCCCCATTCCTGTCAATTGTTCCCTTATGCTCTCTCTGAAACTCTCTACAACCTCTGGTTCTTTCAGTTTATCCAGGTCCCATCTCCTTAAATTCCCACCTTTTTGCAGTTTCTTCAGTTTCAATCTGCAGTTCATAACCAATAAATTGTGGTCAGAATCCACATCTGCCCCAGGAAATGTCTTACAATTTAAAACCTGGTTCCTAAATCTCTGTCTTACCATTATATAATCTATCTGATACCTACTAGTATCTCCAGGATTCTTCCAGGTATACAACCTTCTTTTATGATTCTTGAACCAAGTGTTGGCTATGATTAACTTATGCTCTGTGCAAAATTCTACAAGGCGGCTTCCTCTTTCATTCCTTCCCCCCAATCCATATTCACCTACTATGTTTCCTTCTCTCCCTTTTCCTACTGACGAATTCCAGTCACCCATGACTATTAAATTTTCGTCTCCTTTCACTACCTGAATAATTTCTTTTATCTCGTCATACATTTCATCTATTTCTTCATCATCTGCAGAGGTAGTTGGCATATAAACTTGTACTACTGTAGTAGGCATGGGCTTTGTGTCTATCTTGGCCACAATAATGCGTTCACTATGCTGTTTGTAGTAGCTAACCCGCACTCCTATTTTTTTATTCATTATTAAACCTACTCCTGCATTACCCCTATTTGATTTTGTATTTATAACCCTGTAATCACCTGACCAAAAGTCTTGTTCCTCCTGCCACCGAACTTCACTAATTCCCACTATATCTAATTTTAACCTATCCATTTCCCTTTTTAAATTTTCTAACCTACCTGCCCGATTAAGGGATCTGACATTCCACGCTCCGATCCGTAGGACGCCAGTTTTCTTTCTCCTGATAACGACGTCCTCCTGAGTAGTCCCCGCCCGGAGATCCGAATGGGGGACTATTTTACCTCCGGAATATTTTACCCAAGAGGACGTCATCATCATTTATCATACAGTAGAGCTGCATGTCCTCGGGAAAAATTACGGCTGTAGTTTCCCCTTGCTTTCAGCCGTTCGCAGTACCAGCACAGCAAGGCCGTTTTGGTTTATGTTACAAGGCCAGATCAGTCAATCATCCAGACTGTTGCCCCTGCAACTACTGAAAAGGCTGCTGCCCCTCTTCAGGAACCACATGTTTGTCTGGCCTCTCAACAGATACCCCTCCGTTGTGGTTGCACCTACGGTACGGCCATCTGTATCACTGAGGCACGCAAGCCTCCCCACCAGCGGCAAGGTCCATGGTTCATGGGGGGCAGCGACGCAATTTCTGTGCTAATTCGTAATTGTGAGGGATCGACGGATGCAATAAAGAAGGAATAGTGCACCCGACATGAGATACACGCCTCCCAATAGAAGATCCTTTTGTTGCCATAGGATCGTTCCTCGATTTAGAAGAGAAGACGTAGAACTTATAGTATTTCATAGCGACGCAATTTCTGTGTTAATTCGTCATTGTGAGGGATCGACGGATGCAATAAAGAAGGAATAGTGCATCCGAAATGAGATACTCGCCTCCCTATAGGAGATCCTGTCTTTGCCATAGAAACGCTCCTCGATTTAGAAAGAGAAGTCATAGATCCTATAGTATTTCATAGCGACACAATTTCTGTGTTAATTCGTCATTGTGAGGGATCGACGGATGCAATAAAGAAGGAATAGTGCATCCGAAAAGAGATACTCGCTTCCCAATAGGAGATCCTGTAGTTGCCATAGAAATGCTCCTCGATTTAGAAAGAGAAGTAATAGAACCTATAGTATTCCATAGCGACGCAATTTCGGTGTTAATTCGTCATTGTGAGGGATCGAAGGATGCAATAAAGAAGGAATAGTGCATCCAAAAAGTGATACTCGCCTCCCAATAGAAGGTCCTTTCGTTGCCATAGGATCGTTCCTCGATTTAGAAAGAGAAGGCGTAGAACTTATAGTATTTCATAGCGACGCAATAGTGCATCCAATAAGAGATACTCGCCACCCAATAGGAGATCCTGTAGTTGCCATAGAAATGCTCCTCGATTTAGAAGGAGAAGTCATAGAACCTATAGTATTTCATAGCGACGCAATTTCTGTGTTAATTCGTCATTGTGAGGGATCGATGGATGAAATAAAGATGGAATAGTGCATCCAAAAACATATACTCGCCTCCCAATAGAAGATCCTTTAGTTGCCATAGGTTCGTTCCTCGATTTAGAAAGAGAAGGCGTAGAACTTATAGTATTTCATAGCGACGCAATTTCTGTGTTAATTCGTCATTGTGAGGGATCGACGGATGCAATAAAGAAGGAATACTGCATCCAATAAGAGATACTCGCCTCCCAATAGGAGATCCTCTCGTTGCCATAGAAACTCCCCTCGATTCAGAAAGAGAAGTCATAGAACCTATAGTATTTCATAGCGACGCAATTTCTGTGTTAATATGTCATTGTGAGGGATCGACGGATGCAATAAAGAAGGAATAGTGCATCCGACATGAGATACACGCCTCCCAATAGAAGATCCTTTTGTTGCCATAGGATCGTTCCTTGATTTAGAAGAGAAGGCGTAGAACTTATAGTATTTCATAGCGACGTAATTTCTGTGTTAATTCGTCATTGTGAGGGATCGACGGATGCAATAAGGAAGGAATAGTGCATCCGAAAAGAGGTACTCGCCTCCCAATAGGAGATCCTGTCGTTGCCATAGAAACGCCCCTCGATTTAGAAAGAGAAGACATAGAACCCATAGAATTCCATAGCGACATAATTTCTGTGTTAATTCGTAATTGTGAGGGTCGACGGATGCAATGATGAAGGAATAGTGCATCCGACATGAGATACACGCCTCAAAATAGGAGATCCTGTCGTTGCCATAGAAATGCTCCTCGATTTAGAAAGAGAAGTCATAGGACTTATAGTATTTCATAGCGACGCAATTTCTGTGTTAATTCGTCATTGTGAGGGATCGACGGATGCAATAAAGAAGGAATAGTGCATCCGGAAAGAGATACTCGCCTCCCAATAGGAGATCCTGTCGTTGCCATAGAAATGCTCCTCGAATTAGAAAGAGAAGTCATAGAACCTATGGTATTTCATAGCGACGCAATTTCTGTGTTAATTCGTCATTGTGAGGGATCGACGGATGGAATAAAGTAGGAATAGTGCATCCGAAAAGAGATACTGCCCTCCCAATAGGAGATCCTGTCGTTGCCATAGGATCGTTCCTCGATTTAGAAAGAGAATGCGTAGAACTGATAGTATTTCATAGCGACGCAATTTCTGTGTTAATTCGTCATTGTGAGGGATCGACGGATGCAATAAAGAAGGAATAGTGCATCCAATAAGAGATACTCGCCTCCCAATAGGAGAACCTGTCGTTGCCATAGAAATGCTCCTCGATTTAGAAAGAGAAATCATAGAACCTCTAGTATTTCATAGAGACGCAATTTCTGTGTAAATTCGTCATTGTGAGGGATCGATGGATAAAATAAAGAAGGAATAGTGCATCCACAAACAGATACTCGCCTCCCAATAGAAGATCCTTCGTTGCCATAGGATCGTTACTCGATTTAGGAAGAGAAGGCGTAGAACTTATAGTATTTCATAGCGACGCAATATCTGTGTTAATTCGTCATTGTGGGGGATCGACGGATGCAATAAAGAAGGAATAGTGCATCCGACATGAGATACTCGCCTCCCAATAGGAGATCCTTTCGTTGCCATAGGATCGTTCCTCGATTTAGAAAGAGAAGGCGTAGAACTTATAGTATTTCATAGCGACGCAATTTCTGTGTTAATTCGTCATTGTGAGGGATCGACGGATGCAATAAAGAAGGAATAGTGCATCCGACATGAAATACTCGCCTCCCAATAGAAGATCCTTTCGTTGCCATAGGATCGTTCCTCGATTTAGAAGAGAAGGCGTAGAACTTATAGTATTTCATAGCGACGCAATTACTGTGTTAATTCGTCATTGTGAGGGATCGACGGATGCAATAAAGAAGGAATAGTGCATCCGAAAAGAGATACTCGCCTCCCAATAGGAGATCCTGTCGTTCCCATAGAAACGCTCCTCGATTTAGAAAGAGAAGTCAAAGAACCTATAGTATTTCATAGCGACGCAATTTCTGTGTTAATTCGTCATTGTGAGGGATCGACGGATGCAATAAAGAAGGAATAATGCATCCGACATGAGATACTCGCCTCCCAATAGGAGATCCTGTCGTTGACATAGAAATGCCCCTCGATTTAGAAAGAGAAGTCATAGAAAGTATAGTATTTCATAGCGACGCAATTTCTGTGTTAATTCGTCATTGTGAGGGATCGACGGATACAATAAAGAAGGAACAGTGCATCCGAAAAGAGATACTAGCCTCCCAATAGGAGGTCCTGCCGTTACCATAGAAATGCTCCTCGATTTAAGTGGAGAAGTCATAGAACCCATAGTATTTCATAGCGACGCAATTTCTGTGTTAATTCGTCATTGTGAGGGATCGACGGATGCAAAATAGAAGGAATAGTGCATCCAGTAAGAGATACTCATCTCCCAATAGGAGATCCTGTAGTTGCCATAGAAATGCTCCTCGATTTAGAAAGAGAAGTCATAGAACCTATAGTATTTCATAGCGACGCAATTTCTGTGTTAAATCGTCATTGTGAGGGTTCAATGGATGAAATAAAGAAGGAATAGTGCATCCAAAAACATGTACTCGCCTCCCAATAGAAGATCCTTTCGTAGCCATAGGTTCGTTCCTCGATTTAGAAAGAGAAGGCGTAGAACTTATAGTATTTCATAGGGACGCAATTTCTTTGTTAATTCGTCCTTGTGAGGGATCGACGGATGCAATAAAGAAGGAATAGTGCATTCGAAAAGAGATACTCGCCTCCCAATAGGAGATCCAGTCGTTGCCATAGAAACGCCCTTCGATTCAGAAAGAGAAGTCATAGAACCTATAGTATTTCATAGCGACGCAATTTCTGTGTTAATTCGTGATTGTGAAGGATCGACGGATGCAATAAAGAAGGAATAGTGCATCCGAAAAGAGATACACGCCTCCCAATAGGAGATCCATCCGTTGCCATAGAAACGCTCCTCGATTTAGAAAGAGAAGGCGTAGAACTTATAGTATTTCATAGCGACGCAATAGTGCATCCAATAAGAGATAATCGCCTCCCAATAGGAGATCCTGTAGTTGCCATAGTAATGCTCCTCGATTTAGAAAGAGAAGTCATAGAAAGTATAGTATTTCATAGCGACGCAATTTCTGTGTTAATTCGTCATTGTGAGGGATCGACGGATGGAATAAAGTAGGAATAGTGCATCCGAAAGAGATACTGCGCTCCCAATAGGAGATCGTGTCGTTGCAATAGGATCGTTCCTCGATTTAGAAAGAGAATGCGTAGAACTTATAGTTTTTCATAGCGACGCAATTTCTGTGTTAAATCGTCATTGTGAGGGATCGACGGATGCAATAAAGAAGGAATATTGCATCCGACATGAGATACTCGCCTCCCAATAGAAGATCCTTTCGTTGCCATAGGATCGTCTTCGATTTAGAAAGAGAAGGCGTAGAACTTATAGTATTTCATAGCGACGCAATTTCTGTGTTAATTCGTCATTGTGAGTAATCGACGGATGCAATAAAGAAGGAATAGTGCATCCGACATGAGATACTCGCCTCCCAATAGAAGATCCTTTCGTTGCCATAGGATCGTTCCTCGATTTAGAAGAGAAGGCGTAGAACTTATAGTATTTCATAGCGACGCAATTACTGTGTTAATTCGTCATTGTGAGGGATCGACGGATGCAATAAAGAAGGAATAGTGCATCCGAAAAGAGATACTCGCCTCCCAATAGGAGATCCTGTCGTTCCCATAGAAACGCTCCTCGATTTAGAAAGAGAAGTCATAGAACCTATAGTATTTCATAGCGACGCAATTTCTGTGTTAATTCGTCATTGTCAGGGATCGACGGATGCAATAAAGAAGGAATAATGCATCCGACTTGAGATACTCGCCTCCCAATAGGAGATCCTGTCGTTGACATAGAAATGCTCCTCGATTTAGAAAGAGAAGTCATAGAAAGTATAGTATTTCATAGCGACGCAATTTCTGTGTTAATTCGTCATTGTGAGGGATCGACGGATACAATAAAGAAGGAACAGTGCATCCGAAAAGAGATACTCGCCTCCCAATTGGAGGTCCTGCCGTTACCATAGAAATGCTCCTCGATTTAAGTGGAGAAGTCATAGAACCCATAGTATTTCATAGCGACGCAATTTCTGTGTTATTTCGTCATTGTGAGGGATCGACGGATGCAATATAGAAGGAATAGTGCATCCAGTAAGAGATACTCACCTCCCAATAGGAGATCCTGTAGTTGCCATAGAAATGCTCCTCGATTTAGAAAGAGAAGTCATAGAACCTATAGTATTTCATAGCGACGCAATTTCTGTGTTAAATCGTCATTGTGAGGGTTCGATGGATGAAATAAAGAAGGAATAGTGCATCCAAAAACATGTACTCGCCTCCCAATAGAAGATCCTTTCGTAGCCATAAGTTCGTTCCTCGATTTAGAAAGAGAAGGCGTAGAACTTATAGTATTTCATAGGGACGCAATGTCTGTGTTAATTCGTCATTGTGAGGGATCGACGGATGCAATAAAGAAGGAATAGTGCATTCGAAAAGAGATACTCGCCTCCCAATAGGAGATCCAGTCGTTGCCATAGAAACGCCCCTCGATTCAGAAAGAGAAGTCATAGAACCTATAGTATTTCATAGCGACGCAATTTCTGTGTTAATTCGTGATTGCGAAGGATCGACGGATGCAATAAAGAAGGAATAGTGCATCCGAAAAGAGATACACGCCTCCCAATAGGAGATCCATTCGTTGTCATAGAAACGCTCCTCGATTTAGAAAGAGAAGGCGTAGAACTTATAGTATTTCATAGCGACGCAATTTCTGTGTTAATTCGTCATTGTGAGGGATCGACGAATGCAATAAAGAAGGAATAGTGCATTCGAAAAGAGATACTCGCCTCCCAATAGGAGATCCATTCGTTGCCATAGAAACGCACCTCGATTGAGAAAGAGAAGGCGTAGAACTTATAGTATTTCATAGCGACGCAATAGTGCATCCAATAAGAGATACTCGCCTCCCAATAGGAGATCCTGTAGTTGCCATAGAAATGCTCCTCGATTTAGAAAGAGAAGTCATAGAAAGTATAGTATTACATAGCGACGCAATTTCTGTGTTAATTCGTCATTGTGAGGGATCGACGGATGGAATAAAGTAGGAATAGTGCATCCGAAAAGAGATACTGCGCTCCCAATAGGAGATCCTGTCGTTGCCATAGGATCGTTCCTCGATTTAGAAAGAGAATGCGTAGAACTTATAGTATTTCATAGCGACGCAATTTCTGTGTTAATTCGTCATTGTGAGGGATCGACGGACGCAATAAAGAAGGAATATTGCATCCAATAAGAGATACTCGCCTCCCAATAGGAGAATCTGTCGTTGCCATAGAAATGCTCCTCGATTTAGAAAGAGAAATCATAGAACCTATAGTATTTCATAGCGACGCAATTTCTGTGTAAATTCGTCATTGTGAGGGTTCGATGGATGAAATAAAGAAGGAATGGTGCATCCACAAACAGATACTCGCCTCCCAATAGAAGATCCTTTCGTTGCCATAGGATCGTTACTCGATTTAGGAAGAGAAGGCGTAGAACTTATAGTATTTCATAGCGACGCAATTTCTGTGTTAATTCGTCATTGTGAGGGATCGACGGATGCAATAAAGAAGGAATAGTGCATTCGAAAAGAGATACTCGCCTCCCAATAGGAGATCCAGTCGTTGCCATAGAAACGCCCCTCGATTCAGAAAGAGAAGTCATAGAACCTATAGTATTTCATAGCGACGCAATTTCTGTGTTAATTCGTGATAGTGAAGGATCGACGGATGCAATAAAGAGGGAATAGTGCATCCGAAAAGAGATACACGCCTCCCAATAGGAGATCCATTCGTTGCCATAGAAACGCTCCTCGATTTAGAAAGAGAAGTCATAGAACCTATAGTATTCCCCGAGGTCGGCTTCTACCAGTTTTTCCATTCGTCTGTAAAGAATTCGCGTTAGTATTTTGCAGCTGTGACTTATTAAACTGATAGTTCGGTAATTTTCACATCTGTCAACACCTGCTTTCTTTGGGATTGGAATTATTATATTCTTCTTGAAGTCTGAGGGTATTTCGCCTGTCTCATACATTGTGCTCACCAGATGGTAGAGTTTTGTCATGACTGGCTCTCCCGAGGCCATCAGTAGTTGAAATGGAATGTTGTCTACTCCCGGGGCCTTGTTTCGACTCAGGTCTTTCAGTGCTCTGTCAAACTCTTCACGCAGTATCTTATCTCCCATTTCGTCTTCATCTACATCCTCTTCCATTTCCATAATATTGTCCTCAAGTACATCGCCCTTGTATAAACCCTCTATATACTCCTTCCACCTTTCTGCCTTCCCTTCTTTGCTTAGATCTGGGTTGCCATCTGAGCTCTTGATATTCATACAAGTGGTTCTCTTCTCTCCAAAGGTCTCTTTAATTTTCCTGTAGGCAGTATCTATCTTACCCCTAGTGAGACAAGCCTCTACATCCTTACATTTGTCCTCTAGCCATCCCTGCTTAGCCATTTTGCACTTCCTGTCGATATCATTTTTGAGACGTCTGTATTCCTTTTTGCCTGCTTCATTTACTGCATTTTTATATTATCTCCTTTCATCAATTAAATTCAATATTTCTTCTGTTACCCAATGATTTCTATTAGCCCTCGTCTTTTTACCTACTTGATCCTCTGCTGCCTTCACTACTTCATCCCTCAGAGCTACCCATTCTTCTTCTACTGTATTTCTTTCCCCCATTCCTGTCAATTGTTCCCTTATGCTCTCTCTGAAACTCTCTACAACCTCTGGTTCTTTCAGTTTATCCAGGTCCCATCTCCTTAAATTCCCACCTTTTTGCAGTTTCTTCAGTTTCAATCTGCAGTTCATAACCAATAAATTGTGGTCAGAATCCACATCTGCCCCAGGAAATGTCTTACAATTTAAAACCTGGTTCCTAAATCTCTGTCTTACCATTATATAATCTATCTGATACCTACTAGTATCTCCAGGATTCTTCCAGGTATACAACCTTCTTTTATGATTCTTGAACCAAGTGTTGGCTATGATTAACTTATGCTCTGTGCAAAATTCTACAAGGCGGCTTCCTCTTTCATTCCTTCCCCCCAATCCATATTCACCTACTATGTTTCCTTCTCTCCCTTTTCCTACTGACGAATTCCAGTCACCCATGACTATTAAATTTTCGTCTCCTTTCACTACCTGAATAATTTCTTTTATCTCGTCATACATTTCATCTATTTCTTCATCATCTGCAGAGGTAGTTGGCATATAAACTTGTACTACTGTAGTAGGCATGGGCTTTGTGTCTATCTTGGCCACAATAATGCGTTCACTATGCTGTTTGTAGTAGCTAACCCGCACTCCTATTTTTTTATTCATTATTAAACCTACTCCTGCATTACCCCTATTTGATTTTGTATTTATAACCCTGTAATCACCTGACCAAAAGTCTTGTTCCTCCTGCCACCGAACTTCACTAATTCCCACTATATCTAATTTTAACCTATCCATTTCCCTTTTTAAATTTTCTAACCTACCTGCCCGATTAAGGGATCTGACATTCCACGCTCCGATCCGTAGGACGCCAGTTTTCTTTCTCCTGATAACGACGTCCTCCTGAGTAGTCCCCGCCCGGAGATCCGAATGGGGGACTATTTTACCTCCGGAATATTTTACCCAAGAGGACGTCATCATCATTTATCATACAGTAGAGCTGCATGTCCTCGGGAAAAATTACGGCTGTAGTTTCCCCTTGCTTTCAGCCGTTCGCAGTACCAGCACAGCAAGGCCGTTTTGGTTTATGTTACAAGGCCAGATCAGTCAATCATCCAGACTGTTGCCCCTGCAACTACTGAAAAGGCTGCTGCCCCTCTTCAGGAACCACATGTTTGTCTGGCCTCTCAACAGATACCCCTCCGTTGTGGTTGCACCTACGGTACGGCCATCTGTATCACTGAGGCACGCAAGCCTCCCCACCAGCGGCAAGGTCCATGGTTCATGGGGGGCAGCGACGCAATTTCTGTGCTAATTCGTAATTGTGAGGGATCGACGGATGCAATAAAGAAGGAATAGTGCACCCGACATGAGATACACGCCTCCCAATAGAAGATCCTTTTGTTGCCATAGGATCGTTCCTCGATTTAGAAGAGAAGACGTAGAACTAATAGTATTTCATAGCGACGCAATTTCTGTGTTAATTCGTCATTGTGAGGGATCGACGGATGCAATAAAGAAGGAATAGTGCATCCGAAATGAGATACTCGCCTCCCTATAGGAGATCCTGTCTTTGCCATAGAAACGCTCCTCGATTTAGAAAGAGAAGTCATAGATCCTATAGTATTTCATAGCGACACAATTTCTGTGTTAATTCGTCATTGTGAGGGATCGACGGATGCAATAAAGAAGGAATAGTGCATCCGAAAAGAGATACTCGCTTCCCAATAGGAGATCCTGTAGTTGCCATAGAAATGCTCCTCGATTTAGAAAGAGAAGTAATAGAACCTATAGTATTCCATAGCGACGCAATTTCGGTGTTAATTCGTCATTGTGAGGGATCGAAGGATGCAATAAAGAAGGAATAGTGCATCCAAAAAGTGATACTCGCCTCCCAATAGAAGGTCCTTTCGTTGCCATAGGATCGTTCCTCGATTTAGAAAGAGAAGGCGTAGAACTTATAGTATTTCATAGCGACGCAATAGTGCATCCAATAAGAGATACTCGCCACCCAATTGGAGATCCTGTAGTTGCCATAGAAATGCTCCTCGATTTAGAAGGAGAAGTCATAGAACCTATAGTATTTCATAGCGACGCAATTTCTGTGTTAATTCGTCATTGTGAGGGATCGATGGATGAAATAAAGATGGAATAGTGCATCCAAAAACATATACTCGCCTCCCAATAGAAGATCCTTTAGTTGCCATAGGTTCGTTCCTCGATTTAGAAAGAGAAGGCGTAGAACTTATGGTATTTCATAGCGACGCAATTTCTGTGTTAATTCGTCATTGTGAGGGATCGACGGATGCAATAAAGAAGGAATACTGCATCCAATAAGAGATACTCGCCTCCCAATAGGAGATCCTCTCGTTGCCATAGAAACTCCCCTCGATTCAGAAAGAGAAGTCATAGAACCTATAGTATTTCATAGCGACGCAATTTCTGTGTTAATATGTCATTGTGAGGGATCGACGGATGCAATAAAGAAGGAATAGTGCATCCGACATGAGATACACGCCTCCCAATAGAAGATCCTTTTGTTGCCATAGGATCGTTCCTTGATTTAGAAGAGAAGGCGTAGAACTTATAGTATTTCATAGCGACGTAATTTCTGTGTTAATTCGTCATTGTGAGGGATCGACGGATGCAATAAGGAAGGAATAGTGCATCCGAAAAGAGGTACTCGCCTCCCAATAGGAGATCCTGTCGTTGCCATAGAAACGCCCCTCGATTTAGAAAGAGAAGACATAGAACCCATAGAATTCCATAGCGACATAATTTCTGTGTTAATTCGTAATTGTGAGGGTCGACGGATGCAATAATGAAGGAATAGTGCATCCGACATGAGATACACGCCTCAAAATAGGAGATCCTGTCGTTGCCATAGAAATGCTCCTCGATTTAGAAAGAGAAGTCATAGGACTTATAGTATTTCATAGCGACGCAATTTCTGTGTTAATTCGTCATTGTGAGGGATCGACGGATGCAATAAAGAAGGAATAGTGCATCCGGAAAGAGATACTCGCCTCCCAATAGGAGATCCTGTCGTTGCCATAGAAATGCTCCTCGAATTAGAAAGAGAAGTCATAGAACCTATGGTATTTCATAGCGACGCAATTTCTGTGTTAATTCGTCATTGTGAGGGATCGACGGATGGAATAAAGTAGGAATAGTGCATCCGAAAAGAGATACTGCCCTCCCAATAGGAGATCCTGTCGTTGCCATAGGATCGTTCCTCGATTTAGAAAGAGAATGCGTAGAACTGATAGTATTTCATAGCGACGCAATTTCTGTGTTAATTCGTCATTGTGAGGGATCGACGGATGCAATAAAGAAGGAATAGTGCATCCAATAAGAGATACTCGCCTCCCAATAGGAGAACCTGTCGTTGCCATAGAAATGCTCCTCGATTTAGAAAGAGAAATCATAGAACCTATAGTATTTCATAGAGACGCAATTTCTGTGTAAATTCGTCATTGTGAGGGATCGATGGATAAAATAAAGAAGGAATAGTGCATCCACAAACAGATACTCGCCTCCCAATAGAAGATCCTTCGTTGCCATAGGATCGTTACTCGATTTAGGAAGAGAAGGCGTAGAACTTATAGTATTTCATAGCGACGCAATATCTGTGTTAATTCGTCATTGTGGGGGATCGACGGATGCAATAAAGAAGGAATAGTGCATCCGACATGAGATACTCGCCTCCCAATAGGAGATCCTTTCGTTGCCATAGGATCGTTCCTCGATTTAGAAAGAGAAGGCGTAGAACTTATAGTATTTCATAGCGACGCAATTTCTGTGTTAATTCGTCATTGTGAGGGATCGACGGATGCAATAAAGAAGGAATAGTGCATCCGACATGAAATACTCGCCTCCCAATAGAAGATCCTTTCGTTGCCATAGGATCGTTCCTCGATTTAGAAGAGAAGGCGTAGAACTTATAGTATTTCATAGCGACGCAATTACTGTGTTAATTCGTCATTGTGAGGGATCGACGGATGCAATAAAGAAGGAATAGTGCATCCGAAAAGAGATACTCGCCTCCCAATAGGAGATCCTGTCGTTCCCATAGAAACGCTCCTCGATTTAGAAAGAGAAGTCATAGAACCTATAGTATTTCATAGCGACGCAATTTCTGTGTTAATTCGTCATTGTGAGGGATCGACGGATGCAATAAAGAAGGAATAATGCATCCGACATGAGATACTCGCCTCCCAATAGGAGATCCTGTCGTTGACATAGAAATGCCCCTCGATTTAGAAAGAGAAGTCATAGAAAGTATAGTATTTCATAGCGACGCAATTTCTGTGTTAATTCGTCATTGTGAGGGATCGACGGATACAATAAAGAAGGAACAGTGCATCCGAAAAGAGATACTAGCCTCCCAATAGGAGGTCCTGCCGTTACCATAGAAATGCTCCTCGATTTAAGTGGAGAAGTCATAGAACCCATAGTATTTCATAGCGACGCAATTTCTGTGTTAATTCGTCATTGTGAGGGATCGACGGATGCAATATAGAAGGAATAGTGCATCCAGTAAGAGATACTCATCTCCCAATAGGAGATCCTGTAGTTGCCATAGAAATGCTCCTCGATTTAGAAAGAGAAGTCATAGAACCTATAGTATTTCATAGCGACGCAATTTCTGTGTTAAATCGTCATTGTGAGGGTTCAATGGATGAAATAAAGAAGGAATAGTGCATCCAAAAACATGTACTCGCCTCCCAATAGAAGATCCTTTCGTAGCCATAGGTTCGTTCCTCGATTTAGAAAGAGAAGGCGTAGAACTTATAGTATTTCATAGGGACGCAATTTCTTTGTTAATTCGTCCTTGTGAGGGATCGACGGATGCAATAAAGAAGGAATAGTGCATTCGAAAAGAGATACTCGCCTCCCAATAGGAGATCCAGTCGTTGCCATAGAAACGCCCCTCGATTCAGAAAGAGAAGTCATAGAACCTATAGTATTTCATAGCGACGCAATTTCTGTGTTAATTCGTGATTGTGAAGGATCGACGGATGCAATAAAGAAGGAATAGTGCATCCGAAAAGAGATACACGCCTCCCAATAGGAGATCCATCCGTTGCCATAGAAACGCTCCTCGATTTAGAAAGAGAAGGCGTAGAACTTATAGTATTTCATAGCGACGCAATAGTGCATCCAATAAGAGATAATCGCCTCCCAATAGGAGATCCTGTAGTTGCCATAGTAATGCTCCTCGATTTAGAAAGAGAAGTCATAGAAAGTATAGTATTTCATAGCGACGCAATTTCTGTGTTAATTCGTCATTGTGAGGGATCGACGGATGGAATAAAGTAGGAATAGTGCATCCGAAAGAGATACTGCGCTCCCAATAGGAGATCGTGTCGTTGCAATAGGATCGTTCCTCGATTTAGAAAGAGAATGCGTAGAACTTATAGTTTTTCATAGCGACGCAATTTCTGTGTTAAATCGTCATTGTGAGGGATCGACGGATGCAATAAAGAAGGAATATTGCATCCAATAAGAGATACTCGCCTCCCAATAGGAGAATCTGTCGTTGCCATAGAAATGCTCCTCGATTTAGAAAGAGAAATCATAGAACATATAGTATTTCATAGCGACGCAATTTCTGTGTAAAGTCGTCATTGTGAGGGTTCGATGGATGAAATAAAGAAGTAATAGTGCATCCACAAACAGATACTCGCCTCCCAATAGAAGATACTTTCGTTGCCATAGGATCGTTACTCGATTTAGGAAGAGAAGGCGTAGAACTTATAGTATTTCATAGCGACGCAATTTCTGTGTTAATTCGTCATTGTGAGGAATCGACGGATGCAATAAAGAAGGAATATTGCATCCGACATGAGATACTCGCCTCCCAATAGAAGATCCTTTCGTTGCCATAGGATCGTCTTCGATTTAGAAAGAGAAGGCGTAGAACTTATAGTATTTCATAGCGACGCAATTTCTGTGTTAATTCGTCATTGTGAGTAATCGACGGATGCAATAAAGAAGGAATAGTGCATCCGACATGAGATACTCGCCTCCCAATAGAAGATCCTTTCGTTGCCATAGGATCGTTCCTCGATTTAGAAGAGAAGGCGTAGAACTTATAGTATTTCATAGCGACGCAATTACTGTGTTAATTCGTCATTGTGAGGGATCGACGGATGCAATAAAGAAGGAATAGTGCATCCGAAAAGAGATACTCGCCTCCCAATAGGAGATCCTGTCGTTCCCATAGAAACGCTCCTCGATTTAGAAAGAGAAGTCATAGAACCTATAGTATTTCATAGCGACGCAATTTCTGTGTTAATTCGTCATTGTCAGGGATCGACGGATGCAATAAAGAAGGAATAATGCATCCGACTTGAGATACTCGCCTCCCAATAGGAGATCCTGTCGTTGACATAGAAATGCTCCTCGATTTAGAAAGAGAAGTCATAGAAAGTATAGTATTTCATAGCGACGCAATTTCTGTGTTAATTCGTCATTGTGAGGGATCGACGGATACAATAAAGAAGGAACAGTGCATCCGAAAAGAGATACTCGCCTCCCAATTGGAGGTCCTGCCGTTACCATAGAAATGCTCCTCGATTTAAGTGGAGAAGTCATAGAACCCATAGTATTTCATAGCGACGCAATTTCTGTGTTAATTCGTCATTGTGAGGGATCGACGGATGCAATATAGAAGGAATAGTGCATCCAGTAAGAGATACTCGCCTCCCAATAGGAGATCCTGTCGTTGACATAGAAATGCTCCTCGATTTAGAAAGAGAAGTCATAGAAAGTATAGTATTTCATAGCGACGCAATTTCTGTGTTAATTCGTCATTGTGAGGGATCGACGGATACAATAAAGAAGGAACAGTGCATCCGAAAAGAGATACTCGCCTCCCAATTGGAGGTCCTGCCGTTACCATAGAAATGCTCCTCGATTTAAGTGGAGAAGTCATAGAACCCATAGTATTTCATAGCGACGCAATATCTGTGTTAATTCGTGATTGCGAAGGATCGACGGATGCAATAAAGAAGGAATAGTGCATCCGAAAAGAGATACACGCCTCCCAATAGGAGATCCATTCGTTGTCATAGAAACGCTCCTCGATTTAGAAAGAGAAGGCGTAGAACTTATAGTATTTCATAGCGACGCAATTTCTGTGTTAATTCGTCATTGTGAGGGATCGACGAATGCAATAAAGAAGGAATAGTGCATTCGAAAAGAGATACTCGCCTCCCAATAGGAGATCCATTCGTTGCCATAGAAACGCACCTCGATTGAGAAAGAGAAGGCGTAGAACTTATAGTATTTCATAGCGACGCAATAGTGCATCCAATAAGAGATACTCGCCTCCCAATAGGAGATCCTGTAGTTGCCATAGAAATGCTCCTCGATTTAGAAAGAGAAGTCATAGAAAGTATAGTATTACATAGCGACGCAATTTCTGTGTTAATTCGTCATTGTGAGGGATCGACGGATGGAATAAAGTAGGAATAGTGCATCCGAAAAGAGATACTGCGCTCCCAATAGGAGATCCTGTCGTTGCCATAGGATCGTTCCTCGATTTAGAAAGAGAATGCGTAGAACTTATAGTATTTCATAGCGACGCAATTTCTGTGTTAATTCGTCATTGTGAGGGATCGACGGACGCAATAAAGAAGGAATATTGCATCCAATAAGAGATACTCGCCTCCCAATAGGAGAATCTGTCGTTGCCATAGAAATGCTCCTCGATTTAGAAAGAGAAATCATAGAACCTATAGTATTTCATAGCGACGCAATTTCTGTGTAAATTCGTCATTGTGAGGGTTCGATGGATGAAATAAAGAAGGAATGGTGCATCCACAAACAGATACTCGCCTCCCAATAGAAGATCCTTTCGTTGCCATAGGATCGTTACTCGATTTAGGAAGAGAAGGCGTAGAACTTATAGTATTTCATAGCGACGCAATTTCTGTGTTAATTCGTCATTGTGAGGAATCGACGGATGCAATAAAGAAGGAATATTGCATCCGACATGAGATACTCGCCTCCCAATAGAAGATCCTTTCGTTGCCATAGGATCGTCTTCGATTTAGAAAGAGAAGGCGTAGAACTTATAGTATTTCATAGCGACGCAATTTCTGTGTTAATTCGTCATTGTGAGTAATCGACGGATGCAATAAAGAAGGAATAGTGCATCCGACATGAGATACTCGCCTCCCAATAGGAGATCCTTTCGTTGCCATAGGATCGTTCCTCGATTTAGAAAGAGAAGGCGTAGAACTTATAGTATTTCATAAAGACGCAATTTCTGTGTTAATTCGTCATTGTGAGGGATCGACGGTTGCAATAAAGAAGGAATAGTGCATCCAACATGAAATACTCGCCTCCCAATAGAAGATCCTTTCGTTGCCATAGGATCGTTCCTCGATTTAGAAGAGAAGGCGTAGAACTTATAGTATTTCATAGCGACGCAATTACTGTGTTAATTCGTCATTGTGAGGGATCGACGGATGCAATAAAGAAGGAATAGTGCATCCGAAAAGAGATACTCGCCTCCCAATAGGAGATCCTGTCGTTCCCATAGAAACGCTCCTCGATTTTGAAAGAGAAGTCATAGAACCTATAGTATTTCATAGCGACGCAATTTCTGTGTTAATTCGTCATTGTCAGGGATCGACGGATGCAATAAAGAAGGAATAATGCATCCGACATGAGTTACTCGCCTCCCAATAGGAGATCCTGTCGTTGACATAGAAATGCTCCTCGATTTAGAAAGGGAAGTCATAGAAAGTATAGTATTTCATAGCGACGCAATTTCTGTGTTAATTCGTCATTGTGAGGGATCGACGGATACAATAAAGAAGGAACAGTGCATCCGAAAAGAGATACTCGCCTCCCAATAGGAGGTCCTGCCGTTACCATAGAAATGCTCCTCGATTTAAGTGGAGAAGTCATAGAACCCATAGTATTTCATAGCGACGCAATTGCTGTGTTAATTCGTCATTGTGAGGGATCGACGGATGCAATATAGAAGGAATAGTGCATCCAGTAAGAGATACTCACCTCCCAATAGGAGATCCTGTAGTTGCCATAGAAATGCTCCTCGATTTAGAAAGAGAAGTCATAGAACCTATAGTATTTCATAGCGACGCAATTTCTGTGTTAAATCGTCATTGTGAGGGTTCGATGGATGAAATAAAGAAGGAATAGTGCATCCAAAAACATGTACTCGCCTCCCAATAGAAGATCCTTTCGTAGCCATAGGTTCGTTCCTCGATTTAGAAAGAGAAGGCGTAGAACTTATAGTATTTCATAGGGACGCAATTTCTGTGTTAATTCGTCATTGTGAGGGATCGACGGATGCAATAAAGAAGGAATAGTGCATTCGAAAAGAGATACTCGCCTCCCAATAGGAGATCCAGTCGTTGCCATAGAAACGCCCCTCGATTCAGAAAGAGAAGTCATAGAACCTATAGTATTTCATAGCGACGCAATTTCTGTGTTAATTCGTGATTGCGAAGGATCGACGGATGCAATAAAGAAGGAATAGTGCATCCGAAAAGAGATACACGCCTCCCAATAGGAGATCCATTCGTTGTCATAGAAACGCTCCTCGATTTAGAAAGAGAAGGCGTAGAACTTATAGTATTTCATAGCGACGCAATTTCTGTGTTAATTCGTCATTGTGAGGGATCGACGAATGCAATAAAGAAGGAATAGTGCATTCGAAAAGAGATACTCGCCTCCCAATAGGAGATCCATTCGTTGCCATAGAAACGCACCTCGATTGAGAAAGAGAAGGCGTAGAACTTATAGTATTTCATAGCGACGCAATAGTGCATCCTATAAGAGATACTCGCCTCCCAATAGGAGATCCTGTAGTTGCTATAGAAATGCTCCTCGATTTAGAAAGAGAAGTCATAGAACCTATAGTATTTCATAACGACGCAATTTCTGTGTTAATTCGTCATTGTGAGGGATCGACGGATGGAATAAAGTAGGAATAGTGCATCCGAAAAGAGATACTGCGCTCCCAATAGGAGATCCTGTCGTTGCCATAGGATCGTTCCTCGATTTAGAAAGAGAATGCGTAGAACTTATAGTATTTCATAGCGACGCAATTTCTGTGTTAATTCGTCATTGTGAGGGATCGACGGACGCAATAAAGAAGGAATATTGCATCCAATAAGAGATACTCGCCTCCCAATTGGAGAATCTGTCGTTGCCATAGAAATGCTCCTCGATTTAGAAAGAGAAATCATAGAACCTATAGTATTTCATAGCGACGCAATTTCTGTGTAAATTCGTCATTGTGAGGGTTCGATGGATGAAACAAAGAAGGAATAGTGCATCCACAAACAGATACTCGCCTCCCAATAGAAGATCCTTTCGTTGCCATAGGATCGTTACTCGATTTAGGAAGAGAAGGCGTAGAACTTATAGTATTTCATAGCGACGCAATATCTGTGTTAATTCGTCATTGTGAGGAATCGACGGATGCAATAAAGACGGAATATTGCATCCGACATGAGATACTCGCCTCCCAATAGAAGATCCTTTCGTTGCCATAGGATCGTTCCTCGATTTAGAAAGAGAAGGCGTAGAACTTATAGTATTTCATAGCGACGCAATTTCTGTGTTAATTCGTCATTGTGAGGGATCGACGGATGCAATAAAGAAGGAATAGTGCATCCGACATGAGATACTCGCCTCCCAATAGAAGATCCTTTCGTTGCCATAGGATCGTCCCTCGATTTAGAAAGAGAAGTCATAGAACCTATAGTATTTCATAGCGACGCAATTTCTGTGTTAATTCGTCATTGTGAGGGATCGACGGATACAATAAAGAAGGAACAGTGCATCCGAAAAGAGATACTCGCCTCCCAATAGGAGGTCCTGCCGTTACCATAGAAATGCTCCTCGATTTAAGTGGAGAAGTCATAGAACCCATAGTATTTCATAGCGACGCAATTTCTGTGTTAATTCGTCATTGTGAGGGATCGACGGATGCAATATAGAAGGAATAATGCATCCAGTAAGAGATACTCACCTCCCAATAGGAGATCCTGTAGTTGCCATAGAAATGCTCCTCGATTAAGAAAGAGAAGTCATAGAACCTATAGTATTTCATAGCGACGCAATTTCTGTGTTAAATCGTCATTGTGAGGGTTCGATGGATGAAATAAAGAAGGAATAGTGCATCCAAAAACATGTACTCGCCTCCCAATAGAAGATCCTTTCGTAGCCATAGGTTCGTTCCTCGATTTAGAAAGAGAAGGCGTAGAACTTATAGTATTTCATAGCGACGCAATTTCTGTGTTAATTCGTCATTGTGAGGGATCGACGGATGCAATAAAGAAGGAATAGTGCATTCGAAAAGAGATACTCGCCTCCCAATAAGAGATCCAGTCGTTGCCGTAGAAACGCCCCTCGATTCAGAAAGAGAAATCATAGAACCTATAGTATTTCATAGCGACGCAATTTCTGTGTTAATTCGTGATTGTGAAGGATCGACGGATGCAATAAAGAAGGAATAGTGCATCCGAAAAGAGATACACGCCTCCCAATAGGAGATCCATTCGTTGCCATAGAAACGCTCCTCGATTTAGAAAGAGAAGGCGTAGAACTTATAGTATTTCATAGCGACGCAATAGTGCATCCAATAAGAGATACTCGCCTCCCAATAGGAGATCCTGTAGTTGCCATAGAAATGCTCCTCGATTTAGAAAGAGAAGTCATAGAAAGTATAGTATTTCATAGCGACGCAATTTCTGTGTTAATTCGTCATTGTGAGGGATCGACGGATGGAATAAAGTAGGAATAGTGCATCCGAAAAGAGATACTGCGCTCCCAATAGGAGATCCTGTCGTTGCCATAGGATCGTTCCTCGATTTAGAAAGAGAATGCGTAGAACTTATAGTATTTCATAGCGACGCAATTTCTGTGTTAATTCGTCATTGTGAGGGATCGACGGACGCAATAAAGAAGGAATATTGCATCCAATAAGAGATACTCGCCTCCCAATAGGAGAATCTGTCGTTGCCATAGAAATGCTCCTCGATTTAGAAAGAGAAATCATAGAACCTATAGTATTTCATAGCGACGCAATTTCTGTGTAAATTCGTCATTGTGAGGGTTCGATGGATGAAATAAAGAAGGAATAGTGCATCCACAAACAGATACTCGCCTCCCAATAGAAGATCCTTTCGTTGCCATAGGATCGTTACTCGATTTAGGAAGAGAAGGCGTAGAACTTATAGTATTTCATAGCGACGCAATATCTGTGTTAATTCGTCATTGTGAGGAATCGACGGATGCAATAAAGAAGGAATATTGCATCCGACATGAGATACTCGCCTCCCAATAGAAGATCCTTTCGTTGCCATAGGATCGTTCCTCGATTTAGAAAGAGAAGGCGTAGAACTTATAGTATTTCATAGCGACGCAATTTCTGTGTTAATTCGTCATTGTGAGGGAAGGACGGATGCAATAAAGATGGAATAGTGCATCCGACATGAGATACTCGCCTCCCAATAGAAGATCCTTTCGTTGCCATAGGATCGTCCCTCGATTTAGAAAGAGAAGTCATAGAACCTATAGTATTTCATAGCGACGCAATTTCTGTGTTAATTCGTCATTGTGAGGGATCGACGGATACAATAAAGAAGGAACAGTGCATCCGAAAAGAGATACTCGCCTCCCAATAGGAGGTCCTGCCGTTACCATAGAAATGCTCCTCGATTTAAGTGGAGAAGTCATAGAACCCATAGTATTTCATAGCGACGCAATTTCTGTGTTAATTCGTCATTGTGAGGGATCGACGGATGCAATATAGAAGGAATAATGCATCCAGTAAGAGATACTCACCTCCCAATAGGAGATCCTGTAGTTGCCATAGAAATGCTCCTCGATTAAGAAAGAGAAGTCATAGAACCTATAGTATTTCATAGCGACGCAATTTCTGTGTTAAATCGTCATTGTGAGGGTTCGATGGATGAAATAAAGAAGGAATAGTGCATCCAAAAACATGTACTCGCCTCCCAATAGAAGATCCTTTCGTAGCCATAGGTTCGTTCCTCGATTTAGAAAGAGAAGGCGTAGAACTTATAGTATTTCATAGCGACGCAATTTCTGTGTTAATTCGTCATTGTGAGGGATCGACGGATGCAATAAAGAAGGAATAGTGCATTCGAAAAGAGATACTCGCCTCCCAATAGGAGATCCAGTCGTTGCCGTAGGAACACCCCTCGATTCAGAAAGAGAAATCATAGAACCTATAGTATTTCATAGCGACGCAATTTCTGTGTTAATTCGTGATTGTGAAGGATCGACGGATGCAATAAAGAAGGAATAGTGCATCCGAAAAGAGATACACGCCTCCCAATAGGAGATCCATTCGTTGCCATAGAAACGCTCCTCGATTTAGAAAGAGAGGTCATAGAACCTATTGTATTCCATAGCGACGCAATTTCTGTGCTAATTCGTAATTGAGAGGGATCGACGGATGCAATAAAGAAGGAATAGTGCACCCGACATGAGATACACGCCTCCCAATAGAAGATCCTTTTCTTGCCATTGGATCGTTCCTCGATTTAGAAGAGAAGGCGTAGAACATATAGTATTTCATAGCGACGCAATTTCTGTGTTAATTCGTCATTGTGAGGGATCGACGGATGCATTAAAGAAGGAATAGTGCATCCGAAAAGAGATACTCGCCTCCCTATAGGAGATCCTGTCTTTGCCATAGAAACGCTCCTCGATTTAGAATGAGAAGTCATAGAACCTATAGTATTTCATAGCGACACAATTTCTGTGTTAATTCGTCATTGTGAGGGATCGACGGATGCAATAAAGAAGGAATAGTGCATGCGAAAAGAGATACTCGCTTCCCAATAGGAGATCCTCTCGTTGCCATAGAAATGCTCCTCGATTTAGGAAGAGAAGTCATAGAACCTATAGTATTTCATAGCGACGCAATTTCTGTGTTAATATGTCATTGTGAGGGATCGATGGATGCAATAAAGAAGGAATAGTGCATCCAAAAAGAGATACTCGCCACCCAATAGAAGATCCTTTCGTTGCCATAGGATCGTTCCTCGATTTAGAAAGAGAAAGCGTAGAACTTATAGTATTTCATAGCGACGCAATTTCTGTGTTAATTCGTAATTGTGAGGGATAGACGGATGCAATGAAGAAGGAATAGTGCATCCGACATGAGATACACGCCTAACAATAGGAGATCCTGTCGTTGCCATAGAAATGCTCCTCGATTTAGAAAGAGAAGTCATAGAACCTATAGTATTTCATAGCGACGCAATTTCTGTGTTAATTAGTCATTGTGAGGGATAGATGGATGCAAAAAAAAAAAAAGGAATAGTGCATCAAACATTAGATACTCGCCTCGCAATAGAAGATCCTTTCGTTGCCATAGGATCGTTCCTCGATTTAGAAGAGATGGCGTAGAACTTATAGTATTTCATAGCGACGCAATTTCTGTGTTAATTCGTCATTGTGAGGGATCGACGGATGCAATAAAGAAGGAATAGTGCATCCGAAAAGAGATACTCGCCTCCCAATTGGAGATCCTGTCGTTCCCATAGTAACGCTCCTCGATTTAGAAAGAGAAGTCATAGAACCTATAGTATTTCATAGCGACGCAATTTCTGTGTTAATTCGTCAATGTGAGGGATCGACGGATGCAATAAAGAAGGAATAGTGCTTCCGACATGAGATACTCGCCTCCCAATAGGAGATCCTGTCGTTGCTATAGAAATGCTCCTCGATTTAGAAAGAGAAGTCATAGAACGTATAGTATTTCATAGCGACGCAATTTCTGTGTTGAATCGTCATTGTGAGGGTTCGATGGATGAAATAAAGAAGGAATAGTGCATCCAAAAACATGTACTCGCCTCCCAATAGAAGATCCTTTCGTAGCCATAGGTTCGTTCCTCGATTTAGAAAGAGAAGGCGTAGAACTTATAGTATTTCATAGCGACGCAATTTCTGTGTTAATTCGTCATTGTGAGGGATCGACGGATGCAATAAAGAAGGAATAGTGCATTCGAAAAGAGATACTCGCCTCCCAATAGGAGATCCAGTCGTTGCCGTAGAAACACCCCTCGATTCAGAAAGAGAAATCATAGAACCTATAGTATTTCATAGCGACGCAATTTCTGTGTTAATTCGTGATTGTGAAGGATCGACGGATGCAATAAAGAAGGAATAGTGCATCCGAAAAGAGATACACGCCTCCCAATAGGAGATCCATTCGTTGCCATAGAAACGCTCCTCGATTTAGAAAGAGAAGTCATAGAACCCATTGTATTCCATAGCGACGCAATTTCTGTGCTAATTCGTAATTGTGAGGGATCGACGGATGCAATAAAGAAGGAATAGTGCACCCGACATGAGATACACGCCTCCCAATAGAAGATCCTTTTCTTGCCATTGGATCGTTCCTCGATTTAGAAGAGAAGGCGTAGAACATATAGTATTTCATAGCGACGCAATTTCTGTGTTAATTCGTCATTGTGAGGGATCGACGGATGCATTAAAGAAGGAATAGTGCATCCGAAAAGAGATACTCGCCTCCCTATAGGAGATCCTGTCTTTGCCATAGAAACGCTCCTCGATTTAGAATGAGAAGTCATAGAACCTATAGTATTTCATAGCGACACAATTTCTGTGTTAATTCGACATTGTGAGGGATCGACGGATGCAATAAAGAAGGAATAGTGCATGCGAAAAGAGATACTCGCTTCCCAATAGGAGATCCTCTCGTTGCCATAGAAATGCTCCTCGATTTAGGAAGAGAAGTCATAGAACCTATAGTATTTCATAGCGACGCAATTTCTGTGTTAATATGTCATTGTGAGGGATCGATGGATGCAATAAAGAAGGAATAGTGCATCCAAAAAGAGATACTCGCCACCCAATAGAAGATCCTTTCGTTGCCATAGGATCGTTCCTCGATTTAGAAAGAGAAAGCGTAGAACTTATAGTATTTCATAGCGACGCAATTTCTGTGTTAATTCGTAATTGTGAGGGATAGACGGATGCAATGAAGAAGGAATAGTGCATCCGACATGAGATACACGCCTAACAATAGGAGATCCTGTCGTTGCCATAGAAATGCTCCTCGATTTAGAAAGAGAAGTCATAGAACCTATAGTATTTCATAGCGACGCAATTTCTGTGTTAATTAGTCATTGTGAGGGATCGATGGATGCAAAAAAAAAAAAGGAATAGTGCATCAAACATTAGATACTCGCCTCGCAATAGAAGATCCTTTCGTTGCCATAGGATCGTTCCTCGATTTAGAAGAGATGGCGTAGAACTTATAGTATTTCATAGCGACGCAATTTCTGTGTTAATTCGTCATTGTGAGGGATCGACGGATGCAATAAAGAAGGAATAGTGCATCCGAAAAGAGATACTCGCCTCCCAATTGGAGATCCTGTCGTTCCCATAGTAACGCTCCTCGATTTAGAAAGAGAAGTCATAGAACCTATAGTATTTCATAGCGACGCAATTTCTGTGTTAATTCGTCAATGTGAGGGATCGACGGATGCAATAAAGAAGGAATAGTGCTTCCGACATGAGATACTCGCCTCCCAATAGGAGATCCTGTCGTTGCTATAGAAATGCTCCTCGATTTAGAAAGAGAAGTCATAGAACGTATAGTATTTCATAGCGACGCAATTTCTGTGTTAATTCGTCATTGTGAGGGATCGACGGATACAATAAAGAAGGAACAGTGCAACCGAAAAGAAATACTCGCCTCCCAATAGGAGGTCCTGCCGTACCCATAGAAATGCTCCTCGATTTAAGTGGAGAAGTCATAGAACCCATAGTATTTCATAGCGACGCAATTTCTGTGTTAATTCGTCATTGTGAGGGATCGACGGATGCAATATAGAAGGAATAGTGCTTCCAGTAAGAGATACTCACCTCCCAATAGGAGATCCTGTAGTTGCCATAGAAATGCTCCTCGATTTAGAAAGAGAAGTCATAGAACCTATAGTATTTCATAGCGACGCAATTTCTGTGTTAAATCGTCATTGTGAGGGTTCGATGGATGAAATAAAGAAGGAATAGTGCATCCAAAAACATGTACTCGCCTCCCAATAGAAGATCCTTTCGTAGCCATAAGTTCGTTCCTCGATTTAGAAAGAGAAGGCGTAGAACTTATAGTATTTCATAGCGACGCAATTTCTGTGTTAATTCGTCATTGTAAGGGATCGACGGATGCAATAAAGAAGGAATAGTGCATTCGAAAAGAGATACTCGCCTCCCAATAGGAGATCCAGTCGTTGCCATAGAAACGCCCCTCGATTCAGAAAGAGAAGTCATAGAACCTATAGTATTTCATAGCGACGCAATTTCTGTGTTAATTCGTGATAGTGAAGGATCGACGGATGCAATAAAGAGGGAATAGTGCATCCGAAAGAGATACACGCCTCCCAATAGGAGATCCATTCGTTGCCATAGAAACGCTCCTCGATTTAGAAAGAGAAGTCATAGAACCTATAGTATTCCATAGCGACGCAATTTCTGTGCTAATTCGTAATTGTGAGGGATCGACGGATGCAATAAAGAAGGAATAGTGCATCCGACATGAGATAACCGCCTCCCAATAGAAGATCCTTTTGTTGCCATAGGATCGTTCCTCGATTTAGAAGAGAAGGCGTAGAACTTATAGTATTTCATAGCGACGCAATTTCTGTGTTAATTCGTCATTGTGAGGGATCGACGGATGCAATAAAGAAGGAATAGTGCATCCGAAATGAGATACTCGCCTCCCTATAGGAGATCCTGTCTTTGCCATAGAAACGCTCCTCGATTTAGAAAGAGAAGTCATAGATCCTATAGTATTTCATAGCGACACAATTTCTGTGTTAATTCGTCATTGTGAGGGATCGACGGATGCAGTAAAGAAGGAATAGTGCATCCGAAAAGAGATACTCGCTTCCCAATGGGAGATCCTGTCGTTGCCATAGAAATGTTCCTCGATTTAGGAAGAGAAGTCATAGAACCTATAGTATTTCATAGCGACGCAATTTCTGTGTTAATATGTCATTGTGAGGGATCGTTGGATGCAATAAAGAAGGAATAGTGCATCCAAAAAGAGATACTCGCCACCTAATAGAAGATCCTTTCGTTGCCATAGGATCGTTCCTCGATTTAGAAAGAGAAGGCGTAGAACTTATAGTATTTCATAGCGACGCAATTTCTGTGTTAATTCGTCATTGTGAGGGATCGACGGATGCAATAAAGAAGGAATAGTGCATCCGGAAAGAGATACTCGCCTCCCAATAGGAGAACCTGTCGTTGCCATAGAAATGCTCCTCGATTTAGAAAGAGAAATCATAGAACCTATAGTATTTCATGTTGTTGTTGTTGTTGTTGTGGTCTTCAGTCCTGAGACTGGTTTGATGCAGCTCTCCATGCTACTCTATCCTGTGCCAGCTTCTTCATCTCCCAGTAACTACTGCAACCTACATCCTTCTGAATCTGCTTAGTGTATTCATCTCTTGGTCTCCCTCTACGATTTTTACCCTCCACACTGCCCTCCAATGCTAAATTTGTGATCCCTTGATGCCTCAAAACATGTCCTACCAACCGATCCCTTCTTCTAGTCAAGTTGTGCCACAAACTTCTCTTCTCCTAAATCCTATTCAATACCTCCTCATTAGTTACGTGATCTACCCACCTTATCTTCAGCATTCTTCTGTAGCACCACATTTCGAAAGCTTCTATTCTCTTCTTGTCCAAACTAGTTATCGTCCATGTTTCACTTCCATACATGGCTACACTCCATACAAATACTTTCAGAAACGACTTCCTGACACTTAAATCTATACTCGAGGTTAACAAATTCCTCTTCTTGAGAAACGCTTTCCTTGCCATTGCCAGTCTACATTTTATATCCTCTCTACTTCGACCATCATCGGTTATTTTACTCCCTAAATAGCAAAACTCCTTTACTACTTTAAGTGTCTCATTTCCTAATCTAATTCCCTCAGCATCACCCGACTTAATTTGACTACATTCCATTATCCTCGTTTTGCTTTTGTTGATGTTCATCTTATATCCTCCTTTCAAGACACTGTCCATTCCGTTCAACTGCTCTTCCAAGTCCTTTGCTGTCTCTGACAGAATTACAATGTCATCGGCGAACCTCAAAGTTTTTACTTCTTCTCCATGAATTTTAATACCTACTCCGAATTTTTCTTTTGTTTCCTTTACTGCTTGCTCAATATACAGATTGAATAACATCGGGGAGAGGCTACAACCCTGTCTTACTCCTTTCCCAACCACTGCTTCCCTTTCATGCCCCTCGACTCTTATAACTGCCATCTGGTTTCTGTACAAACTGTAAATAGCCTTTCGCTCCCTGTATTTTACCCCTGCCACCTTCAGAATTTGAAAGAGAGTATTCCAGTTAACATTGTCAAAAGCTTTCTCTAGGTCTACAAATGCTAGAAACGTAGGTTTGCCTTTTCTTAATCTTTCTTCTAAGATAAGTCGTAAGGTCAGTATTGCCTCACGTGTTCCAACATTTCTACGGAATCCAAACTGATCTTCCCCGAGGTCGGCTTCTACCAGTTTTTCCATTCGTCTGTAAAGAATTCGCGTTAGTATTTTGCAGCTGTGACTTATTAAACTGATAGTTCGGTAATTTTCACATCTGTCAACACCTGCTTTCTTTGGGATTGGAATTATTATATTCTTCTTGAAGTCTGAGGGTATTTCGCCTGTCTCATACATCGTGCTCACCAGATGGTAGAGTTTTGTCATGACTGGCTCTCCCGAGGCCATCAGTAGTTCAAATGGAATGTTGTCTACTCCCGGGGCCTTGTTTCGACTCAGGTCTTTCAGTGCTCTGTCAAACTCTTCACGCAGTATCTTATCTCCCATTTCGTCTTCATCTACATCCTCTTCCATTTCCATAATATTGTCCTCAAGTACATCGCCCTTGTATAAACCCTCTATATACTCCTTCCACCTTTCTGCCTTCCCTTCTTTGCTTAGAACTGGGTTGCCATCTGAGCTCTTGATGTTCATACAAGTGGTTCTCTTCTCTCCAAAGGTCTCTTTAATTTTCCTGTAGGCAGTATCTATCTTACCCCTAGTGAGACAATCCTCTACATCCTTACATTTGTCCTCTAGCCATCCCTGCTTAGCCATTTTGCACTTCCTGTCGATATCATTTTTGAGACGTCTGTATTCCTTTTTGCCTGCTTCATTTACTGCATTTTTGTATTTTCTCCTTTCATCAATTAAATTCAATATTTCTTCTGTTACCCAAGGATTTCTATTAGCCCTCGTCTTTTTACCTACTTGATCCCCTGCTGCTTCACTACTTCATCCCTCTATTTCATAGAGACGCAATTTCTGTGTAAATTCGTCATTGTGAGGGATTGATGGATGAAATAAAGAAGGAATAGTGCATCCACAAACAGATACTCGCCTCCCAATAGAAGATCCTTTCGTTGCCATAGGATCGTTCATCGATTTAGAAAGAGAAGGCGTAGAACTTATAGTATTTCATAGCGCCGCAATTTCTGTGTTAATTCGTCATTGTGAGGGATCGACGGATGCAATGAAGAAGGAATATTGCATTCGAAAAGAGACACTCGCCTCCCAATTGGAGGTCCTCTCGTTGCCATAGAAACTCCCCTCGATTCAGAAAGAGAAATCATAGAACCTATAGTATTTCATAGCGACGCAATTTCTGTGTTAATATGTCATTGTGAGGGATCGACGGATGCAATAAAGAAGGAATAGTGCATCCGGAAAGAGATACTCGCCTCCCAATAGGAGATCCTGTCGTTGCCATAGAAATGCTCCTCGATTTAGAAAGAGAAGTCATAGAACCTATGGTATTTCATAGCGACGCAATTTCTGTGTTAATTCGTCATTGTGAGGGATCGACGGATGGAATAAAGTAGGAATAGTGCATCCGAAAAGAGATACTGCCCTCCCAATAGGAGATCCTGTCGTTGCCATAGGATCGTTCCTCGATTTGGAAAGAGAATGCGTAGAACTGATAGTATTTCATAGCGACGCAATTTCTGTGTTAATTCGTCATTGTGAGGGATCGACGGATGCAATAAAGAAGCAATAGTGCATCCAATAAGAGATACTCGCCTCCCAATAGGAGAACCTATCGTTGCCATAGAAATGCTCCTCGATTTAGAAAGAGAAATCATAGAACCTATAGTATTTCATAGAGACGCAATTACTGTGTAAATTCGTCATTGTGAGGGATCGATGGATGAAATAAAGAAGGAATAGTGCATCCACAAACAGATACTCGCCTCCCAATAGAAGATCCTTTCGTTGCCATAGGATCGTTACTCGATTTAGGAAGAGAAGGCGTAGAACTTATAGTATTTCATAGCGACGCAATATCTGTGTTAATTCGTCATTGTGGGGGATCGACGGATGCAATAAAGAAGGAATAGTGCATCCGACATGAGATACTCGCCTCCCAATAGGAGATCCTTTCGTTGCCATAGGATCGTTCCTCGATTTAGAAAGAGAAGGCGTAGAACTTATAGTATTTCATAGCGACGCAATTTCTGTGTTAATTCGTCATTGTGAGGGATCGACGGATGCAATAAAGAAGGAATAGTGCATCCGACATGAAATACTCGCCTCCCAATAGAAGATCCTTTCGTTGCCATAGGATCGTTCCTCGATTTAGAAGAGAAGGCGTAGAACTTATAGTATTTCATAGCGACGTAATTTCTGTGTTAATTCGTCATTGTGAGGGATCGACGGACGCAATAAAGAAGGAATAGTGCATCCGAAAAGAGATACTCGCCTCCCAATAGGAGATGCTGTCATTGCCATAGAAACGCTCCTCGATTTAGAAAGATAAGACATAGAACCTATAGAATTCCATAGCGACGCAATTTCTGTGTTAATTCGTAATGGTGAGGGATCGACGGATGCAATAAAGAAGGAATAGTGCATCCGACATGAGATACACGCCTCAAAATAGGAGATCCTGTCGTTGCCATAGAAATGCTCCTCGATTTAGAAAGAGAAGTCATAGGACTTATAGTATTTCATAGCAACGCAATTTCTGTGTTAATTCGTCATTGTGAGGGATCGACGTATGCAATAAAGAAGGTATAGTGCATCCGGAAAGAGATACTCGCCTCCCAATTAGAGATCCTGTCGTTACCATAGAAATGCTCCTCGATTTAGAAAGTGAGATCATAGAACCTATAGTATTTCATAGCGACGCAATTTCTGTGTTAATTCGTCATTGTGAGGGATCGACGGATGGAGTAAAGTAGGAATAGTGCATCCGAAAAGAGATACTGCCCTCCCAATAGGAGATCCTGTCGTTGTAATAGGATCGTTCCTCGATTTAGAAAGAGAATGAATAGAACTTATAGTATTTCAAAGCGACGCAATTTCTGTGTTAATTCGTCATTGTGAGGGATCGACGGATGCAATAAAGAAGGAATAGTGCATCCGACATGAGATACTCGCCTCCCAATAGAAGATCCTTTCGTTGCCATAGGATCGTTCCTCGATTTAGAAAGAGAAGGCGTAGAACTTATAGTATTTCATATCGACGCAATTTCTGTGTTAATTCGTCATTGTGAGGGATCGACGGATGCAATAAAGAAGGATTAGTGCATCCGAAAAGAGATACTCGCCTCCCAATAGGAGATCCTGTCGTTCCCATAGAAACGCTCCTCGATTTAGAAAGAGAAGACATAGAACCTATAGTATTTAATAGCGACGCAATTTCTGTGTTAATTCGTCATTGTGAGGGATCGACGGATGCAATAAAGAAGGAATAGTGCATCCGACATGAGATACTAGCCTCCCAATAGGAGATCCTGTCGTTGCCATAGAAATGCTCCTCGATTCAGAAAGACAAGTCATAGAACCTATAGTATTTCATAGCGACGCAATTTCTGTGTTAATTCGTCATTGTGAGGGATCGACGGATACAATAAAGAAGGAACAGTGCATCCGAAAAGAGATACTCGCCTCCCAATAGGAGGTCCTGCCGTTACCATAGAAATGCTCCTCGATTTAAGTGGAGAAGTCATAGAACCCATAGTATTTGATAGCGACTCAATTTCTGTGTTAATTCGTCATTGTGAGGGATAGTCGAATGCAATATAGAAGGAATAGTGCATCCAGTAAGAGATACTCACCTCCCAATAGGAGATCCTGTAGTTGCCATAGAAATGCTCCTCGATTTAGAAAGAGAAGTCATAGAACCTATAGTATTTCATAGCGACGCAATTTCTGTGTTAAATCGTCATTGTGAGGGTCCGATGGATGAAATAAAGAAGGAATAGTGCATCCAAAAACATGTACTCGCCTCCCAATAGAAGATCCTTTCGTAGCCATAGGTTCGTTCCTCGATTTAGAAAGAGAAGGCGTAGAACTTATAGTATTTCATAGCGACGCAATTTCTGTGTTAATTCGTCATTGTGAGGGATCGACGGATGCAATAAAAAAGGAATAGTGCATCCGAAAAGAGATACACGCCTCCCAATAGGAGATCCATTCGTTGCCATAGAAACGCTCCTCGATTTAGAAAGAGAAGTCATAGAACCTACTGTATTCCATAGCGACGCAATTTCTGTGCTAATTCGTAATTGTGAGGGATCGACGGATGCAATAAAGTAGGAATAGTGCATCCGACATGAGATACACGCCTCCTAATAGAAGATCCTTTTGTTGCCAAAGGATCGTTCCTCGATTTAGAAGAGAAGGCGTAGAACTTATAGTATTTCATAGCGACGCAATTTCTGTGTTAATTCGTCATTGTGTGGGATCGACGGATGCAATAAAGAAGGAATAGTGCATCCGAAAAGAGATACTCGCCTCCCTATAGGAGATCCTGTCTTTGCCATAGAAACGCTCCTCGATTTAGAAAGAGAAGTCATAGAACCTATAGTATTTCATAGCGACACAATTTCTGTGTTAATTCGTCTTTGTGAGGGATCGACGGATGCAATAAAGAAGGAACAGTGCATCCGAAAAGAGATACTCGCTTCCCAATTGGAGATCCTGTCGTTGCCATAGAAATGCTCCTTGATTCAGAAAGAGAAGTCATAGAACCTATAGTATTTCATAGCGACGCAATTTCTGTGTTAATTCGTCATTGTGAGGGATCGACGGATACAATAAAGAAGGAACAGTGCATCCGAAAAGAGATACTCGCCTCCCAATAGGAGGTCCTGCCGTTACCATAGAAATGCTCCTCGATTTAAGTGGAGAAGTCATAGAACCCATAGTATTTCATAGCGACGCAATTTCTGTGTTAATTCGTCATTGTGAGGGATAGACGGATGCAATATAGAAGGAATAGTGCATCCAGTAAGAGATACTCACCTCCCAATAGGAGATCCTGTAGTTGCCATAGAAATGCTCCTCGATTTAGAAAGAGAAGTCATAGAACCTATAGTATTTCATAGCGACGCAATTTCTGAGTTAAATCGTCATTGTGAGGGTTCGATGGATGAAATAAAGAAGGAATAGTGCATCCAAAAACATGTACTCGCCTCCCAATAGAAGATCCTTTCGTAGCCATAGGTTCGTTCCTCGATTTAGAAAGAGAAGGCGTAGAACTTATAGTATTTCATAGCGACGCAATTTCTGTGTTAATTCGTGATTGTGAAGGATCGACGGATGCAATAAAGAAGGAATAGTGCATTCGAAAAGAGATACACGCCTCCCAATAGGAGATCCATTCGTTGCCATAGAAACGCTCCTCGATTTAGAAAGAGAAGTCATAGAACCTATTGTATTCCATAGCGACGCAATTTCTGTGCTAATTCGTAATTGTGAGGGATCGACGGATGCAATAAAGAAGGAATAGTGCATCCGACATGAGATTCACGCCTCCTAATAGAAGATCCTTTTGTTGCCAAAGGATCGTTCCTCGATTTAGAAGAGAAGGCGTAGAACTTATAGTATTTCATAGCGACGCAATTTCTGTGTTAATTCGTCATTGTGTGGGATCGACGGATGCAATAAAGAAGGAATAGTGCATCCGAAAAGAGATACTCGCCTCCCTATAGGAGATCCTGTCTTTGCCATAGAAACGCTCCTCGATTTAGAAAGAGAAGTCATAGAACCTATAGTATTTCATAGCGACACAATTTCTGTGTTAAATCGTCATTGTGAGGGATCGACGGATGCAATAAAGAAGGAACAGTGCATCCGAAAAGAGATACTCGCTTCCCAATTGGAGATCCTGTCGTTGCCATAGAAATGCTCCTCGTTTTAGGAAGAGAAGTCATAGAACCTATAGTATTTCATAGCGACGCAATTTCTGTGTTAATATGTCATTGTGAGGGATCGATGGATGCAATAAAGAAGGAATAGTGCATCCAAAAAGAGATACTCGCCACCCAATAGAAGATCCTTTCGTTGCCATAGGATCGTTCCTCGATTTAGAAAGAGAAGGCGTAGAACTTATAGTATTTCATAGCGACGCAATTTCTGTGTTAATTCGTCATTGCGAGGGATCGACGGATGCAATGAAGAGGGAATAGTGCATCCAATAAGAGATACTCGCCTCCCAATAGGAGATCCTGTAGTTGCCATAGAAATGCTCCTCGATTTAGAAAGAGAAGTCATAGAACCTATAGTATTTCATAGCGACGCAATTTCTGTGTTAATTCGTCATTGTGAGGGATCGATGGATGAGATATAGAAGTAATAGTGCATCGAAAAACAGATACTCGCCTCCCAATAGAATGTCCTTTCGTTGCCATAGGATCGTTCCACGATTTTGAAAGAAAAGGCGTAGAACTTATAGTATTTCATAGCGACGCAATAGTGCATCCAATAAGAGATACTTGCCTCCCAATAGGAGATCCTGTAGTTGCCATAGAAATGCTCCTCGATTTAGAAAGAGAAGTCATAGAACCTATAGTATTTCATAGCGACGCAATTTCTGTGTTAATTCGTCATTGTGAGGGATCGATGGATGAAATAAAGATGGAATAGTGCATCCAAAAACATATACTCGCCTCCCAATAGAAGATCCTTTGGTTTCCATAGGTTCGTTCCTCGATTTAGAAAGAGAAGGCGTAGAACTTATAGTATTTCATAGCGACGCAATTTCTGTGTTAATTCGTCATTGTGAGGGTTCGACGGATGCAATAAAGAAGGAATAGTGCATTCGAAAAGAGATACTAGCCTCCCAAAAGGAGATCCTCTCGTTGCCATAGAAACTCTCCTCGATTCAGAAAGAGAAGTCATAGAACCTATAGTATTTCATAGCGACGCAATTTCTGTGTTAATTCGTGATTGTGAGGGATCGACGGATGCAATAAAGAAGGAATAGTGCATCCGAAAAGAGATACACGCCTCCCAATAGGAGATCCTGTCGTTGCCATAGAAACGCTCCTCGATTTAGAAAGAGAAGTCATAGAACCTATACTATTCCATAGCGACGCAATTTCTGTGTTAATTCGTAATTGTGAGGGATAGACGGATGCAATGAAGAAGGAATAGTGCATCCGACATGAGATACAAGCCTCCCAATAGGAGATCCTGTCGTTGCCATAGAATTGCTCCTCGATTTAGAAAGAGAAGTCATAGGACTTATAGTATTTCATAGCGACGCAATTTCTGTGTTAATTCGTCATTGTGAGGGATCGACGGCTGCAATAAAGAAGGAATAGTGCATCCGAAAAGTGATACTCGCCTCCCTATAGGAGATCCTGTCTTTGCCATCGAAACGCTCCTCGATTTAGAAAGAGAGGTCATAGAACCTATAGTATTTCATAGCGACGCAATTTCTGCGTTAATTCGTCATTGTGAGGGATCGACGGATGCAATAAAGAAGGAATAGAGCATCCGAAAAGAGATACTCGCTTCCCAATTGGAGATCCTGTCGTTGCCATAGAAATGCTCCTCGATTTAGAAAGAGAAGTCATAGAACCTATAGTATTTCATAGCGACGCAATTTCTGTGTTAATATGTCATTGTGAGGGACCGATGGATGCAATAAAGAAGGAATAGTACATCCAAAAAGAGATACTCGCCTCCCAATAGAAGATCCTTTCGTTACCATAGGATCGTCCCTCGATTTAGAAAGAGAAGTCGTAGAACTTATAGTATTTCATAGCGACGCAATTTCTGTGTTAATTCGTAATTGTGAGGGATCGACGAATGCAATAAAGATGGAATAGTGCATCCGGAAAGAGATACTCGCCTCCCAATAGGAGATCCTGTCGTTGCCATAGAAATGCTCCTCCATTTAGAAAGAGAAGTCATAGAACCTATAGTATTTCATAGCGACGCAATTTCTGTGTTAATTCGTCATTGTGAGGGATCGATGGATGAAATAAAGATGGAATAGTGCATCCAAAAACATATACTCGCCTCCCAATAGAAGATCCTTTGGTTTCCATAGGTTCGTTCCTCGATTTAGAAAGAGAAGGCGTAGAACTTATAGTATTTCATAGCGACGCAATTTCTGTGTTAATTCGTCATTGTGAGGGTTCGACGGATGCAATAAAGAAGGAATAGTGCATTCGAAAAGAGATACTAGCCTCCCAAAAGGAGATCCTCTCGTTGCCATAGAAACTCTCCTCGATTCAGAAAGAGAAGTCATAGAACCTATAGTATTTCATAGCGACGCAATTTCTGTGTTAATTCGTGATTGTGAGGGATCGACGGATGCAATAAAGAAGGAATAGTGCATCCGAAAAGAGATACACGCCTCCCAATAGGAGATCCTGTCGTTGCCATAGAAACGCTCCTCGATTTAGAAAGAGAAGTCATAGAACCTATACTATTCCATAGCGACGCAATTTCTGTGTTAATTCGTAATTGTGAGGGATAGACGGATGCAATGAAGAAGGAATAGTGCATCCGACATGAGATACAAGCCTCCCAATAGGAGATCCTGTCGTTGCCATAGAATTGCTCCTCGATTTAGAAAGAGAGGTCATAGAACCTATAGTATTTCATAGCGACGCAATTTCTGCGTTAATTCGTCATTGTGAGGAATCGACGGATGCAATAAAGAAGGAATAGTGCATCCGAAAAGAGATACTCGCTTCCCAATTGGAGATCCTGTCGTTGCCATAGAAATGCTCCTCGATTTAGAAAGAGAAGTCATAGAACCTATAGTATTTCATAGCGACGCAATTTCTGTGTTAATATGTCATTGTGAGGGACCGATGGATGCAATAAAGAAGGAATAGTACATCCAAAAAGAGATACTCGCCTCCCAATAGAAGATCCTTTCGTTACCATAGGATCGTCCCTCGATTTAGAAAGAGAAGTCGTAGAACTTATAGTATTTCATAGCGACGCAATTTCTGTGTTAATTCGTAATTGTGAGGGATCGACGAATGCAATAAAGATGGAATAGTGCATCCGGAAAGAGATACTCGCCTCCCAATAGGAGATCCTGTCGTTGCCATAGAAATGCTCCTCCATTTAGAAAGAGAAGTCATAGAACCTATAGTAATTCATAGCGACGCAATTTCTGTGTTAATTCGTCATTGTGAGGGATCGACGGATGCAATGAAGAGGGAATAGTGCAACCAATAAGATATACTCGCCTCCCAATAGGAGATCCTGTAGTTGCCATAGAAATGCTCCTCGACTTATAAAGAGAAGTCATAGAACCTATAGTATTTCATAGCGACGCAATTTCTGTGTTAATTCGTCATTGTGAGGGATCGATGGATGAAATAAAGAAGGAATAGTGCATCCAAAAACAGATACTCGCATCCCAATAGAAGGTCCTTTCGTTGCCATTGGATAGTTCCTCGATTTAGAAAGAGAAGGCGTAGAACTTATAGTATTTCATAGCGACGCAATTTCTGTGTTAATTCGTCATTGTGAGGGATCGACGGATGCAATGAAGAGGGAATAGAGCATCCAATAAGAGATACTCGCCTCCCAATAGGAGATCCTGTAGTTGCCATAGAAATGCTCCTCGATTTAGAAAGAGAAGTCATAGAACCTATAGTATTTCATAGCGACGCAATTTCTGTGTTAATTCGTCATTGTGAGGGATCGATGGATGAAATAAAGAAGGAATAGTGCATCCAAAAACAGATACTCGCATCCCAATAGAAGGTCCTTTCGTTGCCATTGGATAGTTCCTCGATTTAGAAAGAGAGGTCATAGAACCTATAGTATTTCATAGCGACGCAATTTCTGCGTTAATTCGTCATTGTGAGGGATCGACGGATGCAATAAAGAAGGAATAGTGCATCCGAAAAGAGATACTCGCTTCCCAATTGGAGATCCTGTCGTTGCCATAGAAATGCTCCTCGATTTAGAAAGAGAAGTCATAGAACCTATAGTATTTCATAGCGACGCAATTTCTGTGTTAATATGTCATTGTGAGGGACCGATGGATGCAATAAAGAAGGAATAGTACATCCAAAAAGAGATACTCGCCTCCCAATAGAAGATCCTTTCGTTACCATAGGATCGTCCCTCGATTTAGAAAGAGAAGTCGTAGAACTTATAGTATTTCATAGCGACGCAATTTCTGTGTTAATTCGTAATTGTGAGGGATCGACGAATGCAATAAAGATGGAATAGTGCATCCGGAAAGAGATACTCGCCTCCCAATAGGAGATCCTGTCGTTGCCATAGAAATGCTCCTCCATTTAGAAAGAGAAGTCATAGAACCTATAGTATTTCATAGCGACGCAATTTCTGTGTTAATTCATCATTGTGAGGGATCGATGGATGAAATAAAGATGGAATAGTGCATCCAAAAACATATACTCGCCTCCCAATAGAAGATCCTTTGGTTTCCATAGGTTCGTTCCTCGATTTAGAAAGAGAAGGCGTAGAACTTATAGTATTTCATAGCGACGCAATTTCTGCGTTAATTCGTCATTGTGAGGGTTCGACGGATGCAATAAAGAAGGAATAGTGCATTCGAAAAGAGATACTAGCCTCCCAAAAGGAGATCCTCTCGTTGCCATAGAAACTCTCCTCGATTCAGAAAGAGAAGTCATAGAACCTATAGTATTTCATAGCGACGCAATTTCTGTGTTAATTCGTGATTGTGAGGGATCGACGGATGCAATAAAGAAGGAATAGTGCATCCGAAAGAGATACACGCCTCCCAATAGGAGATCCTGTCGTTGCCATAGAAACGCTCCTCGATTTAGAAAGAGAAGTCATAGAACCTATACTATTCCATAGCGACGCAATTTCTGTGTTAATTCGTAATTGTGAGGGATAGACGGATGCAATGAAGAAGGAATAGTGCATCCGACATGAGATACAAGCCTCCCAATAGGAGATCCTGTCGTTGCCATAGAATTGCTCCTCGATTTAGAAAGAGAGGTCATCGAACCTATAGTATTTCATAGCGACGCAATTTCTGCGTTAATTCGTCATTGTGAGGGATCGACGGATGCAATAAAGAAGGAATAGTGCATCCGAAAAGAGATACTCGCTTCCCAATTGGAGATCCTGTCGTTGCCATAGAAATGCTCCTCGATTTAGAAAGAGAAGTCATAGAACCTATAGTATTTCATAGCGACGCAATTTCTGTGTTAATATGTCATTGTGAGGGACCGATGGATGCAATAAAGAAGGAATAGTACATCCAAAAAGAGATACTCGCCTCCCAATAGAAGATCCTTTCGTTACCATAGGATCGTCCCTCGATTTAGAAAGAGAAGTCGTAGAACTTATAGTATTTCATAGCGACGCAATTTCTGTGTTAATTCGTAATTGTGAGGGATCGACGAATGCAATAAAGATGGAATAGTGCATCCGGAAAGAGATACTCGCCTCCCAATAGGAGATCCTGTCGTTGCCATAGAAATGCTCCTCCATTTAGAAAGAGAAGTCATAGAACCTATAGTAATTCATAGCGACGCAATTTCTGTGTTAATTCGTCATTGTGAGGGATCGACGGATGCAATGAAGAGGGAATAGTGCAACCAATAAGATATACTCGCCTCCCAATAGGAGATCCTGTAGTTGCCATAGAAATGCTCCTCGACTTATAAAGAGAAGTCATAGAACCTATAGTATTTCATAGCGACGCAATTTCTGTGTTAATTCGTCATTGTGAGGGATCGATGGATGAAATAAAGAAGGAATAGTGCATCCAAAAACAGATACTCGCATCCCAATAGAAGGTCCTTTCGTTGCCATTGGATAGTTCCTCGATTTAGAAAGAGAAGGCGTAGAACTTATAGTATTTCATAGCGACGCAATTTCTGTGTTAATTCGTCATTGTGAGGGATCGACGGATGCAATGAAGAGGGAATAGAGCATCCAATAAGAGATACTCGCCTCCCAATAGGAGATCCTGTAGTTGCCATAGAAATGCTCCTCGATTTAGAAAGAGAAGTCATAGAACCTATAGTATTTCATAGCGACGCAATTTCTGTGTTAATTCGTCATTGTGAGGGATCGATTGATGAAATATAGAAGGAATAGTGCATCCAAAAACAGATACTCGCCTCCCAATAGAAGGTCCTTTCGTTTCCATAGGATCGTTCCACGATTTTGAAAGAGAAGGCGTAGAACTTATAGTATTTCATAGCGACGCAATAGTGCATCCAATAAGAGATACTCGCCTCCCAATAGGAGATCCTGTAGTTGCCATAGAAATGCTCCTCGATTTAGAAGGAGAAGTCATAGAACCTATAGTATTTCATAGCGACGCAATTTCTGTGTTAATTCGTCATTGTGAGGGATCGATGGATGAAATAAAGATGGAATAGTGCATCCAAAAACATATACTCGCCTCCCAACAGAAGATCCTTTGGTTTCCATAGGTTCGTTCCTCGATTTAGAAAGAGAAGGCGTAGAACTTATAGTATTTCATAGCGACGCAATTTCTGTGTTAATTCGTCATTGTGAGGGTTCGACGGATGCAATAAAGAAGGAATAGTGCATTCGAAAAGAGATACTAGCCTCCCAATAGGAGATCCTCTCGTTGCCATAGAAACTCCCCTCGATTCAGAAAGAGAAGTCATAGAACCTATAGTATTTCATAGCGACGCAATTTCTGTGTTAATTCGTGATTGTGAGGGATCGACGGATGCAATAAAGAAGGAATAGTGCATCCGAAAAGAGATACACGCCTCCCAATAGGAGATCCTGTCGTTGCCATAGAAACGCTCCTCGATTTAGAAAGAGAAGTCATAGAACCTATACTATTCCATAGCGACGCAATTTCTGTGTTAATTCGTAATTGTGAGGGATAGACGGATGCAATGAAGAAGGAATAGTGCATCCGACATGAGATACAAGCCTCCCAATAGGAGATCCTGTCGTTGCCATAGAATTGCTCCTCGATTTAGAAAGAGAAGTCATAGGACTTATAGTATTTCATAGCGACGCAATTTCTGTGTTAATTCGTCATTGTGAGGGATCGACGGATGCAATAAAGAAGGAATAGTGCATCCGAAAAGAGATACTCGCCTCCCTATAGGAGATCCTGTCTTTGCCACCGAAACGCTCCTCGATTTAGAAAGAGAGGTCATAGAACCTATAGTATTTCATAGCGACGCAATTTCTGCGTTAATTCGTCATTGTGAGGGATCGACGGATGCAATAAAGAAGGAATAGTGCATCCGAAACGAGATACTCGCTTCCCAATTGGAGATCCTGTCGTTGCCATAGAAATGCTCCTCGATTTAGAAAGAGAAGTCATAGAACCCATAGTATTTCATAGCGACGCAATTTCTGTGTTAATATGTCATTGTGAGGGACTGATGGACGCCATAAAGAAGGAATAGTACATCCAAAAAGAGATACTCGCCTCCCAATAGAAGATCCTTTCGTTACCATAGGATCGTTCCTCGATTTAGAAAGAGAAGTCGTAGAACTTATAGTATTTCATAGCGACGCAATTGCTGTGTTAATTCGTAATTGTGAGGGATCGACGAATGCAATAAAGATGGAATAGTGCATCCGGAAAGAGATACTCGCCTCCCAATAGGAGATCCTGTCGTTGCCATAGAAATGCTCCTCGATTTAGAAAGAGAAGTCATAGAACCTATAGTATTTCATAGCGACGCAATTTCTGTGTTAATTCGTCATTGTGAGGGATCGACGGATGCAATGAAGAGGGAATAGTGCAACCAATAAGATATACTCGCCTCCCAATAGGAGATCCTGTAGTTGCCATAGAAATGCTCCTCGATTTATAAAGAGAAGTCATAGAACCTATAGTCTTTCATAGCGACGCAATTTCTGTGTTAATTCGTCATTGTGAGGGATCGATGGATGAAATAAAGAAGGAATAGTGCATCCAAAAACAGATACTCGCCTCCCAATAGAAGGTCCTTTCGTTGCCATAGGATCGTTCCTCGATTTAGAAAGAGAAGGCGTAGAACTTATAGTATTTCATAGCGACGCAATTTCTGTGTTAATTCGTCATTGTGAGGGATCGACGGATGCAATGAAGAGGGAATAGTGCATCCAATAAGAGATACTCGCCTCCCAATAGGAGATCCTGTAGTTGCCATAGAAATGCTCCCCGATTTTGAAAGAGAAGTCATAGAACCTATTGTATTTCATAGCGACGCAATTTCTTTGTTAATTCGTCATTGTGAGGGATCGATGGATGAAATATAGAAGGAATAGTGCATCCAAAAACAGATACTCGCCTCCCAATAGAAGGTCCTTTCGTTGCCATAGGATCGTTCCTCCATTTTGAAAGAGAAGGCGTAGAACTTATAGTATTTCATAGCGACGCAATAGTGCATCCAATAAGAGATACTCGCCTCCCAATAGGAGATCCTGTAGTTGCCATAGAAATGCTCCTCGATTTAGAAGGAGAAGTCATAGAACCTATAGTATTTCATAGCGACGCAATTTCTGTGTTAATTCGTCATTGTGAGGGATCGATGGATGAAATAAAGATGGAATAGTGCATCCAAAAACATATACTCGCCTCCCAATAGAAGATCCTTTGGTTTCCACATGTTCGTTCCTCGATATAGAAAGAGAAGGCGTAGAACTTATAGTATTTCATAGCGACGCAATTTCTGTGTTAATTCGTCATTGTGAGGGATCGACGGATGCAATAAAGAAGGAATAGTGCATTCGAAAAGAGATACTAGCCTCCCAATAGGAGATCCTCTCGTTGCCATAGAAACTCCCCTCGATTCAGAAAGAGAAGTCATAGAACCTATAGTATTTCATAGCGACGCAATTTCTGTGTTAATTCGTAATTGTGAGGGATAGACGGATGCAATGAAGAAGGAATAGTGCATCCGACATGAGATACAAGCCTCCCAATAGGAGATCCTGTCGTTGCCATAGAATTGCTCCTCGATTTAGAAAGAGAAGTCATAGGACTTATAGTATTTCATAGCGACGCAATTTCTGTGTTAATTCGTCATTGTGAGGGATCGACGGATGCAATAAAGAAGGAATAGTGCATCCGAAAAGAGATACTCGCCTCCCTATAGGAGATCCTGTCTTTGCCATCGAAACGCTCCTCGATTTAGAAAGAGAGGTCATAGAACCTATGGTATTTCATAGCGACGCAATTTCTGCGTTAATTCGTCATTGTGAGGGATCGACGGATGCAATAAAGAAGGAATAGTGCATCCGAAAAGAGATACTCGCTTCCCAATTGGAGATCCTGTCGTTGCAATAGAAATGCTCCTCGATTTAGAAAGAGAAGTCATAGAACCTATAGTATATCATAGCGACGCAATTTCTGTGTTAATTCGTAATTGTGAGGGATCGACGAATGCAATAAAGATGGAATACCGCATCCGGAAAGAGATACTCGCCTCCCAATAGGAGATCCTGTCGTTGCCATAGACATGCTCCTCGATTTAGAAAGAGATGTCATAGAACCTATAGTATTTCATAGCGACGCAATTTCTGTGTTAATTCGTCATTGTGAGGGATCGACGGATGCAATGAAGAGGGAATAGTGCAACCAATAAGATATACTCGCCTCCCAATAGGAGATCCTGTAGTTGCCATAGAAATGCTCCTCGATTTATAAAGAGAAGTCATAGAACCTATAGTATTTCATAGCGACGCAATTTCTGTGTTAATTCGTCATTGTGAGGGATCGATGGATGAAATAAAGAAGGAATAGTGCATCCATAAACAGATACTCGCCTCCCAATAGAAGGTCCTTTCGTTGCCATAGGATCGTTCCTCGATTTAGAAAGAGAAGGCGTAGAACTTATAGTATTTCATAGCGACGCAATAGTGCATCCAATAAGTGATACTCGCCTCCCAATAGGAGATCCTGTAGTTGCCATAGAAATGCTCCTCGATTTAGAAGTAGAAGTCATAGAACCTATAGTATTTCATAGCGACGCAATTTCTGTGTTAATTCGTCATTGTGAGGGATCGATGGATGAAATAAAGATGGAATAGTGCATCCAAAAACATATACTCGCCTCCCAATAGAAGATCCTTTGGTTGCCATAGGTTCGTTCCTCGATTTAGAAAGAGAAGGCGTAGAACTTATAGTATTTCATAGCGACGCAATTTCTGTGTTAATTCGTCATTGTGAGGGATCGACGGATGCAATAAAGAAAGAATAGAGCATCCGAAAAAAGATACACGCCTCCCAATAGGAGATCCTGTCTTTGCCATAGAAACGCTCCTCGATTTAGAAAGAGAAGTCATAGAACCTATACTATTCCATAGCGACGCAATTTCTGTGTTAATTCGTAATTGTGAGGGATAGACGGATGCAATGAAGAAGGAATAGTGCATCCGACATGAGATACACGCCTCCCAATAGGAGATCCTGTCGTTGCCATAGAATTGCTCCTCGATTTAGAGAGAGAAGTCATAGGACTTATAGTATTTCATAGCGACGCAATTTCTGTGTTAATTCGTCATTGCGAGGGATCGACGGATGCAATAAAGAAGGAATAGTGCATCCGAAAAGAGATACTCGCCTCCCTATAGGAGATCCTGTCTTTGCCATCGAAACGCTCCTCGATTTAGAAAGAGAGGTCATAGAACCTATAGTATTTCATAGCGACGCAATTTCTGTGTTACTTCGTCATTGTGAGGGATCGACGGATGCAATAAAGAAGGAATAGTGCATCCGAAAAGAGATACTCGCTTCCCAATTGGAGATCCTGTCGTTGCCATAGAAATGCTCCTCGATTTAGAAAGAGAAGTCATAGAACCTATAGTATTTCATAGCGACGCAATTTCTGTGTTAATATGTCATTGTGAGGGACCGATGGATGCAATAAAGAAGGAATAGTACATTTAAAAAGAGATACTCGCCTCCCAATAGAAGATCCTTTCGTTACCATAGGATCGTTCATCGATTTAGAAAGAGAAGGCGTAGAACTTATAGTATTTCATAGCGACGCAATTTCTGTGTTAATTCGTAATTGTGAGGGATCGACGGATGCAATAAAGAAGGAATAGTGCATCCGGAAAGAGATACTCGCCTCCTAATAGGAGATCATTTCGTTGCCACAGTAGTGCTCCTCGATTTAGAAAGAGAAGTCATAGAACCTATAGTATTTCATAGCGACGCAATTTCTGTGTTAATTCGTCATTGTGAGGGATCGATGGATCCAATAAAGATGGAATAGTGCATCCGACATGAGATACTCGCCTCCCAATAGAAGATCCTTTCGTTGCCATAGGACCGTTCCTCGATTTAGAAGAGAAGGCGTAGAACCTATAGTATTTCATAACGACGCAATTTCTGTGTTAATTCGTCATTGTGAGCGATCGACGGATGCAATAAAGAAGGAATAGTGCATCCGAAAAGAGATACTCGCCTCCCAATAGGAGATCCTGTAGTTGCCATGGAAACGTTCCTCGATTTAGAAAGAGAAGCCATAGAACCTATAGTATTCCATAGCGACGCAATTTCTGTGTTAATTCGTAATTGTGAGGGATCGACGGATGCAATACAGAAGGAATAGTGCATCCGACATGAGATACACGGCTCCCAATAGGAGATCCTGTCGTTGCCATAGAAATGCTCCTCGATTTAGAAAGAGAAGTCATAGGCTTATAGTATTTCATAGCGACGTAATTTCTGTGTTAATTCGTCATTGTGAGGGATCGACGGATGCAATAAAGAAGGAATAGTGCATCCGGAAAGAGATACTAGCCTCCCAATTGGAGATCCTGTTGTTGCCATAGAAATGCTCGTCGATTTAGAAAGAGATGTCATAGAACCTATTGTATTTCATTGCGACGCAATTTCTGTGTTAATTTGTCATTGTGAGGGATCGACGGATTCAATAAAGTAGGAATAGTGCATCCGAAAAGAGATACTCCCCTCCCAATAGGAGATCCTGTCGTTGCCATAGGATCGTTCCTCGATTTAGAAAGAGAAGGCGTAGAACTTATAGTATTTCATAGCGACGCAATTACTGTGTTAATTCGTCATTGTGAGGGATCGACAGATGCAATAAAGAAGGAATAGTGAATCCAATAAGAGATACTCGCCTCCCAATAGGAGATCCTGTCGTTGCCATAGAAATGCTCCTCGATTTAGAAAGAGAAGGCGTAGAACTTATAGTATTTCATAGCGACGCAATTTCTGTGTTATTTCGTCATTGTGAGGGATCGACGGGTGCAATAAAGAAGGAATAGTGCATGCGACATGAGATACTCGCCTCCCAATAGAAGATCTTTTCGTTGCCATAGGTTCGTTCCTCGATTTAGAAAGAGAAGACGTAGAACTTATAGTACTCATAGCGACGCAATTTCTGTGATAATTCGTCATTGTGAGGGATCGACGGATGCAATAAAGAAGGAATAGTGCATCCGAAAAGAGAATCTCGCCAACCTATCGTTCCCATAGGACCGCTCCTTGATTTAAAAAGAGAAGTCATAGAACCTATAGTATTTCATAGCGACGCAATTTCTGTGTTAATTCGTCATTGTGAGGGATCGACGGATGCAATAAAGAAGGAATGGTGCACCTGACATGAGATATTCGCCTCCCTATAGGAGATCCTATCGTTGCCATAGAAATGCTCCTCGATTTAGAAAGAGAAGTCATAGAACCTATAGTATTTCATAGCGACGCAATTTCTGTGTTAATTCGTCATTGTGAGGGATCGACGGATGCAATAAAGAGGGAACAGTGCATCGTAAAAGAGATACTCGCCTCCCAATAGGAGATCCTTTCGTTGCCATAGAAATGGTCCTCGATTTAGGAAGAGAAGTCATAGAACCTATAGTATATCATAGCGACGCAATTACTGTGTTAATTCGTCATTGTGAGAGATCGATGGATGCAATAAAGAAGGAATAGTGCATCCAAAAAGAGATACTCGCCTCCCAATAGAAGATCCTTTCGAAGCCATAGGATCGTTCTTCGATTTAGAAAGAGACGGCGCAGAACTTATAGTATTTCATAGCGACGCAATTTCTGAGTTAATTCGTCATTGTGAGGGATCGAAGGATGCAATAAAGAAGGAATAGTGCATCCGAAAAGAGATACTCGCCTCCCTATAGGAGATCCTGTCTTTGCCATAGAAACGCTCCGCGATTTAGAAAGAGAAGTCATAGAACCTAAAGTATTTCATAGCGAAGCAATTTCTGTTTTAATTCGTCATTGTGAGGGATCGACAATTGCAATAAAGAAGGAATAGTGCATCCGAAAAGAGATAGTCGCTTCCCAATTGGAGATCCTGTCGTTGCCATAGAAATGCTCCTCCATTTAGAAAGAGAAGTCATAGAACCTAAAGTATTTCATAGCGACGCAATTTCTGTGTTAATATGTCATTGTGAGGCATCGACGGATGCAATAAAGAAGGAATAGTGTATCCAAAAAGAGATACTCGCCTCCCAATAGAAGATCCTTTCGTTGCCATAGGATCGTTCCTCGATTTAGAAAGAAAGGCGTAGAACTTATAGTATTTCATAGCGCCGCAATTTCTGTGTTAATTCGTCATTGTGAGGGATCGACGGATGCAATAAAAAAGGAATAGTGCATCCAATAAGAGATACTCGTCTCCCAATAGGAGATCCTGTAGTTGCCATAGAAATGCTCCTCGATTTAGAAAGAGAAGTCATAGAAACTATAGTATTTCATAGCGACGCAATTTCTGTGTTAATTCGTCATTGTGAGGGATCAATGGATGAAATAAAGAAGGAATAGTGCATCCAATAACAGATACTCGCCATAAATAGAAGATCCTTTCGTTGCCATAGGATCGTTCCTCGATTTAGAAAGAGAAGGCGTAGAACTTATAGTATTTCATAGCAACGCAATTTCTGTGTTAATTCGTCATTGTGTGCATCCGAAAAGAGATACTCGCCTCCCAATAGGAGATCCTGTCGTTGCCATAGAAATGCTCCTCGATTTAGAAAGAGAAGTCATAGAACCTATAGTATTTCATAGCGATGTAATTTCTGTGTTATTTCGTCATTGTGAGAGATCGATGGATCTAATAAAGAAGGAATAGTGCATCCGACATGAGATACTCGCCTCCCAATAAAAGATCCTTTCGTTGCCATAGGATCGTTTCTCGATTTAGAAGAGAAGGCGTAGAACTTATAGTATTTCATAGCGACGCAATTTCTGTGTTAATTCGTCATTGTGAGGGATCGACGGATGCAATAAAGAAGGAATAGTGCATCCGAAAAGAGATACTCGCCTTCCAATAGGAGATCCTGTCGTTGCCATAGAAACGCTCCTCGATTTAGAAAGAGAAGTCATAGAACCTATAGTATTCCATAGCGACGCAATTTCTGTGTTAATTCGTCATTGTGAGGGATCGACGGGTGCAATAAAGAAGGAATAGTGCATCCGAAGAGAGATACTCGCCTCCCAATAGGAGATCCAGTCGTTGCCATAGAAATACTCCTCGATTTAGAAAGAGAATTCATAGAACCTATAGTATTTCATAGCGACGCCATTTCTGTGTTAATTTGTCATTGTGAGGGATCGATGGATGCAATAAAGAAGGAATAGTGCATCCAAAAAGAGATACTCGCCTCCCAATAGAAGATCCTTTCGTTGGCATAGGATCGTTATTCGATTTAGAAATAGAAGGCGTAGAACTTATAGTATTTCATAGCGACGCAATTTCTGTGTTAATTCGTCATTGTGGGGGATCAACGGATGCAATAAAGAAGGAATAGTCCATCCGAAAAGAGATACTCGCCTCCCAATAGGAGATCTTGTCGTTGCCATAGAAATGCTCCTCGATTTAGAAAGAGAAATCATAGAACCTATAGTATTCCATAGCGACGAATTTCTGTGTTAATTCGGCATTGTGAGGGATCGATAGATGCAATAAAGAAGTAATAGTGCATCCAAAAAGAGATACTCGCCTGCCAATTGAAGATCCTTTCGTTGCCATAGGATCGTTCCTCGATTTAGAAAGAGAAGGCGTAGAACTTATAGGATTTTATAGCGAAGCAATTTCTGTGTTAATTCGTCATTGTGAGGGATCGACGGATCCAATAAAGAAGGAATAGTGCATCCGACATGAGATACTCGCCTCCCAATAGGAGATGCTGCTGTTGCCATAGAAACGCTCCTCGATTTAGAAAGAGAAGTCATAGAACCTATAGTATTTCATAGCGACGCAATTTCTGTGTTAATTCGTCATTGTGAGGGATCGACGGGTGCAATAAAGTAGGAATAGTGCATCCGAAAAGATATACTCGCCTCCCAATAGGAGATCCTGTCGTTGCCATAGAAATGCTCCTCGATTTGGAAAGGGAAGTCATAGAACCCATAGTATTTCATAGCGACGGAATTTCTGTGTTAATTCGTCATTGTGAGAGATCGATGGATGCAATAAAGAAGGAATAGTGCATCCGACATGAGATACTCGCCCCCCAATAGAGGTCCTACCGTTGCCATAGGATTGTTCCTCGATTTAGAAGACAAGGCGTAGAACTTATAGTATTTCATAGCGACGCAATTTCTGTGTTAATTCGTCATTGTGAGGGATCGACGGGTGCAATAAAGAAGGAATAGTGCATCGGAAAAGAGATACTCGCCTCCCAATAGGAGATCCTGTCGTTGCCATAGAAATGCTCCTCGATTTAGAAAGAGAAGTCATAGAACCTATAGTATTTCATAGCGACGCAATTTCTGTGTTAATTAGTCATTGTGAGCGATCGATGGATGCACTAAAGAAGGAATAGTGCATCCAAAAGGAGATACTCGCCTCCCAATAGAAGATCCTGTCGTTGGCATAGGATCGTTACTCGATTTAGCAAGAGAAGGCGCAGAACTTATAGTATGTCATAGCGACGCAATTTCTGAGTTAATTCGTCATTGTGAGGGATCGAAGGATGCAATAAAGAAGGAAAAGTGCATCCGAAAAGAGATACTCGCCTCCCTATAGGAGATCCTGTCTTTGCCATAGAAACGCTCCTCGATTTAGAAAGAGAAGTCATAGTACCTAAAGTATTTCATAGCGACGCAATTTCTGTTTTAATTCGTCATTGTGAGGGATCGACGGATGCAATAAAGAAGGAATAGTGCATCCGAAAAGAGATAGTCGCTTCCCAATAGGAGATCCTGTCGTTGCCATAGAAATGCTCCTCCATTTAGAAAGAGAAGTCATAGAACCTAAAGTATTTCATAGCGACGCAATTTCTGTGTTAATATGTCATTGTGAGGCATCGACGGATGCAATAAAGAAGGAATAGTGTATCCAAAAAGAGATACTCGCCTCCCAATAGAAGATCCTTTCGTTGCCATAGGATCGTTCCTCGATTTAGAAAGAAAGGCGTAGAACTTATAGTATTTCATAGCGCCGCAATTTCTGTGTTAATTCGTCATTGTGAGGGATCGACGGATGCAATAAAAAAGGAATAGTGCATCCAATAAGAGATACTCGTCTCCCAATAGAAGATCCTGTAGTTGCCATAGAAATGCTCCTCGATTTAGAAAGTGAAGTCATAGAAACTATAGTACTTCATGGCGACGCAATTTCTGTGTTAATTCGTCATTGTGAGGGATCAATGGATGAAATAAAGAAGGAATAGTGCATCCAATAACAGATACTCGCCTTAAATAGAAGATCCTTTCGTTGCCATAGGATCGTTCCTCGATTTAGAAAGAGAAGGCGTAGAACTTATAGTATTTCATAGCGACGCAATTTCTGTGTTAATTCGTCATAGTGAGGGATCGACGGATGCAATAAAGAAGGAATAGTGCATCCAATAAGAGATACTCCCCTATCAATAGGATATCCTGTCGTTGCCATAGGATCGTTCCTCGATTTAGAAAGAGAAGGCGTAGAACTTATAGTATTTCATAGCGACGCAATTTCTGTGTTAATTCTTCATTGTGAGGGATCGACGGATGCAATAAAGATGAAATAGTGCATCCAATAAGAGATACTCGCCTCCCAATAGGAGCTCCTGTCGTTGCCATAGAAAAGCTCCTAGATTTAGAAAGAGAAAGCGTAGAACTTATGGTATTTCATAGCGACGGAATTTCTGTGTTAATTCGTCATTGTGAGAGATCGATGGATGCAATAAAGAAGGAATAGTGCATCCTACATGAGATACTCGCCTCCCAATAGAGGTCCTTTCGTTGCCATAGGATTGTTCCTCGATTTAGAAGACAAGGCGTAGAACTTATAGTATTTCATAGCGACGCAATTTCTGTGTTAATTCGTCATTGTGAGGGATCGACGGGTCCAATAAAGAAGGAATAGTGGATCCGAAAGAGATACTCGCCTCCCAATAGGAGATCCTGTCGTTGCCATAGAAATGCTCCTCGATTTAGAAAGAGAAGTCATAGAATCTATAGTATTTCATAGCGACGCAATTTCTGTGTTTATTCGTCATTGTGAGCGATCGATGGATGCAATAAAGAAGGAATAGTGCATCCAAAAAGAGATACTCGCCTCCCAATAGAAGATCCTTTCGTTGGCATAGGATCGTTACTCGATTTAGAAAGAGAAGGCGTAGAACTTATAGTATATCATAGCGACGCAATTTCTGTGTTAATTCGTCATTGTGAGGGATCGACGGATGCAATAAAGAAGGAATAGTGCATCCGAAAAGAGATAGTCGCCTCCCAATAGGAGATCCTGTCGATGCCATAGAAACGCACCTCGATTTAGAAAGAGAAGTCATAGAACCTATAAAATTTCATAGCGACGCAATTTCTGTGTTAATTCGTCATTGTGAGGGATCGACGGATGCAATAAAGAAGGAATAGTGCATCCGAAAAGTGATACTCGCCTCCCAGTAGGAGATCCTGTCGTTGCCATAGAAACGCTCCTCGATTTAGAAAGGCAAGTCATAGAGCCTATAGTATTTCATAGCGACGCAATTTCTGTGTTAATTCGTCTTTGTGAGGGATCGACGGATGCAATAAAAGAAGGAATAGCGCATCCTAAAAAAGATACTCGCCTCCCAATAGGAGATCCTGTCGTTGCCATAGAAATGCTCCTCGATTTACAAAGAGAAGTCATAGAACCTATAGTATTTCATAGCGACGCAATTTCTGTGTTAATTCGTCATTGTGAGGGATCGACGGATGCAATAAAGAAGGAATAGTGCATCCGAAAAGAGATACTCGCCTCCCAATAGGAGATCCTGTCGTTGCCATAGAAATGCTCCTCGATTTAGGAAGAAAAGTTATAGAACCTATAGTATTTCATAGCGACGCTATTTCTGTGTTAATTCGTCATTGTGAGGGATCGACGGGTGCAATAAAGTAGGAATAGTGCATCCGAAAAGAGATACTCGCCTCCCAATAGAAGTCCTTTCGTTGCCATAGGATTGTTCCTCGATTTAGAAGACAAGGCGTAGAACTTATAGTATTTCATAGCGACGCAATTTCTGTGTTAATTCGTCATTGTGAAGGATCGACGGGTGCAATAAAGAAGGAATAGTGCATCCGACATGAGATACTCGCCTCCCAATAGGAGATCTTGTAATTGCCATAGAAATGCTCCTCGATTTAGAAAGAGAAATCATAGAACCTATAGTATTCCATAGCGACGAATTTCTGTGTTAATTCGTCACTGTGAGGGATCGATGGATGCAATAAAGAAGGAATAGTGCATCCAAAAAAGAGATACTCGCCTGCCAATAGAAGATCCTTTCGTTGCCATAGGATCGTTCCTCGATTTAGAAAGAGAAGGCGTAGAACTTATAGGATATCATAGCGACGCAATTTCTGTGTTAATTCGTCATTGTGAGGGATCGACGGATGCAATAAAGAAGGAATAGTGCATCCGACACGAGATACTCGCCTCCCAATAGGAGATCCTGTTGTTGCCATAGAAACGCTCCTCGATTTAGAAAGAGAAGTCATAGAACCTATAGTATTTCATAGCGACGCAATTTCTGAGTTAATTTGTCATTGTGAGGGATCGACGGATGCAATGAAGAAGGAATAGTGCATCCGACATGAGATACTCGCCTCCCAATAGGAGATCCTGTCGTTGCCATAGAAATGCTCCTCGATTTGGAAAGGGAAGTCTTAGAACCTATAGTATTTCATAGCGACGCAATATCTGTGTTAATTCGTCATTGTGAGGGATCGACGGATGCAATAAAGAAGGAATAGTGCATCCGAAAAGAGATACTCGCCTCCCAATAGGAGATCCAGCCGTTGCCATAGAAATGCTCCTCGATTTAGAAAGAGAAGTCATAGAACATATAGTATTTCATAGTGACGCAATTTCTGTGTTAATTCGTCATTGTGAGAGATTGATGGATGCAATAAAGAAGGAATAGTGCATCCGACATGAGATACTCGCCTCCCAATAGAAGTCCTTTCGTTGCCATAGGATTGTTCCTTGATCTAGAACAGAAGGCGTAGAACTCATAGTATTTCATAGCGACGCAATTTCTGTGTTAATTCGTCATTGTGAGGGATCGACGGATGCAATAAAGAAGGAATAGTGCTTCCGAAAAGAGATACTCGCCTTCCAATAGGAGATCCTGTCGTTGCCATAGAAGCGCTCCTCGATTTAGAAAGAGAAGTCATAGAACCTATAGTATTTCATAGCGACGCAATTTCTGTGTTAATTCGTCATTGTGAGGGATCGACGGGTGCAATAAAGAAGGAATAGTGCATCCAAAAAGAGATACTCGCCTCCCAATAGGAGATCCAGTCATTGCCATAGAAATGCTCCTCGATTTAGAAAGAGAAGTCATAGAACATATAGTATTTCATAGCGACGCAATTTCTGTGTTAATTCGTCATTGTGAGGGATCGATGGATGCAATAAAGAAGGAATAGTGCATCCAAAAAGAGATACTCGCCTCCCAATAGAAGATCCTTTCGTTGGCATAGGATCGTTCTTCGATTTAGAAAGAGAAGGCGTAGAACTTATAGTATTTCATAGCGACGCAATTTCTGTGTTAATTCGTCATTGTGAGGGATCGACGGATGCAATAAAGAAGGAATAGTGCATACGAAAAGAGATAGGAGTTCCTGTCAATGCCATAGAAACGCACCTCGATTTAGAAAGAGAAGTCATAGAACCTATAGTATTTCATAGCGACGCAATTTCTGTGTTAATTCGTCATTGTGAGGGATCGACGGATGCAATAAAGAAGGAATAGTGCATACGAAAAGAGATAGGAGTTCCTGTCAATGCCATAGAAACGCACCTCGATTTAGAAAGAGAAGTCATAGAACCTATAGTATTTCATAGTGACGCAATTTCTGTGTTAATTCGTCATTGTGAGGGATCGACGGATGCAATAAAGAAGGAATAGTGCATCCGACATGAGATACTCGCCTCCCAATAGAAGATCCTTTCGTTGCCATAGGATCGTTAATCGATTTAGAAGAGAAGGCGTAGTACTTATATTATCTCATAGCGACTCAATGTCTGTGTTAGTTCGTCATTGTGAGGAATCGACGGATGCAATAAAGTAGGAATTGTGAATCCGAAAAGAGATACTCGCCTCCCAACAGAAGATCCTTTCGTTGCCATACGATCGTTCCTCGATTTAGAAAGAGAAGGCGTAGAACTTATAGTATTTCATAGCGACGCAATTTCTGTGTTAATTCGTCATTGTGAGGGATCGACGGATGAAATAAAGAAGGAATTGTGCATCCGAAAAGAGATAGGAGTTCCTGTCGATGCCATAGAAACGCACCTCGATTTAGAAAGAGAAGTCATAGAACCTATAGTATATCATAGCGACGCAATTTCTGTGTTAATTCGTCATTGTGAGGGATCGACGGATGCAATAAAGAAGGAATAGTGCATCCGACATGAGATACTCGCCTCCCAATAGAAGATCCTTTCGTTGCCATAGGATCGTTAATCGATTTAGAAGAGAAGGCGTAGTCCTTATATTATCTCATAGCGACTCAATTTCTGTGTTAGTTCGTCATTGTGAGGAATCGACGGATGCAATAAAGTAGGAATTGTGAATCCGAAAAGAGATACTCGCCTCCCAACAGAAGATCCTTTCGTTGCCATACGATCGTTCCTCGATTTAGAAAGAGAAGGCGTAGAACTTATAGTATTTCATAGCGACGCAATTTCTGTGTTAATTCGTCATTGTGAGGGATCGACGGATGAAATAAAGAAGCAATTGTGCATCCGAAAAGAGATAGGAGTTCCTGTCGATGCCATAGAAACGCCCCTCGATTTAGAAAGGGAAGTCATAGAACCTATAGTATTTCATAGCGACGCAATTTCTGTGTTAATTCGTCTTTGTGAGGGATCGACGGATGCAATAAAGAAGGAATAGCGCATACTAAAAGAGATACTCGCCTCCCAACAGGAGTTCCTGTCGTTGCCATAGAAATGCTCCTCGATTTACAAAGAGAAGTCATAGAATCTATACTTTTTCATAGCGACGCTATTTCTGTGTTAAATCGTCATTGTGAGGGATCGACGGATGCAATAAAGAAGGAATAGTGCATCCGAAAAGAGATACTCGCCTTCCAATAGGAGATCCTGTCGTTGCCATAGAAGCGCTCCTCGATTTAGAAAGAGAAGTCATAGAACCTATAGTATTTCATAGCGACGCAATTTCTGTGTTAATTCGTCATTGTGAGGGATCGACGGGTGCAATAAAGAAGGAATAGTGCATCCAAAAAGAGATACTCGCCTCCCAATAGGAGATCCAGTCATTGCCATAGAAATGCTCCTCGATTTAGAAAGAGAAGTCATATAACCTATAGTGTTTCATAGCGACGCAATTTCTGTGTAAATTCGTCATTGTGAGGGATCGATGGATCCAATAAAGAAGGAATAGTGCATCCAACAAGAGATACTCGCCTCCCAATAGAAGATCCTTTCGTTGGCATAGGATCGTTCCTCGATTTAGAAAGACAAGGCGTAGAACTTATAGTATTCCATAGCGACGCAATTTCTGTGTTAATTCGTCATTGTGAGGGATCGACGGATGCAATAAAGAAGGAATAGTGCATCCGAAAAGAGATACTCGCCTCCCAATAGGAGTTCCTGTCGATGCCATAGAAACGCACCTCGATTTAGAAAGAGAAGTCATAGAACCTATAGTATATCATAGCGACGCAATTTCTGTGTTAATTCGTCATTATGAGGGATCGACGGATCCAATAAAGAAGGAATAGTGCATCCGACATGAGATACTCGCCTCCCAATAGAAGATCCTTTCGTTGCCATAGGATCGTTCCTCGATTTAGAAAGAGAAGGCGTAGTACTTATATTATCTCATAGCGACTCAATTTCTGTGTTAGTTCGTCATTGTGAGGAATCGACGGATGCAATAAAGTAGGAATTGTGCATCCGGAAAGAGATACTCGCCTCCCAGCAGAAGATCCTTTCGTTGCCATAGGATCGTTCCTCGATTTAGAAAGAGAAGGCGTAGAACTTATAGTATTTCATAGCGACGCAATTTCTGTGTTAATTCGTCATTGTGAGGGATCGACGGATGCAATAAAGAAGGAATAGTGCATCCGAAAAGTGATACTCGCCTCCCAGTAGGAGATCCTGTCGTTGCCATAGAAACGCTCCTCGATTTAGAAAGGGAAGTCATAGAACATATAGTATTTCATAGCGACGCAATTTCTGTGTTAATTCGTCTTTGTGAGGGATCGACAGATGCAATAAAGAAGGAATAGCGCATCCTAAAAGAGATACTCGCCTCCCAACAGGAGATCCTGTCGTTGCCATAGAAATGCTCCTCGATTTACAAAGAGAAGTCATAGAACATATAGTATTTCATAGCGACGCAATTTCTGTGTTAATTCGTCATTGTGAGGGATCGACGGATGCAATAAATTAGGAATAGTGCATCCGAAAAGAGATACTCGCCTCCCAATAGGAGATCCTGTCGTTGCCATAGAAATGCTCCTCGATTTAGAAAGAGAAGTCATAGAACCTATAGTATTTCATAGCGACGCAATTTCTGTGTTAATTCGTCATTGTGAGGGATCGATGGATGCAATAAAGAAGGAATAGGGCATCCAAAAAGAGATACTCGCCTCCCAATAGAAGATCCTTTCGTTGCCATAGGTTCGTTCCTCGATTTAGAAAGAGAAGGCGTAGAACTTATAGTATTTCATAGCGACGCAATTTGTGTATTAATTCGTCATTGTGAGGGGTCGACGGATGCAATAAAGAAGGAATAATGCATCCGAAAAGAGATACTCGCCTCCCAATAGGAGATCCTGTCGTTGCCATAGAAACGCTCCTCGATTTAGAAAGAGAAGTCATAGAATCTATACTATTTCATAGCGACGCTATTTCTGTGTTAAATCGTCATTGTGAGGGATCGACGGATGCAATAAAGAAGGAATAGTGCATCCGAAAAGAGATACTCGCCTCCCAATAGGAGATCCTGTCGTTGCCATAGAAATGCTCCTCGATTTCGAAAGGGAAGTCATAGAACCTATAGTATTTCACAGCGACTTAATTTCTGTGTTAATTCGTCATTGTGGGAGATCGATGGATGCAATAAAGAAGGAATAGTGCATCCGACATGAGATACTCGCCTCCCAATAGAAGATCCTTTCGTTGCCATAGGATTGTTCCTCGATTTAGAAAAGAAGGCGTAGTACTTATAGTATTCCATAGCGACGCAATTTCTGAGTTAATTCGTCATTGTGAGGGATCGACGGATGCAATAAAGAAGGAATAGTGCATCCGAAAAGAGATACTCGCCTTCCAATAGGAGGTCCTGTCGTTGCCATAGAAACGCTCCACGATTTAGAAAGAGAAGTCATAGAACCTATAGTATTTCATAGCGACGCAATTTCTGTGTTAATTCGTCATTGTGAGGGATCGACGGATGCAATAAAGAGGGAATAGTGCATCCGAAAAGAGATACTCGCCTCCCAATAGGAGATCCTGTCGTTCCCATAGAAACGCTCCTCGATTTAGAAATAGAAGTCATAGAACCTACAGTATTTCATAGCGACGCAATTTCTGTGTTAATTCGTCATTGTGAGGGATCGACGGATGCAATAAAGAAGGAATAGTGCATCCGAAAAGAGATACTCGCCTCCCAAAAGGAGATCCTGTCGTTGCCATAGAAATGCTCCTCAATTTAGAAAGAGAAGTCATAGAACCTATAGTATTTCTTAGCGACGCAATTTCTGTGTTAATTTATCATTGTGAGAGATCGACGGATGCAATAAAGAAGGAACAGTGCATCCGAAAAGAGATACTCGCCTCCCAATGAATGATCCTGTCGTTGCCATAGAAATGCTCTTCGGTTTAAATAGAGAAGTCATAGAACCTATAGTATTTCATAGCGACGCAATTTCTGTGTTAATTCGTCATTGTGAAGGATCGACGGATGCAATAAAAAAGGAATAGTGCATCCGAAAAGAGATACTCGCTTCCCAATAGGAGATCCTGTCGTTGCCATAGAAATGCTCCTCGATTTAGAAAGAGAAGGCAGAGAACCTATAGTATTTCATAGCGACGCAATTTCTGTGTTAATTCGTCATTGTGAGGGATCGACGGATGCAATAAAGAAGGAATAGTGCATCCAATAAGAGATACTCGCCTCCCAATAGGAGATCCTGTAGTTGCCATAGAAATGCTCCTCGATTTAGAAAGAAAAGTCATAGAACCTATTGTATTTCATAGCGACGCAATTTCTGTGTTAATTCGTCATTGTGAGGGATCGATGGATGAAATAAAGACGGAATGGTGCATCCAAAAACAGATACTCGCCTCCCAATAGAAGATCCTTTCGTTGCCATAGGATCGTTAATCGATTTAGAAAGAGAAGGCGTAGAACTTATAGTATTTAATAGCGACGCAATTTCTGTGTTAATTCGTCATTGTGAGGGATCGATGGATGCAATAAAGAAGGAATAGTGCATCCAAAAAGAGATACTCGCCTCCCAATAGAAGATCCTTTCGTTGCCATAGGATCGTTCCTCGATTTAGAAAGAGAAGGCGTAGAACTTATAGTATTTCATAGCGACGCAATTTTTGTGTTAATTCGTCATTGTGAGGGATCGACGGATGCAATAAAGAATGAATAGTGCATCCAATAAGAGATACTCGCCTCCCAATAGGAGATCCTGTAGTTGCCATAGAAATGCTCCTCGATTTAGAAAGAAAAGTCATAGAACCTATAGTATTTCATAGCGACGCAATTTCTGTGTTAATTCGTCATTGTGAGGGATCGATGGATGAAATAAAGACGGAATGGTGCATCCAAAAACAGATACTCGCCTCCCAATAGAAGATCCTTTCGTTGCCATAGGATCGTTAATCGATTTAGAAAGAGAAGGCGTTAAACTTATACTATTTCATAGCGACGCAATTTCTGTGTTAATTCGTCATTGTGGGGGATCGACGGATGCAATAAAGAAGGAATTGTGCATTTGAAAAGAGATACTCGCCTCCCAATAGGGGATCCTATCGTTCCCATAGAAACGCTCCTCGATTTAGAAAGAGAAGTCATAGAACCTACAGTATTTCATAGCGACGCAATTTCTGTGTTAATTCGTCATTGTGAGGGATCGACGGATGCAATAAAGAAGGAATAGTGCATCCGACATGAGATACTCGCCTCCCAATAGGAGATCCTGTCATTGCCATAGAAATGCTCCTCGAGTTAGGAAGATAAGTCATAGGACCTATAGTATTTCATAGCGACGCAATTTCTGTGTTAATTCGTCATTGTGAGGAATCGACGGATGCTATAAAGAAGGAATAGTGCATCCGAAAAGAGACTCTCGCTTCCCAATAGGAGATCCTGTCGTTGCCATAGAAATTTTCCTCGATTTAGAAAGAGAAGTCATAGAACCTATGGTATTTCATAGCGGCGCAATTTCTGTGTTAATATGTCATTGTGAGGGATCGATGGATGCAATAAAGGAGGAATAGTGCATCCAAGAAGAGATTCTCGCCTCCCAATAGAAGATCCTTTCGTTGCCATATGATCGTTTCTCGATTTAGAAAGAGAAGGCGTAGAACTTATAGTATTTCATAGCGACGCAATTTCTGTGTTAATTCGTCATTATGAGGGATAGACGGATGCAATAAAGAAGGAATAGTGCATCCAATAAGAGATACTCGCCTTCCAATAGGAGATCCTGTAGTTGCCATAGAAATACTCCTCGATTTAGAAAGAGAAGTCATAGAAAATATATTATTTCATAGCGACGCAATTTCTGTGTTAATTCGTCATTGTGAGGGATCGACGGATGCAATAAAGAAGGAATAATGCATCCAAAAACCAATACTCGCCTTCCAATAGAAGATCCATTCGTTGCACTAGGATCGTTCCTCGATTTAGAAAGAGAAGGCATAGAACTTATAGTATTTCATAGCAAGGCAATCTCTGTGTTAATTCGTCATTGTGAGGGATCGACGGATGCAATAAAGAAGGAATAGTGCTTTCGAAAAAAGATACTCGCCTCCCAATAGGAGATCCAGTCGTTGCCATAGAAACGCCCCTCGATTTAGAAAGAGAAGTCATAGAACCTATAGTAATTCATAGCGACGCAATTTCTGTGTTTATTCGTCATTGTGAGGGATCGACGGATGCAATGAAGAAGGAATAGTGCATCCGAAAAGAGATACTCGCCTCCAAATAGGAGATCCGGTCGTTGCCATAGAAACGCTCCTCGATTTAGAAAGAGAAGTCATAGAACCTATAGTATTCCATAGCGACGCAATTTCTGTAGTAATTCGTAATTGTGAGGGATCGACGGATGCAATAAAGAAGGAATAGTGCATCCGACATGAGATACACGCCTCCCAATAGGAGATCCTGTCGTTGCCATAGAAATACTCCTCGACTTAGAAAGAGAAGTCATAGGACTTATAGTATTTCATAGCGACGCAATATCTGTGTTAATTCGTCATTGTGAGGGATCGACGGATGCAATAAAGAAGGAATAGTGCATCCGACATGAGATACTCGCCTCCCAATAGAAGATCCTTTCGTTGCCATAGGATCGTTCCTCGATTTAGAAGAGAAGGCGTAGAACTTATAGTATTTCATAGCGACGCAATTTCTGTGTTGTCATTGTGAGGGATCGACGGATGCAATAAAGAAGGAATAGTGCATCCGAAAAGAGATACTCGCCTCCCAAAAGGAGATCCTGTCGTTGCCATAGAAATGCTCCTCAATTTAGAAAGAGAAGTCATAGAACCTATAGTATATCTTAGCGACGCAATTTCTGTGTTAATTTATCATTGTGAGAGATCGACGGATGCAATAAAGAAGGAACAGTGCATCCGAAAAGAGATACTCGCCTCCCAATGGGAGATCCTGTCGTTGCCATAGAAATGCTCTTCGGTTTAAATAGAGAAGTCATAGAACCTATAGTATTTCATAGCGACGCAATTTCTGTGTTAATTCGTCATTGTGAAGGGTCGACGGATGCAATAAAAAAGGAATAGTGCATCCGAAAAGAGATACTCGCTTCCCAATAGGAGATCCTGTCGTTGCCATAGAAATGCTCCTCGATTTAGAAAGAGAAGTCAGAGAACCTATAGTATTTCATAGCGACGCAATTTCTGTGTTAATTCGTCATTGTGAGGGATCGACGGATGCAATAAAGAAGGAATAGTGCATCCAATAAGAGATACTCGCCTCCCAATAGGAGATCCTGTAGTTGCCATAGAAATGCTCCTCGATTTGGAAAGAAAAGTCATAGAACCTATAGTATTTCATAGCGACGCAATTTCTGTGTTAATTCGTCATTGTGAGGGATCGATGGATGAAATAAAGACGGAATGGTGCATCCAAAAACAGATACTCGCCTCCCAATAGAAGATCCTTTCGTTGCCATAGGATCGTTAATCGATTTAGAAAGAGAAGGCGTAGAACTTATAGTATTTAATAGCGACGCATTTTCTGTGTTAATTCGTCATTGTGAGGGATCGATGGATGCAATAAAGAAGGAATAGTGCATCCAAAAAGAGATACTCGCCTCCCAATAGAAGATCCTTTCGTTGCCATAGGATCGTTCCTCGATTTAGAAAGAGAAGGCGTAGAAATTATAGTATTTCATAGCGACGCAATTTCTGTGTTAATTCGTCATTGTGAGGGATCGACGGATGCAATAAAGAAGGAATAGTGCATCCAATAAGAGATACTCGCCTCCCAATAGGAGATCCTGTAGTTGCCATAGAAATGCTCCTCGATTTAGAAAGAAAAGTCATAGAACCTATAGTATTTCATAGCGACGCAATTTCTGTGTTAATTCGTCATTGTGAGGGATCGATGGATGAAATAAAGACGGAATGGTGCATCCAAAAACAGATACTCGCCTCCCAATAGAAGATCCTTTCGTTGCCATAGGATCGTTAATCGATTTAGAAAGAGAAGGCGTAAAACTTATACTATTTCATAGCGACGCAATTTCTGTGTTAATTCGTCATTGTGGGGGATCGACGGATGCAATAAAGAAGGAATTCTGCATTTGAAAAGAGATACTCGCCTCCCAATAGGGGATCCTATCGTTCCCATAGAAACGCTCCTCGAGTTAGGAAGAGAAGTCATAGGACCTATAGTATTTCATAGCGACGCAATTTCTGTGTTAATTCGTCATTGTGAGGAATCGACGGATGCAATAAAGAAGGAATAGTGCATCCGAAAAGAGACTCTCGCTTCCCAATAGGAGATCCTGTCGTTGCCATAGAAATTTTCCTCGATTTAGAAAGAGAAGTCATAGAACCTATGGTATTTCATAGCGGCGCAATTTCTGTGTTAATATGTCATTGTGAGGGATCGATGGATGCAATAAAGGAGGAATAGTGCATCCAAAAAGAGATTCTCGCCTCCCAATAGAAGATCCTTTCGTTGCCATATGATCGTTTCTCGATTTAGAAAGAGAAGGCGTAGAACTTATAGTATTTCAAAGCGACGCAATTTCTGTGTTAATTCGTCATTATGAGGGATCGACGGATGCAATAAAGAAGGAATAGTGCATCCAATAAGAGATACTCGCCTTCCAATAGGAGATCCTGTAGTTGCCATAGAAATACTCCTCGATTTAGAAAGAGAAGTCATAGAAAATATATTATTTCATAGCGACGCAATTTCTGTGTTAATTCGTCATTGTGAGGGATCGACGGATGCAATAAAGAAGGAATAATGCATCCAAAAACCAATACTCGCCTTCCAATAGAAGATCCATTCGTTGCACTAGGATCGTTCCTCGATTTAGAAAGAGAAGGCATAGAACTTATAGTATTTCATAGCAACGCAATCTCTGTGTTAATTCGTCATTGTGAGGGATCGACGGATGCAATAAAGAAGGAATAGTGCTTTCGAAAAAAGATACTCGCCTCCCAATAGGAGATCCAGTCGGTGCCATAGAAACGCCCCTCGATTTAGAAAGAGAAGTCATAGAACCTATAGTAATTCATAGCGACGCAATTTCTGTGTTAATTCGTCATTGTGAGGGATCGACGGATGCAATGAAGAAGGAATAGTGCATCCGAAAAGAGATACTCGCCTCCAAATAGGAGATCCGGTCGTTGCCATAGAAACGCTCCTCGATTTAGAAAGAGAAGTCATAGAACCTATAGTATTCCATAGCGACGCAATTTCTGTAGTAATTCGTAATTGTGAGGGATCGACGGATGCAATAAAGAAGGAATGGTGCATCCGACATGAGATACACGCCTCCCAATAGGAGATCCTGTCGTTGCCATAGAAATACTCCTCGACTTAGAAAGAGAAGTCATAGGACTTATAGTATTTCATAGCGACGCAATATCTGTGTTAATTCGTCATTGTGAGGGATCGACGGATGCAATAAAGAAGAAATAGTGCATCCGACATGAGATACTCGCCTCCCAATAGAAGATCCTTTCGTTGCCATAGGATCGTTCCTCGATTTAGAAGAGAAGGCGTAGAACTTATAGTATTTCATAGCGACGCAATTTCTGTGTTGTCATTGTGAGGGATCGACGGATGCAATAAAGAAGGAATAGTGCATCCGAAAAGAGATACTCGCTTCCCAATTGGAGATCCTGTCGTTGCCATAGAAATGCTCCTCGATTTAGAAAGAGAAGTCATAGAACCTATAGTATTTCATAACGACGCAGTTTCTGTGTTAATATGTCACTGTGAGGGATCGATGGATGCAATAAAGAAGGAATAGTGCATTCAAAAAGAGATACTCGCCCCCCAATAGAAGATCCTTTCGTTGCCATAGGATCGTTACTCGATTTAGAAAGAGAAGGCGTAAAACTTATACTATTTCATAGCGACGCAATTTCTGTGTTAATTCGTCATTGTGAGGGATCGACGGATGCAATAAAGAAGGGATAGTGCATCCAATAAGAGATACTCGCCTCCCAATAGGAGATCCTGTAGTTGCCATAGAAATCTCCTCGATTTAGAAAGAGAAGTCATAGAACCTATAGTATTTCATAGCGACGCAATTCCTATGTTAATTCGTCATTGTGAAGGATCGACGGATGCAATAAAGAAGGAATAGTGCATCCAATAAGAGATACTCGCCTCCCAATAGAAGATCCTTTCGTTGCCATAGGATCGTTACTCGATTTAGAAAGAGAAGGCGTAAAACTTATACTATTTCATAGCGACGCAATTTCTGTGTTAATTCGTCATTGTGAGGGATCGACGGATGCAATAAAGAAGGAATAGTGCATTCGAAAAGAGATACTCGCCTCCCAATAGGAGATCCAGTCGTTGCCATAGAAACGCCCCTCGAATCATAAAGAGAAGTCGTAGAACCTATAGTATTTCATAGCGACGCTATTTCTGTATTAATTCGTCATTGTGAGGGATCGACGGATGCAATAAAGAAGGAATAGTGCATCTGAAAAGAGATACTCGCCTCCCAATAGGAGATCCTGTCGTTCCCATAGAAACGCTCCTCGATTTAGAAAGAGAAGTCATAGAACCTACAGTATTTCATAGCGACGCAATTTCTGTGTTAATTCGTCATTGTGAGGGATCGACGGATGCAATAAAGAAGGAATAGTGCATCCGACATGAGATACTCGCCTCCCAATAGGAGATCCTGTCATTGCCATAGAAATGCTCCTCGATTTAGGAAGAGAAGTCATAGGACTTATAGTATTTCATAGCGACGCAATTTCTGTGTTAATTCGTCATTGTGAGGGATCGACTGATGCAATAAAGAAGGAATAGTGCATCCGAAAAGAGACTCTCGCTTCCCAATAGGAGATCCTGTCGTTGCCATAGAAATGCTCCTCGATTTAGAAAGAGAAGGCATAGAACCTATGGTATTTCATAGCGGCGCAATTTCTGTGTTAATATGTCATTGTGGGGGATCGATGGATGCAATAAAGAAGGAATAGTGCATCCGAAAAGAGATTCTCGCCTCCCAATAGAAGATCCTTTCGTTGCCATATGATCCTTTCTCGATTTAGGAAGAGAAGACGTAGAACTTATGGTATTTCATAGCGACGCAATTTCTGTGTTAATTCGTCATTGTGAGGGATCGACGGATGCAATAAAGAAGGAAATGTGCATCCAATAATAGATACTCGCCTCCCAATAGGAGATCCTGTAGTTGCCATAGAAATACTCCTCGATTTAGAAAGAGAAGTCATAGAACCTATAGTACTTCATAGCGACGCAATTTCTGTGTAAATTCGTCATTGTGAGGAATCGATGGATGAAATAAAGAAAGAATAGTGCATCCAAAAACCAATACTCGCCTTCCAATAGAAGATCCTTTCGTTGCACTAGGATCGTTCCTCGATTTAGAAAGAGAAGGCATAGAACTTATAGTATTTCATAGCGACGCAATTTCTGTGTTAATTCGCCATTGTGAGGGATCGACGGATGCAATAAAGAAGGAATAATGCTTTCGAAAAAAGATACTCGCCTCCCAATAGGAGATCCAGTCGTTGCCATAGAAACGCCCCTCGATTTGAAAGAGAAGTCATAGAACCTATAGTATTTCATAGCGACGCAATTTCTGTGTTAATTCGTCATTGTGAGGGATCGACGGATGCAATAAAGAAGGAATAGTGCATCCGAAAAGAGATACTCGCCTCCCAATAGGAGATCCAGTAGTTGCCATAGAAACGCTCCTCAATTTAGAAAGAGAAGTCATAGAACCTATAGTATTTCATAGCGACGCAATTTCTGTGTTAATACGTCATTGTGAGGGATCGACGGATGCAATAAAGAAGGAATAGTGCATCCGACATCAGATACTCGCCTCCCAATAGAAGATCCTTTCGTTGCCATAGGATCGTTCCTCGATTTAGAAAGAGAAGGCGTGGAACTTATAGTATTTCATAGCGCCGCAATTTCTGTGTTAATTCGTCATTGTGAGGGATCGACGGATGCAATAAAGAAGGAATGGTGCATTCGAAAAGAGATACACGTCTCTTAATAGGAGATCCTGTCGGTGCCATAGAAACGCATCTCGATTTAGAAAGAGAAGTCATAGAATCTATAGTATTTCATAGCGACGCAATTACTGTGTTAATTCGTAATTGTGAGGGATCGACGGATGCAATAAAGAAGGAATAGTGCATCCGACATGAGATACACGCCTCCCAATAGGAGATCCTGTCGTTGCCATAGGATCGTTCCTCGATTTAGAAAGAGATGGCGTAGTACTTATACTATCTCTTAGCGACTCAATTTCTGTGTTAATTCGTCATTGTGAGGAATCGACGGATGCAATAAAGTAGGAATTGTGCAACCGAAAAGAGATACTCGCCTCCCAATAGAAGATCCTTTCGTTGCCATAGGATCGTTCCTCGATTTAGAAAGAGAAGGCGTAGAACTTATAGTATTTCATAGCGACGCAATTCCTGTGTTAATACGTCATTGTGAGGAATCGACGGATGCAATAAAGAAGGAATAGTGCATCCGAAAAGAGATACTCGCCTCCCAATAGGAGATCCTGTCGTTGCATAGAAACGCTCCTCGATTTAGAAAGAGAAGTCATAGAACCTATACTATTTCATAGCGACGCTATTTCTGTGTTAATTCGTCATTGTGAGGGATCGACGGATGCAATAAGGAAGGAATAGAGAATCCGAAAAGAGATACTCGCTTCCCAATGGGAGATCCTGTCGTTGCCATATAAATGCTCCTCGATTTAGAAAGAGAAGTCATAGAACCTTTAGTATTTCATAGCGACGCAATTTCTGTGTTAATTCGTCATTGTGAGGGATCGATGGATGCAATAAAGAAGGAATAGTGTATCCAAAAAGAGATACTCGCCTCCCAATAGAACATCCTTTCGTTGCCATACGGTCGTTCCTCGATTTAGGAAGAGAAGGCGTAGAACTTATAGTATTTCATAGCGACGCAATTTCTGTGTTAATTCGTCATTGTGAGGGATCGACGGATGCAATAAAGAAGGAATAGTGCAACCGAAAAGAGATACTCGCCTCCCAATAGGAGATCCTGTCGTTGCCATAGAAACGCTCCTCGATTTAGAAAGAGAAGTCATAGAATCTATACTATTTCATAGCGACGCTATTTCTGTGTTAATTCGTCATTGTGAGGGATCGACGGATGCAATAAAGAACGAATAGTGCATCCCAAAAGAGATACTCTCCTCCCAATAAGAGATCCTGTCGTTGCCATAGAAACGCTCCTCGATTTGGAAAGAGAAGTCATAGAACCTATAGTATTTCATAGCGACGCAATTTCTGTGTTAATTCGTCATTGTGAGGGATCGAGGGATGCAATAAAGAAGGAATACTGCGTCCGACATGATATACTTGCCTCCCAATAGAAGATCCTTTCGTTGCCATAGAAACCTTCCTCGATATTGAAAGAGAAGGCATAGAACCTATAGTGTTTCATAGCGACGCAATATCTGTGTTAATTCGTCATTGTGAGGGATCGACGGATGCAATAAAGAAGGAGTAGTGCATCCAAAAAGAGATACTCGCCTCCCTATAGGAGATCATGTCTTTGCCATAGAAACGCTCCTCGATTTAGAAAGAGAAGTCATAGAACCTATAGTATTTCATAGCGACGCAATTTCTGTGTTAATATGTCATTGTGAGGGATCGATGGATGCAATAAAGTAGGAATAGTGCATCCGAAAAGTGATACTCCCCTCCCAATAGGAGATCCTGTCGTTGCCATGGGATCGTTCCTCGATTTAGAAAGAGAAGACGTAGAACTTATAGTATTTCATAGCGACGCAATTTCTGTGTTAATTCGTCATTGTGAGGGATCGACGCATGCAATAAAGAACGAATAGTGCATCCAATAAGAGATACTCTCCTCCCAATAGGAGATCCGGTCGTTGCCATAGAAATGCTCCTCGATTTAGAAAGATAAGTCATAGAACCCATAGTATTTCATAGCGACGCAATTTCTGTGTTAATTCTTCATTGTGAAGGATCGATGGACTTAATAAAGATGGAATAGTGCATCCAAAAACAGATACTCACCACCCAATTGAAGATCCTTTCGTTGCCATAGGATCGTTCCTCGATTTAGAAAGAGAAGGCGTAGAACTTATAGTATTTCATAGCGACGCAATTTCTGTGTTAATTCGTCATTGTGAGGGATCGACGGATGCAATAAACAAGGAATAGAGCATCCGAAAAGAGATACTCGCCTCCCAATAGGAGATCCTTTCGTTCCCATAGAAACGCTCCTCGATTTAGAAAGAGAAGTCATAGAACCTACAGTATTTCATAGCGACGCAATTTCTGTGATAATTCGTCATTGTGAGGGATCGACGGATGCAATAAAGAAGGAATAGTGCATCCGACATGAGATACTCACCTCCCAATAGAAGATCCTTTCGTTGCCATAGGTTCGTTCCTCGATTTAGAAAGAGAAGGCGTAGAACTTATAGTATTTCATAGCGACGCAATTTCTGTGTTAATTCGTCATTGTGAGGGATCGACGGATGCAATAAAGAAGGAATAGAGCATCCGAAAAGAGTTACTCGCCTCCCAATAGGAGATCCTGTCGTTCCCATAGAAACGCTCCTCGATTTAGAAAGAGAAGTCATAGAACCTACAGTATTTCATAGCGACGCAATTTCTGTGTTAATTCGTCATTGTGAGGGATCGACTGATGCAATAAAGAAGGAATAGTGCTTCCGACATGAGATACTCGCCTCCCAATAGGAGATCCTGTCGTTGCCATAGAAATGCTCCTCAATTTAGAAAGAGAAGTCATAGAACCTATAGTATTTCATAGCGACGCAATTTCTGTGTTAATTCATCATTGTGAGAGATTGACGGATGCAATAAAGAAGGAACAGTGCATCCGAAAAGAGATACTCGCCTCCCAATAGGAGATCCTGTCGTTGCCATAGAAATGCTCTTCGATTTAAATAGAGAAGTCATAGAACATATAGTATTTCATAGCGACGCAATTTCTGTGTTAATTCGTCATTGTGAAGGAACGACGGATGCAATAAAGAAGGAATAGTTCATCCGAAAAGAGATACTCGCTTCCCAATAGGAGATCCTGTCTTTGCCATAGATATGCTCCTCGATTTAGAAAGAGAAGTCATAGAACCTATAGTATTTCATAACGACGCAATTTCTGTGTTAATATGTCATTGTGAGGGATCGATGGATGCAATAAAGAAGGAATAGTGCATCCAAAAAGAGATACTCTCCTCCCAATAGGGGATCCGGTCGTTGCCATAAAAATGCTCCTCGATTTAGAAAGATAAGTCATAGAACCTATAGTGTTTCATAGCGACGCCATGTCTGTGTTAATTCGACATTGTGAGGGATCGACGGATGCAATAAAGAAGGAATAGAGCATCCGAAAAGACATACTCGCCTCCCTATAGGAGATCATGTCTTTGCCATAGAAACTCTCCTCGATTTAGAAAGAGAAGTCATAGAACCTATAGTATTACATAGCGACGCAATTTCTGTGTTAATTCGTCATTGTGAGGGATCGACGGATGCAATAAAGAAGGAATAGTGCATCCGACATGAGATACTCGCCTCCCAATAGAAGATCCTTTCGTTGCCAAAGGTTCGTTCCTCGATTTAGAAAGAGAAGGCGTAGAACTTATAGTATTTCATAGCGACGCAATTTCTGTGTTAATTCGTCATTGTGAGGGATCGACGGATGCAATAAAGAAGGAATAGAGCATCCGAAAAGAGATACTCGCCTCCCAATGGGAGATCCTGTCGTTCCCCTTAGAAACGCTCCTCGATTTAGAAAGAGAAGTCATAGAACCTACAGTATATCATAGCGACGCAATTTCTGTGTTAAATCGTCATTGTGAGGGATCGACAGATGCAATAAAGAAGGAATAGTGCATCCGACATGAGATACTCGCCTCCCAATAGGAGATCCTGTCGTTGCCATAGAAATGCTCCTCGATTTAGAAAGAGAAGTCATAGAACCTATAGTATTTCATAGCGACGCAATATCTGTGTTAATTCATCATTGTGTGAGATTGACGGATGCAATAAAGAAGGAACAGTGCATCCGAAAAGAGATACTCTCCTCCCAATAGTAGATCCTGTCGTTGCCATAGAAATGCTCTTCTATTTAAATAGAGAAATCATAGAACCTATAGTATTTCATAGCGACGCAATTTCTGTGTTAATTCGTCATTGTGAAGGATCGACGGATGCAATAAAGAAGGAATAGTTCATCCGAAAAGAGATACTCGCTTCCCAATAGGAGATCCTGTCTTTGCCTTAGAAATGCTCCTAGATTTAGAAAGAGAAGTCATAGAACCTATAGTATTTCATAACGACGCAATTTCTGTGTTAATATGTCATTGTGAGGGATCGATGGATGCAATAAAGAAGGAATAGTGCATCCAAAAAGAGATACCCGCCTCCCAATAGAAGATCCTTTCGTTGCCATAGGATCGTTCCTCGATTTAGAAAGAGAAGTCATAGAACCTATAGTATTTCATAACGACGCAATTTCTGTGTTAATATGTCATTGTGAGGGATCGATGGATGCAATAAAGAAGGAATAGTGCATCCAAAAAGAGATACTCGCCTCCCAATTGATGATCCTTTCGTTGCCACAGGATCGTTCCTCAATTTACAAATAGAAGGCGTAGAACTTATAGTATTTCATAGCGACGCAATTTCTGTGTTAATTCGTCATTGTGAGGGTTCGACGGATGCAATAAAGAAGGAATAGTGCATCCAATAAGAGATACTCGCCTCCCAATAGGAGATCCTGTAGTTGCCATAGAAATGCTCCTCGATTTAGAAAGAGAAGTCATAGAACATATAGTATTTCATAGCGACGCTATTTCTGTGTTAATTCGTCATTGTGAGGGATCGATGGATGAAATAAAGAAGGAATGGTGCATCCAAAAACAGATACTCGCCTCCCAATAGAAGATCCTTTCGTTGCCATAGGATCGTTACTCGATTTAGAAAGAGAAGGCGTAAACTTATACTATTTCATAGCGACGCAATTTCTGTGTTAATTTGTCATTGTGAGGGATCGAAGGATTCAATAAAGAAGTAATAGGCATCCGAAAAGAGAAACTCGCCTCCAAATAGGAGATCCTGTCGTTGCCATAGAAACGCTCCTCGATTTAGAAAGAGAAGTCATAGGACTTATAGTATTTCATAGCGACGCAATTTCTGTGTTAATTCGTCATTGTGAGGGATCGACGGATGCAATAAAGAAGGAATAGTGCATCCGGAAAGAGATACTCGCCTCCCAATAGGAGATCCTGTAGTTGCCATAGAAATGCTCCTCGATTTAGAAAGAGAAGTCATAGAACCTATATTATTCCATAGCGACGCAATTTCTGTGTTAATTCGTAATTGTGAGGGACCGACGGATGCAATAAAGAAGGAATAGTGCATCCGACATGAGATACACGCCTCCCAATAGCAGATCCTGTCGTTCCCATAGAAATGCTCCTCGATTTAGAAAGAGAAGTCATAGGTCTTATAGTAGTTCATAGCGACGCAATTTCTGTGTTAATTCGTCATTGTGAGGGATCGACGGATGCAATAAAGAAGGACTAGTGCATCCGGAAAGAGATACTCGCCTCCCAATAGGAGATCCTGTCGTTGCCATAGAAATGCTCCTCGATTTAGAAAGAGAAGTCATAGAACCTATAGTATTTCGTAGCGACGCCATTTCTGTGTTAATTCGTCATTGTGAGGGATCGATGGATGCAATAAAGAAGGAATAGTGCATCCGACATGAGATACTCGCCTCCCAATAGAAGATCCTTTCGTTGCCATTTGATCGTTCCTCGATTTAGAAGAGAAGGCGTAGAACTTATAGAATTTCATAGCGACGCAACTTCTGTGTTGTCATCGTGAGGGATCGACGGATGCAAAAAAGAAGGAATAGTGCTTCCGAAAAGAGATACTCGCCTCCCAATAGGAGATCCAGTCGTTGCCATAGAAACGCTCCTCGATTTAGAAAGAGGAGTTATAGAACCTATAGTATTCCATAGCGACGCAATTTCTGTGTTAATTCGTCATTGTGAGGGATCGACGGATGCAATAAAGAAGGAATAGTGCATCCGACATGAGATACTCGCCTCCCAATAGAAGATCCTTTCGTTGCCATAGGATCGTTCCTCGATTTAGAAAGAGAAGGCGTAGAACTTATAGTATTTCATAGCGACGCAATTTCTGTGTTAATTCGTCATTGTGAGGGATCGACGGATGCAATAAAGAAGGAATAGTGCATCCAATAAAAGATACTCGCCTCCCAAAAGGAGATCCTGTAGTTGCCATAGAAATACTCCTCGATGTAGAAAGAGTAGTCATAGAACCTATAGTATTTCATAGCGACGCAATTTCTGTGTTAATTCGTCATTGTGAGGAATCGATGGATGAAATAAAGAAGGAATAGTGCATCCAAAAACCAATCCTCGCCTTCCAATAGAAGATCCTTTCGTTGCACTAGGATCGTTCCTCGATTTAGAAAGAGAAGTCATAGAACCTATAGTATTTCATAGCGACGCAGTTTCTGTGTTAATATATCATTGTGAGCGATCGATGGATACAATAAAGTAGGAATAGTGCATCCGAAAAGTGATACTCCCCTCCCAATAGGAGATCCAGTCGTTGCCATGGGATCGTTCCTCGATTTAGAAAGAGAAGTCGTAGAACTTATAGTATTTCATAGCGACGCAATTTCTGTGTTAATATGTCATTGTGAGGGATCGATGGATGCAATAAAGTAGGAATGGTGCATCCGAAAAGTGATACTCCCCTCCCAATAGGAGATCCTGTCGTTGCCATGGGATCGTTCCTCGATTTAGAAAGAGAAGGCGTAGAACTTATAGTATTTCATAGCGACGCAATTTCTGTGTTAATTCGTCATTGTGAGGGATCGACGCATGCAATAAAGAAGGAATAGTGCATCCAATAAGAGATACTCTCCTCCCAATAGGAGATCCGGTCGTTGCCATAGAAATGCTCCTCGATTTAGAAAGATAAGTCATAGAACCTATAGTATTTCATAGCGACGCAATTTCTGTGTTAATTCTTCATTGTGAGGTATCGATGGACTTAATAAAGATGGAATAGTGCATCCAAAAACAGATACTCACCACCCAATAGAAGATCCTTTCGTTGCCATAGGGTCGTTCCTCGATTTAGAAAGAGAAGGCGTAGAACTTATAGTATTCCATAGCGACGCAATTTCTGTGTTAATTCGTCATTGTGAGGGATCGACGGATGCAATAAAGAAGGAATAGAGCATCCGAAAAGAGATACTCGCCTCCCAATAGAAGATCCTTTCGTTGCCATAGGTTCGTTCCTCGATTTAGAAAGAGAAGGCGTAGAACTTATAGTATTTCATAGCGACGCAATTTCTGTGTTAATTCGTCATTGTGAGGGATCGACGGATGCAATAAAAAGGAATAGAGTATCCGAAAAGAGATACTCGCCTCCCAATAGGAGATCTTGTCGTTCCCATAGAAACGCTCCTCGATTTAGAAAGAGAAGTCATAGAACCTACAGTATTTCATAGCGACGCAATTTCTGTGTTAATTCGTCATTGTGAGGGATCGACGGATGCAATAAAGAAGGAATAGTGCTTCCGACATGAGATACTCGCCTCCCAATAGGAGATCCTGTCGTTGCCATAGAAATGCTCCTCAATTTAGAAAGAGAAGTCATAGAACCTATAGTATTTCGTAGCGACGCAATTTCTGTGTTAATTCATCATTGTGAGAGATTGACGGATGCAATAAAGAAGGAACAGTGCATCCGAAAAGAGATACTCGCCTCCCAATAGGAGATCCTGTCGTTGCCATAGAAATGCTCTTCGATTTAAATAGAGAAGTCATAGAACATATAGTATTTCATAGCGACGCAATTTCTGTGTTAATTCGTCATTGTGAAGGAACGACGGATGCAATAAAGAAGGAATAGTTCATCCGAAAAGAGATACTCGCTTCCCAATAGGAGATCCTGTCTTTGCCATAGAAATGCTCCTCGATTTAGAAAGAGAAGTCATAGAACCTATAGTATTTCATAACGACGCAATTTCTGTGTTAATATGTCATTGTGAGGGATCGATGGATGCAATAAAGAAGGAATAGTGCATCCAAAAAGAGATACTCTCCTCCCAATAGGAGATCCGGTCGTTGCCATAGAAATGCTCCTCGATTTAGAAAGATAAGTCATAGAACCTATAGTGTTTCATAGCGACGCAATGTCTGTGTTAATTCGTCATTGTGAGGGATCGACGGATGCAATAAAGAAGGAATAGTGCATCCGAAAAGAGATACTCGCCTCCCTATAGGAGATCATGTCTTTCCCATAGGAACGCTCCTCGATTTAGAAAGAGAAGTCATAGAACCTATAGTATTTCATAGCGACGCAATTTCTGTGTTAATTCGTCATTGTGAGGGATCGACGGATGCAATAAAGAAGGAATAGTGCATCCGACATGAGATACTCGCCTCCCAATAGAAGATCCTTTCGTTGCCAAAGGTTCGTTCCTCGATTTAGAAAGAGAAGGCGTAGAACTTATAATATTTCATTGCGACGCAATTTCTGTGTTAATTCGTCATTGTGAGGGATCGACGGATGCAATAAAGAAGGAATAGAGCATCCGAAAAGAGATACTCGCCTCCCAATGGGAGATCCTGTCGTTCCCCTTAGAAACGCTCCTCGATTTAGAAAGAGAAGTCATAGAACCTACAGTATATCATAGCGACGCAAATTCTGTATTAATTCGTCATTGTGAGGGATCGACAGATGCAATAAAGAAGGAATAGTGCATCCGACTTGAGATACTCGCCTCCCAATAGGAGATCCTGTCGTTGCCATAGAAATGCTCCTCGATTTAGAAAGAGAAGTCATAGAACCTATAGTATTTCATAGCGACGCAATTTCTGTGTTAATTCATCATTGTGAGAGATTGACGGATGCAATAAAGAAGGAACAGTGCATCCGAAAAGAGATACTCGCCTCCCAATAGGAGATCCTGTCGTTCCCATAGAAACGCTCCTCGATTTAGAAAGAGAAGTCATAGAACCTACAGTATTTCATAGCGACGCAATTTCTGTGTTAATTCGTCATTGTGAGGGATCGACGGATGCAATAAAGAAGGAATAGTGCTTCCGACATGAGATACTCGCCTCCCAATAGGAGATCCTGTCGTTGCCATAGAAATGCTCCTCAATTTAGAAAGAGAAGTCATAGAACCTATAGTATTTCATAGCGACGCAATTTCTGTGTTAATTCATCATTGTGAGAGATTGACGGATGCAATAAAGAAGGAACAGTGCATCCGAAAAGAGATACTCGCCTCCCAATACGAGATCCTGTCGTTGCCATAGAAATGCCCTTCGATTTAAATAGAGAAGTCATAGAACATATAGTATTTCATAGCGACGCAATATCTGTGTTAATTCGTCATTGTGAAGGAACGACGGATGCAATAAAGAAGGAATAGTTCATCCGAAAAGAGATACTCGCTTCCCAATAGGAGATCCTGTCTTTGCCATAGAAATGCTCCTCGATTTAGAAAGAGAAGTCATAGAACCTACAGTATATCATAGCGACGCAATTTCTGTGTTAATTCGTCATTGTGATCGATCGACAGATGCAATAAAGAAGGAATAGTGCATCCGACATGAGATACTCGCCTCCCAATAGGAGATCCTGTCTTTGCCATAGAAATGCTCCTCGATTTAGAAAGAGAAGTCATAGAACCTACAGTATATCATAGCGACGCAATTTCTGTGTTAATTCGTCATTGTGAGGGATCGACAGATGCAATAAAGAAGGAATAGTGCATCCGACATGAGATACTCGCCTCCCAATAGGAGATCCTGTCGTTGCCATAGAAATGCTCCTCGATTTAGAAAGAGAAGTGGTGGTGGTTGTTGGGATGTTTAAGGGGGACTAAACAGCGAAGGTCATCAGTCCCCCATTCCAAAATCAGGCGAGCCGAAAATCCACGGAGCAGGTAAAAACCAAAGTGGGAGGAGACGTCCCCCCAGGCGCTAAAAGAACACAAATGGAGCAACAAACATTACAGACAAGAACAGGACAGAGGAACACCAGACAGAAAGAAACAGAAGAAAGGAAAACGGCCGGAGACTGGTTGACTGACCACGAGAACAAAAAAGGGAAAGAGCCAACCATCTCACGGCGCACCAGAACAGCAACAGACACAAGGACAAAAGACACAGAAAAGGAAAGGTGCAAGACCTCCCTAAATCGAACCATAAAACGGACTACCACGGATAAAATTTAAAACGGCATCAGCCATGGAGGCATCGTCAGATAAAATCAAAGCCAAAGTGCCCGGGAGATTAAAAGATTGCCGGAGTGTGCGCAGTCGAGGACACTCCAGCAAAATGTGGCCGACCGTCAGCCGGGACCCACACCGACACAAGGGGGGATCCTCCTGACGCAACAGATGGCCGTGCGTCAGGTATGTATGGCCGATGCGCAGCCGACACAGGACTACCGAGTCCCTGCGAGAAGCCCGCAGGGAGGAACGCCACACATCGGTCGTCCCCTTGACAGCCCGCAGTTTATTCGGGGCTGTCATGCCACGCCACTCAGCAGCCCACACCCCAATCAGCTTACGGCGCAACACCATCTGCTGGTCGCGAGCCGTAAGGCCGACCTCCAAAGCCGGGGCGTCGATCGCCCCTTTGGCCAGCCTGTCTACACGTTCGTTCCCTGGGATGCCAACATGACCGGGCGTCCAAACCAGGACCACCGAACGACCAGAACGGGCAATGGCGGAAACACTCTCCTGAATGGAGGACACCAGAGGAGAGGAGGGATAACAGCGGTCGATGGCCTGAAGGCTGCTCAGGGAGTCACTGCAGATGACGACAGACCTACCTGAGCAGAAACGCATATGCTCAAGAGCGCGCAATATGGCCACCAGCTCTGCAGTAAAAACACTGCAGCCAGCCGGCAAGGAGCGCTGCTCAACATGAGCAGCATGAGCAAAAGAGTAGGCAGTGCGACCATCAACCAGGGAACCATCAGTGTAGACAGTCTCACTGTCCGAAAATGAGGCGAGGAGAGCAAGAAAACGGCGACGGAGGGCCACAGGCGGAACCGAGTCCTTGGGTCCCTGTGCCAAGTCCAGACGGACGGACGGCCGGGACAAACACCAGGGAGGCGTAGGTGCACGGACCCGGAAGGGAGGCGGAAGAGGGAATGAACCCAATTCCGACAGCAGGGACTGAACGCGGACAGCGACGGAAAGCCCAGACCTAGGTCGCCGTTCGGGCAGATGGAGGACCATAGCAGGGAAAAGCAGGCAACGATTGGGATGATCTGGCGAGCAATGAACGTGGACAGCATAGTCGACGAGCAGACGATGGCGGCGAATCCGCAGCGGGGGAACCCCGGCCTCCACCAGTAGACTATCCACGGGGCTGGTGCGAAAAGCGCCAGTGGCAAGCCTAACCCCACAGTGGTGTATGGGGTCTAACAACTTCAACACTGAGGGGGACGCAGACCCATAGGCCAGGCTCCCATAATCAAGCCGGGACTGCACTAGGGCTCGGTACAACCGCAGCAGCGTGCAGCGATCTGCACCCCAAGACGTGTGGCTAAGGCAGCGGAGGGCGTTGAGGTGCCGCCAGCATTTTTGCTTCAGCTGAGTAACATGAGGAACCCATGTGAGCCGGGCATCAAACACGAGTCCCAAGAAGCGGCAAGTGTCCACCACTTCAAGCAGGTGGCCGTCGAGGTAAAGTTCAGGATGAGGGTGGACCGTCCGACGCCTGCAGAAGTGCATAACTCGAGTCTTGGGTGCAGAGAACTGAAAACCGTGAGTCAGAGCCCATGATGCTGCCTTGCGAACGGCGACTTGCAGCCTGCGTTCGGCGACTCCCGTAGTCGTGCAGCTAAATGAGATGCAGAAGTCGTCGGCATACAAAGAAGGAGACACCGACGACCCCACTGCTGCTGCCAGACCATTAATGGCCACTAAAAATAAGGAGACGCTCAACACCGAGCCCTGCGGGACCCCATTTTCCTGTATGTAAGGGGAACTAGAGGTGGCACCGACTTGCACCCGGAAAGAGCGGTGCAATAGAAAGCTTTGAAGAAAAGCCGGGAGCCGACCACGAAGACCCCACTCATGCAATGTGGCGAGGATGTGATGCCTCCATGTGGTGTCATACGCCTTCCGCAGATCGAAAAACACGGCAACGAGATGCTGACGTCGGGCAAAGGCCGTACGGACAGCAGATTCCAGCTGTACCAAATTGTCCACTGCAGACCGGCCCCGGCGGAAGCCACCCTGGGATGGAGCGAGGAGACCGCGCGACTCAAGGACCCAACACAAACGCCGCCCCACCATACGTTCGAGTAATTTACACAAAACGTTGGTGAGGGTAATGGGACGATAGCTGTCCACCGCCAGTGGGTCCGCACCGGGCTTCAAGATGGGGACAATAACACCCTCTCGCCATTGCGACGGGAACACGCCTTCGCTCCAAATGCGATTAAATATCGCGAGAATGTGTCTCTGGCACTCCCTGGAGAGATGCTTCAGCATCTGTGCGTGGATGCAGTCCGGTCCTGGTGCTGTATCAGGGCAATCGGCGAGGGCAGCGAGGAATTCCGTCTCGCTGAAAGGAGCATTGTATGTTTCATAATGACGCGTGTGGAATGAGAACGGCGTCCGCTCGGCTCGCTCCTTTAGAGAGCGAAAGGCGGGGGGATAGGAAGCAGTCGCAGAGCTCTGAGCAAAGTGCGCGGCTAGCCGTTCAGCAATGGCGGCAGCGTCCGTGCAGACAGCGCCGTCCAAGGAGAGCCCAGGGACACCCATAGGGGTCTGGGAGCCATAAATCCGCCGGATCCGGGACCACACGTGCGAGGACGAGACACGGGAGCCCAGGGAGGAGACGTACCTCTCCCAGCACTCCTGCTTACGCCGTGCAATAAGACGGCGGGCGAAGGCACGGAGCCTCTTAAAGGCGATGAGGGTCTCCAGAGACGGGTGCCGCCTATGACGCTGGAGAGCCCGCCTACGGTCGCGAATAGCTTCAGCAATCTCCGGCGACCACCAGGGGACAGTCTTCCTCCGAGGGAGGCCAGAAGAACGGGGGATGGAAGCCTCGGCCGCTGAAATGATGGACGTGGTTAAAACACGAACCACCTCGTCAATGTCACCCTGTGGGGGAGACTCAATGGTTGCAGCGGAAGTAAAAGCTGGCCAGTCAGCCCTGTGGAGAGCCCAGCGGGGCAAGCGCCCAGAAGAATGACACTGGGGCAGTGACAAAGAGATGGGAAAATGGTCACTACCACACAGGTCAGGGTGCACTCGCCAGTGGAGGGATGGGACAAGGCCAGGGCTGCAAATAGAGAGATCGATGGCCGAGAACGAGCCATGGGCCACACTGAAATGTGTGGGAGCACCGGTGTTCAAGAGGCTAAGGTCGAGCTGAGCCAACACATGCTCCACGGCCCGACCGCGAACATCGGAGACAGTCCCACCCCATAGAGGGTTGTGGGCATTGAAATCACCCAGCAGCAAAAAAGGTGGCGGCAGTTCGGCTATCAGAGCAGCCAGGACATGCTGTGCGACAACACCATCAGGTGGAAGGTAAATACTGCAGACGGTGATAGCCTGTGGCGTCCACACCCGAACAGCGACAGCCTCTAAAGCTGTTTGTAGAGGTACAAACTCGCTGTGAAGAGAGTTAAGGACATAGATGCAGACGCCACCAGACACCCTTTCATAAGCTGCTCGGTTCTTAAAATAACCCCGATAGCCACGGAGGGCGGGGGTTCGCATTGCTGGAAACCAGGTTTCCTGCAGAGCAATGCAAAGGAAAGGATGACGGCTGAGAAGTTGGCGGAGCTCAGCTAGATGGTGGAAGAAACCGCTGCAGTTCCACTGAAGGATGGTATTAGCCATGGATGGGAAAGGCGTGAAGGGACTGGGGGGGCAGATTACGCCTACGGGGCCCCTGCTGCTACTGAGTCGCCACCTGGACAACAGCTATCCACTGCATCCGAGGGACTGGCGAGATCCATGTCCTCAGCGGACGCCAGGATCTCCACCTCATCCTCGGACGCAGAGGGAGAAGGTTGCGGTGGGACAGGTGCCACCGCAATTTCAGGATGCTTGGGAGCCTTTTTCTTTGACTGCTTTGCGCGCTGAGCCTTAGGTGGTTCTGGCTGGGAGGGCCTCACTGGGTCAGTCTCTGGGACTGAAGACGACCGTGACGCCCTACGACCAGCGACCGGTGGTTGTTTGACAACCTTGCGGGTGTCCACTTTGGCACTGGGCAAAGCCTGGGATGGGAGGGCCCCAAGGGACCCCTTCCGAGCGAGAGGAGCCGAAGAAGGCTCACGCTTCTCCGGCTGTGAAGGGGGAACAGATGTCCCCGGTGGTTGGGGTAGTGTTGCTCCTGAAGTAGATGGAGCAGGAGCAACAGGGAGTGAAGTGCCCCCCACAACCAAGGGGGCCGGTGAATGCTGACCGAGCTGAGATCGAACTGGTGTTGCAGCAGCGGCATAACTAGTTGGCATTGGCACAGGATGTAGCCGCTCAAATTTCCGCCTTGCCTCGGTGTAGGACAGGCGGTCCAGGGTCTTATATTCCATTATCTTCCTTTCTTTCTGGAAGATCCTACAGTCCGGCGAGCAGGGGGAATGGTGTTCTCCGCAGTTAACACAGATAGGAGGCGGGGCACATGGAGTATCAGGATGCGAAGGACGTCCACAATCCCGACACGTGATGCTGGAAGTACAGCGGGATGACATGTGCCCGAACTTCCAGCATTTAAAACACCGCATCGGAGGAGGGATATATGGCTTCACATCACAACGGTAAACCATCACCTTAACCCTTTCGGGTAAGACATCACCCTCAAAGGCCAAGATGAAGGCTCCGGTGGCTACCTGATTATCCCTCGGACCCCGATGGACGCGCCGGACGAAGTGAACACCTCGTCGTTCGAGGTTGGCGCGTAATTCATCGTCGGACTGCAGAAGAAGATCCCTGTGGAATATAATACCCTGGACCATGTTCAGACTCTTATGCGGCGTGATGTTAACTGAAACATCCCCCAACTTGTCACAATTGAGCAACCTCCGTGACTGGGCAGAGGATGCCGTTTTGATGAGCACAGAACCAGAGCGCATCTTGGACAAGCCCTCCACCTCCCCGAACTTGTCCTCTAAATGCTCCACAAAAAACTGGGGCTTGGTTGACATAAACGATTCCCCATCAACTCGCGTACACACAAGGAACCGGGGTGAATAGTCTCCACTGCCTTCTTTTGCCATACGTTCCTCCCATGGAGTGGCCAGGGAGGGAAATGATCGTGTATCGTATTTCCTGCCGTTGAGGTTAGACCTCGATCGCTTAGAGACTGCTGGTGGTGGCCCACCAGCGAGAGATGATGTACCACGCTTCATTGCGGGTCATCCGCCCTGATGCCACCTACTCCGACCAAGGGCCCTCCCCACGGGCGCCACCCAGCCGCAGCAATAGCCACCTGGCAGGATGGCCATTGCTGGGAGTCCTGATGCCCCAGGGAGATGGGCATCTACTCCTTGGCATACGTGGGGAGTGAACGGCGCAGGCATCAGTAGAGCGATCCCTGTGTTGTCAGGGGGCTACAACCAAGAGGGTACATGGCGGCCCCACCACAACGGGCTGGCTACCGTGCTGGATCTTAGGTGCAAAAATGGCCAAGGTCGTCGTCGCAGTTAAAAGAAACACTGCAGAGTGCAGTGTGGTAATCGCCCAAGAGTTCGAAAACGAGCGGGACATCATTGCAACGACGAGAAAGACGGCTAAAGGTCTAATTGCACGACGGATACAGTGCACCATGTAAGGCGCCCTTCCCCAATTGGCTCGCTCTTCGGAATAATTTAGAAAGATGGAGGTCAAACCCGAGAGGGGACCATCACATAAGGCCGAAACATGTGAGACTCCTTTTAGTCGCCTCTTACGACAGGCAGGAATACCGCGGGCCTATTTTAACCCCCGAACCCGCAGGGGGGAGAAAGAGAAGTCATAGAACCTATAGTGTTTCATAGCGACGCAATGTCTGTGTTAATTCGTCATTGTGAGGGATCGACGGATGCAATAAAGAAGGAATAGTGCATCCGAAAAGAGATACTCGCCTCCCTATAGGAGATCATGTCTTTGCCATAGAAACGCTCCTCGATTTAGAAAGAGAAGTCATAGAACCTATAGTATTTCATAGCGACGCAATTTCTGTGTTAATTCGTCATTGTGAGGGATCGACGGATGCAATAAAGAAGGAATAGTGCATCCGACATGAGATACTCGCCTCCCAATAGAAGATCCTTTCGTTGCCAAAGGTTCGTTCCTCGATTTAGAAAGAGAAGGCGTAGAACTTATAGTATTTCATTGCGACGCAATTTCTGTGTTAATTCGTCATTGTGAGGGATCGACGGATGCAATAAAGAAGGAATAGAGCATCCGAAAAGAGATACTCGCCTCCCAATGGGAGATCCTGTCGTTCCCCTTAGAAACGCTCCTCGATTTAGAAAGAGAAGTCATAGAACCTACAATATATCATAGCGACGCAAATTCTGTATTAATTCGTCATTGTGAGGGATCGACAGATGCAATAAAGAAGGAATAGTGCATCCGACTTGAGATACTCGCCTCCCAATAGGAGATCCTGTCGTTGCCATAGAAATGCTCCTCGATTTAGAAAGAGAAGTCATAGAACCTATAGTATTTCATAGCGACGCAATTTCTGTGTTAATTCATCATTGTGAGAGATTGACGGATGCAATAAAGAAGGAACAGTGCATCCGAAAAGAGATACTCGCCTCCCAATACGAGATCCTGTCGTTGCCATAGAAATGCCCTTCGATTTAAATAGAGAAGTCATAGAACATATAGTATTTCATAGCGACGCAATGTCTGTGTTAATTCGTCATTGTGAGGGATCGACGGATGCAATAAAGAAGGAATAGTGCATCCGAAAAGAGATACTCGCCTCCCTATAGGAGATCATGTCTTTGCCATAGAAACGCTCCTCGATTTAGAAAGAGAAGTCATAGAACCTATAGTATTTCATAGCGACGCAATTTCTGTGTTAATTCGTCATTGTGAGGGATCGACGGATGCAATAAAGAAGGAATAGTGCATCCGACATGAGATACTCGCCTCCCAATAGAAGATCCTTTCGTTGCCAAAGGTTCGTTCCTCGATTTAGAAAGAGAAGGCGTAGAACTTATAGTATTTCATAGCGACGCAATTTCTGTGTTAATTCGTCATTGTGAGGGATCGACGGATGCAATAAAGAAGGAATAGAGCATCCGAAAAGAGATACTCGCCTCCCAATGGGAGATCCTGTCGTTCCCCTTAGAAACGCTCCTCGATTTAGAAAGAGAAGTCATAGAACCTACAGTATATCATAGCGACACAATTTCTGTGTTTATTCGTCATTGTGAGGGATCGACAGATGCAATAAAGAAGGAATAGTGCATCCGACATGAGATACTCGCCTCCCAATAGGAGATCCTGTCGTTGCCATAGAAATGCTCCTCGATTTAGAAAGAGAAGTCATAGAACCTATAGTATTTCATAGCGACGCAATTTCTGTGTTAATTCATCATTGTGAGAGATTGACGGATGCAATAAAGAAGGAACAGTGCATCCGAAAAGAGATACTCGCCTCCCAATAGGAGATCCTGTCGTTGCCATAGAAATGCTCTTCTATTTAAATAGAGAAATCATAGAACCTATAGTATTTCGTAGCGACGCAATTTCTGTGTTAATTCGTCATTGTGACGGATCGACGGATGCAATAAAGAAGGAATAGTTCATCCGAAAAGAGATACTCGCTTCCCAATAGGAGATCCTGTCTTTGCCTTAGAAATGCTCCTCGTTTTAGAAAGAGAAGTCATAGAACCTATAGTATTTCATAACGACGCAATTTCTGTGTTAATATGTCATTGTGAGGGATCGATGGATGCAATAAAGAAGGAATAGTGCATCCAAAAAGAGATACTCGCCTCCCAATAGAAGATCCTTTCGTTGCCATAGGATCGTTCCTCGATTTAGAAAGAGAAGACGTAGAACTTATAGTATTTCATAGCGACGCAATTTCTGTGTTAATTCGTCATTGTGAGGGATCGACGGATGCAATAAAGAAGTAATAGCGCATCCGAAAAGAGATACTCGCCTCCCTATAGGAGATCCTGTCTTTGCCATAGAAACGCTCCTCGATTTAGAAAGAGAAGTCATAGAACCTATAGTATTTCATAGCGACGCAATTTCTGTGTTAATTCGTCATTGTGAAGGATCGACGGATGCAAAAAAGAAGGAAAAGTGCATCCGAAAAGAGATACTCGCTTCCCAATAGGAGATCCTGTCGTTGCCATAGAAATGCTCCTCGACTTAGAAAGAGAAGTCATAGAACCTATAGTATTTCATAGCGACGCAATTTCTGTGTTAATATGTCATTGTGAGGGATCGATGGATGCAATAAAGAAGGAATAGTGCATCCAAAAAGAGATACTCGCCTCCCAATTGATGATCCTTTCGTTGCCACAGGATCGTTCCTCAAATTAGAAATAGAAGGCGTAGAACTTATAGTATTTCATAGCGACGCAATTTCTGTGTTAATTCGTCATTGTGAGGGATCGACGGATGCAATAAAGAAGGAATAGTGCATCCAATAAGAGATACTCGCCTCCCAATAGGAGATCATGTAGTTGCAATAGAAATGCTCCTCGATTTAGAAAGAGAAGTCATAGAACATATAGTAATTCATAGCGACGCTATTTCTGTGTTAATTCGTCATTGTGAGGGATCGATGGATGAAATAAAGAAGGAATGGTGCATCCAAAAACAGATACTCGCCTCCCAATAGAAGATCCTTTCGTTGCCATAGGATCGTTACTCGATTTAGAAAGAGAAGGCGTAAACTTATACTATTTCATAGCGACGCAATATCTGTGTTAATTTGTCATTGTGAGGGATCGACGGATGCAATAAAGAAGTAATAGTGCATCCGAAAAGAGATACTCGCCTCCAAATAGGAGATCCTGTCGTTCCCATAGAAATGCTCCTCGATTTATAAAGAGAAGTCATAGGTCTTATAGTATTTCATAGCGACGCAATTTCTGTGTTAATTCGTCATTGTGAGGGATCGACGGATGCAATAAAGAAGGACTAGTGCATCCGGAAAGAGATACTCGCCTCCCAATAGGAGATCCTGTCGTTGCCATAGAAATGCTCCTCGATTTAGAAAGAGAAGTCATAGAACCTATAGTATTTCGTAGCGACGCCATTTCTGTGTTAATTCGTCATTGTGAGGGATCGATGGATGCAATAAAGAAGGAATAGTGCATCCGACATGAGATACTCGCCTCCCAATAGAAGATCCTTTCGTTGCCATTGGATCGTTCCTCGCTTTAGAAGAGAAGGCGTAGAACTTATAGAATTTCATAGCGACGCAACGTCTGTGTTGTCATCGTGAGGGATCGACGGATGCAATAAAGAAGGAATAGTGCTTCCGAAAAGAGATATTCGCCTCCCAATAGGAGATCCAGTCGTTGCCATAGAAACGCTCCTCGATTTAGAAAGAGAAGTTATAGAACCTATAGTATTCCATAGCGACGCAATTTCTGTGTTAATTCGTCATTGTGAGGGATCGACGGATGCAATAAAGAAGGAATAGTGCATCCGACATGAGATACTCGCCTCCCAATAGAAGATCCTTTCGTTGCCATAGGATCGTTCCTCGATTTAGAAAGAGAAGGCGTAGAACTTATAGTATTTCATAGCGACGCAATTTCTGTGTTAATTCGTCATTGTGAGGGATCGACGGATGCAATAAAGAAGGAATAGTGCATCCAATAAGAGATACTCGCCTCCCAAAAGGAGAACCTGTAGTTGCCATAGAAATACTCCTCGATTTAGAAAGAGTAGTCATAGAACCTATAGTATTTCATAGCGACGCAATTTCTGTGTTAATTCGTCATTGTGAGGAATCGATGGATGAAATAAAGAAGGAATAGTGCATCCAAAAACCAATACTCGCCTTCCAATAGAAGATCCTTTCGTTGCACTAGGATCGTTCCTCGATTTAGAAAGAGAAGTCATAGAACCTATAGTATTTCATAGCGACGCAGTTTCTGTGTTAATATATCATTGTGAGCGATCGATGGATACAATAAAGTAGGAATAGTGCATCCGAAAAGTGATACTCCCCTCCCAATAGGAGATCCAGTCGTTGCCATGGGATCGTTCCTCGATTTAGAAAGAGAAGGCGTAGAACTTATAGTATTTCATAGCGACGCAATTTCTGTGTTAATTCGTCATTGTGAGGGATCGACGCATGCAATAAAGAAGGAATAGTGCATCCAATAAGAGATACTCTCCTCCCAATAGGAGATCCTGTCGTTGCCATAGAAATGGTCCTCGATTTAGAAAGATAAGTCATAGAACCTATAGTATTTCATAGCGACGCAATTTACTTGTTAATTCATCATTGTGAGGGATCGATGGATGAAATAAAGATGGAATAGTGCATCCAAAAACAGATACTCACCACCCAATAGAAGATCCTTTCGTTGCCATAGGATCGTTCCTCGATTTAGAAAGAGAAGGCGTAGAACTTATAGTATTTCATAGCGACGCAATTTCTGTGTTAATTCGTCATTGTGAGGGATCGACGGATGCAATAAAGAAGGAATAGTGCATCCGACATGAGACACTCGCCTCCCAATAGAAGATCCTTTCGTTGCCATAGGATCGTTCCTCGATTTAGAAAGAAAAGGCGTAGAACTTATAGTATTTCATAGCGACGCAATTTCTGTGTTAATTCGTCATTGTGAGGGATCGACGGATGCAATGAAGAAGAAATAGCGCATCAGAAAAGAGATACTCGCCTCCCTATAGGAGATCCTGTCTTTGCCATAGAAACGCTCCTCGATTTAGAAAGAGAAGTCATAGAACCTATAGTATTTCATAGCAACGCAATTTCTGTGTTAATTCGTCATTGTGAAGGATCGATGGATGCAATAAAGAAGGAATAGTGCATCCGAAAAGAGTTACTCGCTTCCCAATAGGAGATCCTGTCGTTGCCATAGAAATGCTCCTCGATTTAGAAAGAGAAGTCATAGAACCTATAGTATTTCATAACGACGCAATTTCTGTGTTAATATGTCATTGTGAGGTATCGATGGATGCAATAAAGAAGGAATAGTGCATCCAAAAAGAGATACTCGCCTCTCAATAGAAGATCCTATCGTTGCCATAGGATCGTTCCTCGATTTAGAAAGAGAAGGCGTAGAACTTATGGTATGTCATAGCGACGCAATTTCTGTGTTAATTCGTCATTGTGAGGGATCGACGGATGCAATGAAGAAGAAATAGCGCATCCGAAAAGAGATACTCGCCTCCCAATAGGAGATCCTGTCGTTGCCATAGAAATGCTCCTCAATTTAGAAAGAGAAGTCATAGAACCTATAGTAGTTCATAGCGACGCAATTTCTGTGTTAATTCATCATTGTGAGAGATTGACGGATGCAATAAAGAAGGAACAGTGCATCCGAAAAGAGATACTCGCCTCCCAATAGGAGATCCTGTCGTTCCCATAGAAACGCTCCTCGATTTAGAAAGAGAAGTCATAGAACCTACAGTATTTCATAGCGACGCAATTTCTGTGTTAATTCGTCATTGTGAGGGATCGACGGATGCAATAAAGAAGGAATAGTGCTTCCGACATGAGATACTCGCCTCCCAATAGGAGATCCTGTCGTTGTCATAGAAATGCTCCTCAATTTAGAAAGAGAAGTCATAGAACCTATAGTATTTCATAGCGACGCAATTTCTGTGTTAATTCATCATTGTGAGAGATTGACGGATGCAATAAAGAAGGAACAGTGCATCCGAAAAGAGATACTCGCCTCCCAATACGAGATCCTGTCGTTGCCATAGAAATGCCCTTCGATTTAAATAGAGAAGTCATAGAACATATAGTATTTCATAGCGACGCAATGTCTGTGTTAATTCGTCATTGTGAGGGATCGACGGATGCAATAAAGAAGGAATAGTGCATCCGAAAAGAGATACTCGCCTCCCTATAGGAGATCATGTCTTTGCCATAGAAACGCTCCTCGATTTAGAAAGAGAAGTCATAGAACCTATAGTATTTCATAGCGACGCAATTTCTGTGTTAATTCGTCATTGTGAGGGATCGACGGATGCAATAAAGAAGGAATAGTGCATCCGACATGAGATACTCGCCTCCCAATAGAAGATCCTTTCGTTGCCAAAGGTTCGTTCCTCGATTTAGAAAGAGAAGGCGTAGAACTTATAGTATTTCATAGCGACGCAATTTCTGTGTTAATTCGTCATTGTGAGGGATCGACGGATGCAATAAAGAAGGAATAGAGCATCCGAAAAGAGATACTCGCCTCCCAATGGGAGATCCTGTCGTTCCCCTTAGAAACGCTCCTCGATTTAGAAAGAGAAGTCATAGAACCTACAGTATATCATAGCGACACAATTTCTGTGTTTATTCGTCATTGTGAGGGATCGACAGATGCAATAAAGAAGGAATAGTGCATCCGACATGAGATACTCGCCTCCCAATAGGAGATCCTGTCGTTGCCATAGAAATGCTCCTCGATTTAGAAAGAGAAGTCATAGAACCTATAGTATTTCATAGCGACGCAATTTCTGTGTTAATTCATCATTGTGAGAGATTGACGGATGCAATAAAGAAGGAACAGTGCATCCGAAAAGAGATACTCGCCTCCCAATAGGAGATCCTGTCGTTGCCATAGAAATGCTCTTCTATTTAAATAGAGAAATCATAGAACCTATAGTATTTCGTAGCGACGCAATTTCTGTGTTAATTCGTCATTGTGACGGATCGACGGATGCAATAAAGAAGGAATAGTTCATCCGAAAAGAGATACTCGCTTCCCAATAGGAGATCCTGTCTTTGCCTTAGAAATGCTCCTCGTTTTAGAAAGAGAAGTCATAGAACCTATAGTATTTCATAACGACGCAATTTCTGTGTTAATATGTCATTGTGAGGGATCGATGGATGCAATAAAGAAGGAATAGTGCATCCAAAAAGAGATACTCGCCTCCCAATAGAAGATCCTTTCGTTGCCATAGGATCGTTCCTCGATTTAGAAAGAGAAGACGTAGAACTTATAGTATTTCATAGCGACGCAATTTCTGTGTTAATTCGTCATTGTGAGGGATCGACGGATGCAATAAAGAAGTAATAGCGCATCCGAAAAGAGATACTCGCCTCCCTATAGGAGATCCTGTCTTTGCCATAGAAACGCTCCTCGATTTAGAAAGAGAAGTCATAGAACCTATAGTATTTCATAGCGACGCAATTTCTGTGTTAATTCGTCATTGTGAAGGATCGACGGATGCAAAAAAGAAGGAAAAGTGCATCCGAAAAGAGATACTCGCTTCCCAATAGGAGATCCTGTCGTTGCCATAGAAATGCTCCTCGACTTAGAAAGAGAAGTCATAGAACCTATAGTATTTCATAGCGACGCAATTTCTGTGTTAATATGTCATTGTGAGGGATCGATGGATGCAATAAAGAAGGAATAGTGCATCCAAAAAGAGATACTCGCCTCCCAATTGATGATCCTTTCGTTGCCACAGGATCGTTCCTCAAATTAGAAATAGAAGGCGTAGAACTTATAGTATTTCATAGCGACGCAATTTCTGTGTTAATTCGTCATTGTGAGGGATCGACGGATGCAATAAAGAAGGAATAGTGCATCCAATAAGAGATACTCGCCTCCCAATAGGAGATCATGTAGTTGCAATAGAAATGCTCCTCGATTTAGAAAGAGAAGTCATAGAACATATAGTAATTCATAGCGACGCTATTTCTGTGTTAATTCGTCATTGTGAGGGATCGATGGATGAAATAAAGAAGGAATGGTGCATCCAAAAACAGATACTCGCCTCCCAATAGAAGATCCTTTCGTTGCCATAGGATCGTTACTCGATTTAGAAAGAGAAGGCGTAAACTTATACTATTTCATAGCGACGCAATATCTGTGTTAATTTGTCATTGTGAGGGATCGACGGATGCAATAAAGAAGTAATAGTGCATCCGAAAAGAGATACTCGCCTCCAAATAGGAGATCCTGTCGTTCCCATAGAAATGCTCCTCGATTTATAAAGAGAAGTCATAGGTCTTATAGTATTTCATAGCGACGCAATTTCTGTGTTAATTCGTCATTGTGAGGGATCGACGGATGCAATAAAGAAGGACTAGTGCATCCGGAAAGAGATACTCGCCTCCCAATAGGAGATCCTGTCGTTGCCATAGAAATGCTCCTCGATTTAGAAAGAGAAGTCATAGAACCTATAGTATTTCGTAGCGACGCCATTTCTGTGTTAATTCGTCATTGTGAGGGATCGATGGATGCAATAAAGAAGGAATAGTGCATCCGACATGAGATACTCGCCTCCCAATAGAAGATCCTTTCGTTGCCATTGGATCGTTCCTCGCTTTAGAAGAGAAGGCGTAGAACTTATAGAATTTCATAGCGACGCAACGTCTGTGTTGTCATCGTGAGGGATCGACGGATGCAATAAAGAAGGAATAGTGCTTCCGAAAAGAGATATTCGCCTCCCAATAGGAGATCCAGTCGTTGCCATAGAAACGCTCCTCGATTTAGAAAGAGAAGTTATAGAACCTATAGTATTCCATAGCGACGCAATTTCTGTGTTAATTCGTCATTGTGAGGGATCGACGGATGCAATAAAGAAGGAATAGTGCATCCGACATGAGATACTCGCCTCCCAATAGAAGATCCTTTCGTTGCCATAGGATCGTTCCTGGATTTAGAAAGAGAAGGCGTAGAACTTATAGTATTTCATAGCGACGCAATTTCTGTGTTAATTCGTCATTGTGAGGGATCGACGGATGCAATAAAGAAGGAATAGTGCATCCAATAAGAGATACTCGCCTCCCAAAAGGAGAACCTGTAGTTGCCATAGAAATACTCCTCGATTTAGAAAGAGTAGTCATAGAACCTATAGTATTTCATAGCGACGCAATTTCTGTGTTAATTCGTCATTGTGAGGAATCGATGGATGAAATAAAGAAGGAATAGTGCATCCAAAAACCAATACTCGCCTTCCAATAGAAGATCCTTTCGTTGCACTAGGATCGTTCCTCGATTTAGAAAGAGAAGTCATAGAACCTATAGTATTTCATAGCGACGCAGTTTCTGTGTTAATATATCATTGTGAGCGATCGATGGATACAATAAAGTAGGAATAGTGCATCCGAAAAGTGATACTCCCCTCCCAATAGGAGATCCAGTCGTTGCCATGGGATCGTTCCTCGATTTAGAAAGAGAAGGCGTAGAACTTATAGTATTTCATAGCGACGCAATTTCTGTGTTAATTCGTCATTGTGAGGGATCGACGCATGCAATAAAGAAGGAATAGTGCATCCAATAAGAGATACTCTCCTCCCAATAGGAGATCCTGTCGTTGCCATAGAAATGGTCCTCGATTTAGAAAGATAAGTCATAGAACCTATAGTATTTCATAGCGACGCAATTTACTTGTTAATTCATCATTGTGAGGGATCGATGGATGAAATAAAGATGGAATAGTGCATCCAAAAACAGATACTCACCACCCAATAGAAGATCCTTTCGTTGCCATAGGATCGTTCCTCGATTTAGAAAGAGAAGGCGTAGAACTTATAGTATTTCATAGCGACGCAATTTCTGTGTTAATTCGTCATTGTGAGGGATCGACGGATGCAATAAAGAAGGAATAGTGCATCCGACATGAGACACTCGCCTCCCAATAGAAGATCCTTTCGTTGCCATAGGATCGTTCCTCGATTTAGAAAGAAAAGGCGTAGAACTTATAGTATTTCATAGCGACGCAATTTCTGTGTTAATTCGTCATTGTGAGGGATCGACGGATGCAATGAAGAAGAAATAGCGCATCAGAAAAGAGATACTCGCCTCCCTATAGGAGATCCTGTCTTTGCCATAGAAACGCTCCTCGATTTAGAAAGAGAAGTCATAGAACCTATAGTATTTCATAGCAACGCAATTTCTGTGTTAATTCGTCATTGTGAAGGATCGATGGATGCAATAAAGAAGGAATAGTGCATCCGAAAAGAGTTACTCGCTTCCCAATAGGAGATCCTGTCGTTGCCATAGAAATGCTCCTCGATTTAGAAAGAGAAGTCATAGAACCTATAGTATTTCATAACGACGCAATTTCTGTGTTAATATGTCATTGTGAGGTATCGATGGATGCAATAAAGAAGGAATAGTGCATCCAAAAAGAGATACTCGCCTCTCAATAGAAGATCCTATCGTTGCCATAGGATCGTTCCTCGATTTAGAAAGAGAAGGCGTAGAACTTATGGTATGTCATAGCGACGCAATTTCTGTGTTAATTCGTCATTGTGAGGGATCGACGGATGCAATGAAGAAGAAATAGCGCATCCGAAAAGAGATACTCGCCTCCCAATAGGAGATCCTGTCGTTGCCATAGAAATGCTCCTCAATTTAGAAAGAGAAGTCATAGAACCTATAGTAGTTCATAGCGACGCAATTTCTGTGTTAATTCATCATTGTGAGAGATCGACGGATGCAATAAAGAAGGAACAGTGCATCCGAAAAGAGATACTCGCCTCCCAATAGGAGATCCTGTCGTTGCCATAGAAACGCTCTTCGATTTAAATAGAGAAGTCATAGAACCTATAGTATTTCATAGCGACGCAATTTCTGTGTTAATTCGTCATTGTGAAGGATCGACGGATGCAATAAAGAAGGAAAAGTGCATCCGAAAAGAGATACTCGCTTCCCAATTGGAGATCCTGTCGTTGCCATAGAAATGCTCCTCGATTTAGAAAGAGAAGTCATAGAACCTATAGTATTTCATAACGACGCAATTTCTGTGTTAATATGTCATTGTGAGGGATCGATGGATGCAATAAAGAAGGAATAGTGCATCCAAAAAGAGATACTCGCCTCCCAATAGATGATCCTTTCGTTGCCATAGGATCGTTCCTCGATTTAGAAAGAGAAGGCGTAGAACTTATACTATTTCATAGCGACGCAATTTCTGTGTTAATTCGTCATTGTGAGAGATCGACGGATGCAATAAAGAAGGAATAGTGCATCTAATAAGAGATACTCGCCTCCCAATAGGAGATCCTGTAGTTGCCATAGAAATGCTCCTCGATTTAGAAAGAGAAGTCATAGAACCTATAGTATTTCATAACGACGCAATTTCTGTGTTAATAACTCATTGTGAGGGATCGATGGATGCAATAAAGAAGGAATAGTGAAATGAGATACTCGCCTCCCAATGGGAGATCCTGTCGTTGCCATAGAAATGCTCCTGAATTTAGAAAGAGAAGTCATAGAACCTATAGTATTTCATAGCGACGCAATTTCTGTGTTAATTCATCATTGTGAGAGATCGACGGATGCAATAAAGAAGGAACAGTGCATCCGAAAAGAGATACTCGCTTCCCAATGGGATATCCTGTCGCTGCCACAGAAATGCTCCTCGATTTAGAAAGAGAAGTCATAGAACCTATAGTATTTCATAGCGACGCAATTTCTGTGTTAATTCGTCATTGTGAGGGATCGACGGATGCAATAAAGAAGGAATAGTGCATCCGAAAAGAGATACTCGCCTCCCAATAGGAGATCATGTCGTTGCCATATGATCGTTCCTCGATTTAGAAAGAGAAGGCGTAGAACTTATAGTATTTAATAGCGACGCAATTTCTGTGTTAATTCGTCATTGTGAGGGATCGACGGATGCAATAAAGAAGGAATAGTGCATTCGAAAAGAGATACTCGCCTCCCAATAGGAGATCCAGTCGTTGCCATAGAAACGCCCCTCGAATCAGAAAGAGAAGTCATAGAACCTATAGTATTTCATAGCGACGCAATTTCTGTGTTAATTCGTCATTGTGAGGGATCGACGGATGCAATAAAGAAGGAATAGTGCATCCGAAAAGAGATACTCGCCTCTCAATAGGAGATCCTGTCGTTGCCATAGAAACGCTCCTCGATTTAGAAAGAGAAGACGTAGAACTTATAGTATTTCATAGCGACGCAATTTCTGTGTTAATTCGTCATTGTGAGGGATCGACGGATGCAATAAAGAAGTAATAGCGCATCCGAAAAGAGATACTCGCCTCCCTATAGGAGATCCTGTCTTTGCCATAGAAACGCTCCTCGATTTAGAAAGAGAAGTCATAGAACCTATAGTATTTCATAGCGACGCAATTTCTGTGTTAATTCGTCATTGTGAAGGATCGACGGATGCAAAAAAGAAGGAAAAGTGCATCCGAAAAGAGATACTCGCTTCCCAATAGGAGATCCTGTCGTTGCCATAGAAATGCTCCTCGACTTAGAAAGAGAAGTCATAGAACCTATAGTATTTCATAGCGACGCAATTTCTGTGTTAATATGTCATTGTGAGGGATCGATGGATGCAATAAAGAAGGAATAGTGCATCCAAAAAGAGATACTCGCCTCCCAATTGATGATCCTTTCGTTGCCACAGGATCGTTCCTCAAATTAGAAATAGAAGGCGTAGAACTTATAGTATTTCATAGCGACGCAATTTCTGTGTTAATTCGTCATTGTGAGGGATCGACGGATGCAATAAAGAAGGAATAGTGCATCCAATAAGAGATACTCGCCTCCCAATAGGAGATCATGTAGTTGCAATAGAAATGCTCCTCGATTTAGAAAGAGAAGTCATAGAACATATAGTATTTCATAGCGACGCTATTTCTGTGTTAATTCGTCATTGTGAGGGATCGATGGATGAAATAAAGAAGGAATGGTGCATCCAAAAACAGATACTCGCCTCCCAATAGAAGATCCTTTCGTTGCCATAGGATCGTTACTCGATTTAGAAAGAGAAGGCGTAAACTTATACTATTTCATAGCGACGCAATATCTGTGTTAATTTGTCATTGTGAGGGATCGACGGATGCAATAAAGAAGTAATAGTGCATCCGAAAAGAGATACTCGCCTCCAAATAGGAGATCCTGTCGTTCCCATGGAAATGCTCCTCGATTTATAAAGAGAAGTCATAGGTCTTATAGTATTTCATAGCGACGCAATTTCTGTGTTAATTCGTCATTGTGAGGGATCGACGGATGCAATAAAGAAGGACTAGTGCATCCGGAAAGAGATACTCGCCTCCCAATAGGAGATCCTGTCGTTGCCATAGAAATGCTCCTCGATTTAGAAAGAGAAGTCATAGAACCTATAGTATTTCGTAGCGACGCCATTTCTGTGTTAATTCGTCATTGTGAGGGATCGATGGATGCAATAAAGAAGGAATAGTGCATCCGACATGAGATACTCGCCTCCCAATAGAAGATCCTTTCGTTGCCATTGGATCGTTCCTCGCTTTAGAAGAGAAGGCGTAGAACTTATAGAATTTCATAGCGACGCAACGTCTGTGTTGTCATCGTGAGGGATCGACGGATGCAATAAAGAAGGAATAGTGCTTCCGAAAAGAGATATTCGCCTCCCAATAGGAGATCCAGTCGTTGCCATAGAAACGCTCCTCGATTTAGAAAGAGAAGTTATAGAACCTATAGTATTCCATAGCGACGCAATTTCTGTGTTAATTCGTCATTGTGAGGGATCGACGCATGCAATAAAGAAGGAATAGTGCATCCAATAAGAGATACTCTCCTCCCAATAGGAGATCCTGTCGTTGCCATAGAAATGGTCCTCGATTTAGAAAGATAAGTCATAGAACCTATAGTATTTCATAGCGACGCAATTTACTTGTTAATTCATCATTGTGAGGGATCGATGGATGAAATAAAGATGGAATAGTGCATCCAAAAACAGATACTCACCACCCAATAGAAGATCCTTTCGTTGCCATAGGATCGTTCCTCGATTTAGAAAGAGAAGGCGTAGAACTTATAGTATTTCATAGCGACGCAATTTCTGTGTTAATTCGTCATTGTGAGGGATCGACGGATGCAATAAAGAAGGAATAGTGCATCCGACATGAGACACTCGCCTCCCAATAGAAGATCCTTTCGTTGCCATAGGATCGTTCCTCGATTTAGAAAGAAAAGGCGTAGAACTTATAGTATTTCATAGCGACGCAATTTCTGTGTTAATTCGTCATTGTGAGGGATCGACGGATGCAATGAAGAAGAAATAGCGCATCAGAAAAGAGATACTCGCCTCCCTATAGGAGATCCTGTCTTTGCCATAGAAACGCTCCTCGATTTAGAAAGAGAAGTCATAGAACCTATAGTATTTCATAGCGACGCAATTTCTGTGTTAATTCGTCATTGTGAAGGATCGATGGATGCAATAAAGAAGGAATAGTGCATCCGAAAAGAGTTACTCGCTTCCCAATAGGAGATCCTGTCGTTGCCATAGAAATGCTCCTCGATTTAGAAAGAGAAGTCATAGAACCTATAGTATTTCATAACGACGCAATTTCTGTGTTAATATGTCATTGTGAGGTATCGATGGATGCAATAAAGAAGGAATAGTGCATCCAAAAACAGATACTCGCCTCTCAATAGAAGATCCTATCGTTGCCATAGGATCGTTCCTCGATTTAGAAAGAGAAGGCGTAGAACTTATGGTATGTCATAGCGACGCAATTTCTGTGTTAATTCGTCATTGTGAGGGATCGACGGATGCAATGAAGAAGAAATAGCGCATCCGAAAAGAGATACTCGCCTCCCAATAGGAGATCCTGTCGTTGCCATAGAAATGCTCCTCAATTTAGAAAGAGAAGTCATAGAACCTATAGTAGTTCATAGCGACGCAATTTCTGTGTTAATTCATCATTGTGAGAGATCGACGGATGCAATAAAGAAGGAACAGTGCATCCGAAAAGAGATACTCGCCTCCCAATAGGAGATCCTGTCGTTGCCATAGAAACGCTCTTCGATTTAAATAGAGAAGTCATAGAACCTATAGTATTTCATAGCGACGCAATTTCTGTGTTAATTCGTCATTGTGAAGGATCGACGGATGCAATAAAGAAGGAAAAGTGCATCCGAAAAGAGATACTCGCTTCCCAATTGGAGATCCTGTCGTTGCCATAGAAATGCTCCTCGATTTAGAAAGAGAAGTCATAGAACCTATAGTATTTCATAACGACGCAATTTCTGTGTTAATATGTCATTGTGAGGGATCGATGGATGCAATAAAGAAGGAATAGTGCATCCAAAAAGAGATACTCGCCTCCCAATAGATGATCCTTTCGTTGCCATAGGATCGTTCCTCGATTTAGAAAGAGAAGGCGTAGAACTTATACTATTTCATAGCGACGCAATTTCTGTGTTAATTCGTCATTGTGAGAGATCGACGGATGCAATAAAGAAGGAATAGTGCATCTAATAAGAGATACTCGCCTCCCAATAGGAGATCCTGTAGTTGCCATAGAAATGCTCCTCGATTTAGAAAGAGAAGTCATAGAACCTATAGTATTTCATAACGACGCAATTTCTGTGTTAATAACTCATTGTGAGGGATCGATGGATGCAATAAAGAAGGAATAGTGAAATGAGATACTCGCCTCCCAATGGGAGATCCTGTCGTTGCCATAGAAATGCTCCTGAATTTAGAAAGAGAAGTCATAGAACCTATAGTATTTCATAGCGACGCAATTTCTGTGTTAATTCATCATTGTGAGAGATCGACGGATGCAATAAAGAAGGAACAGTGCATCCGAAAAGAGATACTCGCTTCCCAATGGGATATCCTGTCGCTGCCACAGAAATGCTCCTCGATTTAGAAAGAGAAGTCATAGAACCTATAGTATTTCATAGCGACGCAATTTCTGTGTTAATTCGTCATTGTGAGGGATCGACGGATGCAATAAAGAAGGAATAGTGCATCCGAAAAGAGATACTCGCCTCCCAATAGGAGATCATGTCGTTGCCATATGATCGTTCCTCGATTTAGAAAGAGAAGGCGTAGAACTTATAGTATTTAATAGCGACGCAATTTCTGTGTTAATTCGTCATTGTGAGGGATCGACGGATGCAATAAAGAAGGAATAGTGCATTCGAAAAGAGATACTCGCCTCCCAATAGGAGATCCAGTCGTTGCCATAGAAACGCCCCTCGAATCAGAAAGAGAAGTCATAGAACCTATAGTATTTCATAGCGACGCAATTTCTGTGTTAATTCGTCATTGTGAGGGATCGACGGATGCAATAAAGAAGGAATAGTGCATCCGAAAAGAGATACTCGCCTCTCAATAGGAGATCCTGTCGTTGCCATAGAAACGCTCCTCGATTTAGAAAGAGAAGTCATAGAACCTATAGTATTCCATAGCGACGCAATTTCTGTGTTAATTCGTAATTGTGGGGGATCGACGGATGCAATAAAGAAGGAATAGTGCATCCGACATGAGATACACGCCTCCCAATAGGAGATCATGTCGTTGCCATAGAAATGCTCTTCGATTTTGAAAGAGAAGTCATAGGACTTATAGTATTTCATAGCGACGCAATTTCTGTGTTAATTCGTCATTGTGAGGGATCGACGGATGCAATAAAGAAGGAATAGTGCATCCGAAAAGAGACTCTCGCATCCCAATAGGAGATCCTGTCGTTGCCATAGAAATGCTCCTCGATTTAGAAAGAGAAGTCATAGAACCTATGGTATTTCATAGCGACGCAATTTCTGTGTTAATATGTCATTGTGAGGGATCGATGGATGCAATAAAGAAGGAATAGTGCATCCAAAAAGAGATACTCGCCTCCCAATAGAAGATCCTTTCGTTGCCATATGATCGTTCCTCGATTTAGAAAGAGAAGGCGTAGAACTTATAGTATTTAATAGCGACGCAATTTCTGTGTTAATTCGTCATTGTGAGGGATCGACGGATGCAATAAAGAAGGAATAGTGCATCCAATAAGAGATACTCGCCTCCCAATAGGAGATCCTGTAGTTGCCATAGAAATGCTCCTCGATTTAGAAAGAGAAGTTATAGAACCTATAGTATTTCATAGCGACGCAATTTCTGTGTTAATTTGTCATTGTGAGGAATCGATGGATGAAATAAAGAAGGAATAGTGCATCCAAAAACCGATACTCGCCTTCCAATAGAAGATCCTTTTCTTGCACTAGGATCGTTCCTCGATTTAGAAAGAGAAGGCATAGAACTTATAGTATTTCATAGCGACGCAATTTCTGTGTTAATTCGTCATTGTGAGGGATCGACGGATGCAATAAAGAAGGAGTAGTGCATCCAAAAAGAGATACTCGCCTCCCAATAGAAGATCCTTTCGTTGCCATAGGATCGTTCCTCGATTTAGAAAGAGAAAGCGTAGAACTTGTGGTATTTCATAGCGACGCAATTTCTGTGTTAATTCGTCATTGTGAGAGATCGACGGATGCAATAAAGAAGGAATAGTGCATCTAATAAGAGATACTCGAGTCCCAATAGGAGATCCTGTAGTTGCCATAGAAATGCTCCTCGATTTAGAAAGAGAAGTCATAGAACCTATAGTATTTCATAACGACGCAATTTCTGTGTTAATAACTCATTGTGAGGGATCGATGGATGCAATAAAGAAGGAATAGTGAAATGAGATACTCGCCTCCCAATGGGAGATCCTGTCGTTGCCATAGAAATGCTCCTGAATTTAGAAAGAGAAGTCATAGAACCTATAGTATTTCATAGCGACGCAATTTCTGTGTTAATTCATCATTGTGAGAGATCGACGGATGCAATAAAGAAGGAACAGTGCATCCGAAAAGAGATACTCGCCTCCCAATAGGAGATCCTGTCGTTGCCATAGAAATTCTCTTCGATTTAAATAGAGAAGTCATAGAACCTATAGTATTTCATAGCGACGCAATTTCTGTGTTAATTCGTCATTGTGAAGGATCGTCGGTTGCAATAATGAAGGAATAGTGCATCCGAAAAGAGATACTCGCTTCCCAATAGGATATCCTGTCGCTGCCACAGAAATGCTCCTCGATTTAGAAAGAGAAGTCATAGAACCTATAGTATTTCATAGCGACGCAATTTCTGTGTTAATTCGTCATTGAGAGGGATCGACGGATGCAATGAAGAAGAAATAGCGCATCCGAAAAGAGATACTCGCCTCCCAATAGGAGATCCTGTCGTTGCCATAGAAATGCTCCTCAATTTAGAAAGAGAAGTCATAGAACCTATAGTAGTTCATAGCGACGCAATTTCTGTGTTAATTCATCATTGTGAGAGATCGACGGATGCAATAAAGAAGGAACAGTGCATCCGAAAAGAGATACTCGCCTCCCAATAGGAGAACCTGTCGTTGCCATAGAAACGCTCCTCGATTTAGAAAGAGAAGTCATAGAACCTATAGTATTCCATAGTGACGCAATTTCTGTGTTAATTTGTCATTGTGAGGGATCGACGGATGCAATAAAGAAGGAATAGTGCATCCGAAAAGAGATACTCGCCTCCCAATAGGAGATCCTGTCGTTCCCATAGAAACGCTCCTCGATTTAGAAAGAGAAGTCATAGAACTTATAGTATTTCATAGCGACGCATTTTCTGTGTTAATTCGTCATTGTGAGGGATCGACGGATGCAATAAAGAAGGCATAGTGCATCAGACATGAGATACTCGCCTCCCAATAGGAGATCCTGTCGATGCCATAAAAATGCTCCTCGATTTAGAAAGAGAAGTCATAGAACCTATAGTATTTCATAGCGACGCAATTTCTGTGTTAATTCGTCATTGTGAGGGATCGACGGGTGCAATAAAGAAGGAACAGTGCATCCGAAAAGAGATACTCGCCTCCCATTAGGAGATCCTTTCGTTGCCATAGAAATGCTCCTCGATTCAAATAGAGAAGTCATAGAACCTATAGTATTTCATAGCGATGCAATTTCTGTGTTAATTCGTCATTGTGGAGGATCGATGGATGCAATAAAGAAGGAGTAGTGCATCCAAAAAGAGATACTCGCCTCCCAATAGAAGATCCTTTCGTTGCCATAGGATCGTTCCTCGATTTAGAAAGAGAAAGCGTAGAACTAATAGTATTTCATAGCGACGCAATTTCTGTGTTAATTCGTCATTGTGAGGTATCGACGGACGCAATAAAGAAGGAATAGTGCATCCGAAAAGAGATAATCGCCTCCTAATAGGAGATCCTGTCGTTGCCATAGAAACGCTCCTCGATTTAGAAAGAGAAGTCATAGAACCTATAGTATTCCATAGCGACGCAATTTTTGTGTTAACTCGTAATTGTGAGGGATCGCGGGTGCAATAAAGAAGGAATAGTGCATCCAATAAGTGATACTCGCCTCCCAATAGGCTATCCTGTAGTTGCCATAGAAATGCTCCTCGATTTAGAAAGAGAAGTCATAGGACTTATAGTATTTCATAGCGACGCAATTTCTGTGTTATTTCGTCATTGTGAGGGATCGACGGATGCATTAAAGAAGGAATAGTGCATCCGGAAAGTGATACTCGCCTCCCAATAGGAGATCCTGTCGTTGCCATAGATATGCTCCTCGATTTAATAAGAGAAGTCATAGAACCTATAGTATTTCATAGCGACGCAATTTCTGTGTTAATTCGTAATTGTGAGGGGTCGATGGATGCAATAAAGAAGGAATAGTGCATCCGACGTGAGATACTCGCCTCCCAATAGAAGTTCCTTTCGTTGCCATAGGATCGTCCCTCGATTTAGAGGAGAAGGCGTAGAACTTATAGTATTTCATAGCGACACAATTTATGTGTTAATTCGTCATTGTGAGGGATCGACGGATGCAATAAAGAAGGAATAGTGCATTCGAAAAGAGATACTCGCCTCCCAATAGGAGATCCAGTCGTTCCCATAGAAACGCTCCTCGATTTAGAAAGAAAAGTCATAGAACCTATAGTATTTCATAGCGTTGCAATTTCTGTGATAATTCGTCATTGTGAGGGATCGACGGATGCAATAAAGAAGGAATAGTGCATCCGAAAAGAGATACACGCCTCCCAATATGAAATCCTGTCGTTGCCATAGAAATGCTCCTCGATTGAGAAAGAGAAGTTATAGAACCTATAGTATTTCATAGCGTTGCAATTTCTGTGTTAATTCGTCATTGTGAGGGATCGACGGATGCAATAAAGAAGGAATAGTGCATCCAAAAAGAGATACTCGCCTCCCTATAGGAGAACCTGTCTTTGCCATAGAAACGCTCCTCGATTTAGAAAGAGAAGTCATAGAACCTATAGTATTTCATAGCGACGCAATTTCTGTGTTAATTCGTCATTGTGAAGGATCGATGGATGCAATAAAGAAGGAATAGTGCATCCAAAAAGAGATACTCGCCTCCCAATAGATGATCCTTTCGTTGCCATAGGATCGTTCCTCGATTTAGAAAGAGAAGGCGTAGAACTTATACTATTTCATAGCGACGCAATTTCTGTGTTAATTCGTCATTGTGAGAGATCGACGGATGCAATAAAGAAGGAATAGTGCATCTAATAAGAGATACTCGCCTCCCAATAGGAGATCCTGTAGTTGCCATAGAAATGCTCCTCGATTTAGAAAGAGAAGTCATAGAACCTATAGTATTTCATAACGACGCAATTTCTGTGTTAATAACTCATTGTGAGGGATCGATGGATGCAATAAAGAAGGAATAGTGAAATGAGATACTCGCCTCCCAATGGGAGATCCTGTCGTTGCCATAGAAATGCTCCTGAATTTAGAAAGAGAAGTCATAGAACCTATAGTACTTCATAGCGACGCAATTTCTGTGTTAATTCATCATTGTGAGAGATCGACGGATGCAATAAAGAAGGAACAGTGCATCCGAAAAGAGATACTCGCCTCCCAATAGGAGATCCTGTCGTTGCCATAGAAATTCTCTTCGATTTAAATAGAGAAGTCATAGAACCTATAGTATTTCATAGCGACGCAATTTCTGTGTTAATTCGTCATTGTGAAGGATCGTCGGATGCAATAAAGAAGGAATAGTGCATCCGAAAAGAGATACTCGCTTCCCAATAGGATATCCTGTCGATGCCACAGAAATGCTCCTCGATTTAGAAAGAGAAGTCATAGAACCTATAGTATTTCATAACGACGCAATTTCTGTGTTAATAACTCATTGTGAGGGATCGATGGATGCAATAAAGAAGGAATAGTGCATCCAAAAAAAGATACTCACCTCCCAATAGAAGATCCTTTCGTTGCCATAGGATCGTTCCTCGATTTAGAAAGAGAAGGCGTAGAACTTGTGCTATTTCATAGCGACGCAATTTCTGTGTTAATTCGTCATTGTGAGGTATCGACGGATGCAATAAAGAAGGAATAGTGCATTCGAAAAGAGATACTCGCCTCCCAATAGGAGATCCAGTCGTTGCCATAGAAACGCCCCTCGAATCAGAAAGAGAAGTCATAGAACCTATAGTATTTCATAGCGACGCAATTTCTGTGTTAATTCGTCATTGTGAGGGATCGACGGAAGCAATAAAGAAGGAATAGTGCATCCGAAAAGAGATACTCGCCTCTCAATAGGAGATCCTGTCGTTGCCATAGAAACGCTCCTCGATTTAGAAAGAGAAGTCATAGAACCTATAGTATTCCATAGCGACGCAATTTCTGTGTTAATTCGTAATTGTGAGGGATCGACGGATGCAATAAAGAAGGAATAGTGCATCCGACATGAGATACACGCCTCCCAATAGGAGATCATGTCGTTGCCATAGAAATGCTCCTCGATTTAGAAAGAGAAGTCATAGGACTTATAGTATTTCATAGCGACGCAATTTCTCTGTTAATTCGTCAATGTGAGGGATCGACGGATGCAATAAAGAAGGAATAGTGCATCCGAAAAGAGACTCTCGCATCCCAATAGGAGATCTTGTCGTTGCCATAGAAATGCTCCTCGATTTAGAAAGAGAAGTCATAGAACCTATGGTATTTCATAGCGACGCAATTTCTGAGTTAATATGTCATTGTGAGGGATCGATGGATGCAATAAAGAAGGAATAGTGCATCCAAAAAGAGATACTCGCCTCCCAATAGAAGATCCTTTCGTTGCCATATGATCGTTCCTCGATTTAGAAAGAGAAGGCGTAGAACTTATAGTATTTAATAGCGACGCAATTTCTGTGTTAATTCGTCATTGCGAGGGATCGACGGATGCAATAAAGAAGGAATAGTGCATCCAATAAGAGATACTCGCCTCCCAATAGGAGATCCTGTAGTTGCCATAGAAATGCTCCTCGATTTAGAAAGAGAAGTTATAGAACCTATAGTATTTCATAGCGACGCAATTTCTGTGTTAATTTGTCATTGTGAGGATTCGATGGATGAAATAAAGAAGGAATAGTGCATCCAAAAACCGATACTCGCCTTCCAATAGAAGATCCTTTTCTTGCACTAGGATCGTTCCTCGATTTAGAAAGAGAAGGCATAGAACTTATAGTATTTCATAGCGACGCAATTTCTGTGTTAATTCGTCATTGTGAGGGATCGACGGATGCAATAAAGAAGGAATAGTGCATCCGAAAAGAGATTCTCGCCTCCAAATAGGAGATCCTGTCGTTGCCATAGAAACGCTCCTCGATTTAGAAAGAGAAGTCATAGAACCTATAGTATTCCATAGCGACGCAATTACTGTGTTAATTCGTAATTGTGAGGGATCGACGGATGCAATAAAGAAGGAATAGTGCATCCGACATGAGATACACGCCTCCCAATAGGAGATCCTGTCGTTGCCATAGAAGTGCTCCTCGATTTAGAAAGAGAAGTCATAGGACTTATAGTATTTCATAGCGATGCAATTTCTGTGTTAATTCGTCATTGTGAGGGATCGACCAATGCAATAAAGAAGGCATAGTGTATCCGACATGAGATACTCGCCTCCCAATAGGAGATCCTGTCGATGCCATAAAAATGCTCCTCGATTTAGAAAGAGAAGTCATAGAACCTATAGTATTTCATAGCGACGCAATTTCTGTGTTAATTCGTCATTGTGAGGGATCGACGGGTGCAATAAAGAAGGAACAGTGCATCCGAAAAGAGATACTCGCCTCCCATTAGGAGATCCTTTCGTTGCCATAGAAATGCTCCTCGATTTAAATAGAGAAGTCATAGAACCTATAGTATTTCATAGCGATGCAATTTCTGTGTTAATTCGTCATTGTGGGGGATCGATGGATGCAATAAAGAAGGAGTAGTGCATCCAAAAAGAGATACTCGCCTCCCAATAGAAGATCCTTTCGTTGCCATAGGATCGTTCCTCGATTTAGAAAGAGAAGGCGTAGAACTTATAGTATTTCATAGCGACGCAATTTCTGTGTTAATTCGTCATTGTGAGGGATCGACGGATTCAATAAAGAAGGAATAGGGCATCCGAAATGAGATACTCGCAGCCCAATAACAGATCCTTTCGTTACCATAGGAACGTTCCTCGATTTAGAAAGTATTTCATAGCGACGCAATCTCTGTGTTAATTCGTCATTGTGAGGGATCGATGGATGAAACAAAGAAGGAATAGTGCATCCAAAAACAGATACTCGCCTCCCAATAGAAGATTCTTTCGTTGCCATAGGATCGTTCCTCGATTTAGAAAGAGAAAGCGTAGAACATATAGTATTTCATAGCGACGCAATTTCTGTGTTAATTCGTCATTGTGAGGGATCGACGGACGCAATAAAGAAGGAATAGTGCATCCGAAAAGAGATAATCGCCTCCTAATAGGAGATCCTGTCGTTGCCATAGAAACGCTCCTCGATTTAGAAAGAGAAGTCATAGAACCTATAGTATTCCATAGCGACGCAATTTCTGTGTTAACTCGTAATTGTGAGGGATCGACGGATGCAATAAAGAAGGAATAGTGCATCCGACATGAGATACACGCCTCCCATTAGAAGATCCTGTCGTTGCCATAGAAATGCTCCTCGATTTAGAAAGAGAAGTCATAGGACTTATAGTATTTCATAGCGACGCAATTTCTGTGTTATTTCGTCATTGTGAGGAATCGACGGATGCATTAAAGAAGGAATAGTGCATCCGGAAAGTGATACTCGCCTCCCAATAGGAGATCCTGTCGTTGCCATAGATATGCTCCTCGATTTAATAAGAGAAGTCATAGAACATATAGTATTTCATAGCGACGCAATGTCTGTGTTAATTCGTCATTGTGAGGGGTCGATGGATGCAATAAAGAAGGAATAGTGCATCCGACGTGAGATAATCGCCTCCCAATAGAAGTTCCTTTCGTTGCCATAGGATCGTCCCTCGATTTAGAAGAGAAGGCGTAGAACTTATAGTATTTCATAGCGACACAATTTATGTGTTAATTCGTCATTGTGAGGGATCGACGGATGCAATAAAGAAGGAACAGTGCATCCGAAAAGAGATACACGCCTCCCAATATGAAATCCTGTCGTTGCCATAGAAATGCTCCTCGATTGAGAAAGAGAAGTTATAGAACCTATAGTATTTCATAGCGTTGCAATTTCTGTGTTAATTCGTCATTGTGAGGGATCGACGGATGCAATAAAGAAGGAATAGTGCATCCAAAAAGAGATACTCGCCTCCCTATAGGAGAACCTGTCTTTGCCATAGAAACGCTCCTCGATTTAGAAAGAGAAGTCATAGAACCTATAGTATTTCATAGCGACGCAATTTCTGTGTTAATTCGTCATTGTGAAGGATCGATGGATGCAATAAAGAAGGAATAGTGCATCCGAAAAGAGTTACTCGCTTCCCAATAGGAGATCCTGTCGTTGCCATAGAAATGCTCCTCGATTTAGAAAGAGAAGTCATAGAACCTATAGTATTTCATAACGACACAATTCCTGTGTTAATATGTCATTGTGAGGTATCGATGGAAGATCCTTTCGTTGCCATAGGATCGTTCCTCGATTTAGAAAGAGAAGGCGTAGAACTTACGGTATTTCATAGCGACGCAATTTCTGTGTTAATTCGTCATTGTGAGGGATCGACGGATGCAATGAAGAAGAAATAGCGCATCCGAACAGAGATACTCCCCTCCCAATAGGAGATCCTGTCGTTGCCATAGAAATGCTCCTCAATTTAGAAAGAGAAGTCATAGAACCTATAGTAGTTCATAGCGACGCAATTTCTGTGTTAATTCATCATTGTGAGAGATCGACGGATGCAATAAAGAAGGAACAGTGCATCCGAAAAGAGATTCTCGCCTCCCAATAGGAGATCCTGTCGTTGCCATAGAAATGCTCTTCGATTTAAATAGAGAAGTCATAGAACCTATAGTATTTCATAGCGACGCAATTTCTGTGTTAATTCGTCATTGTGAAGGATCGACGGATGCAATAAAGAAGGAATAGTGCATCCGAAAAGAGATACTCGCTTCCCAATTGGAGATCCTGTCGTTGCCATAGAAATGCTCCTCGATTTAGAAAGAGAAGTCATAGAACCTATAGTATTTCATAACGACGCAATTTCTGTGTTAATATGTCATTGTGAGGGATCGATGGATGCAATAAAGAAGGAATAGTGCATCCAAAAAGATACTCGCCTCCCAATAGATGATCCTTTCGTTGCCATAGGATCGTTCCTCGATTTAGAAAGAGAAGGCGTAGAACTTATAGTATTTCATAGCGACGCAATTTCTGTGTTAATTCTTCATTGTGAGAGATCGACGGATGCAATAAAGAAGGAATAGTGCATCTAATAAGAGATACTCGCCTCCCAATTGGAGATCCTGTAGATGCCATAGAAATGCTCCTCGATTTAGAAAGAGAAGTCATAGAACCTATAGTATTTCTTAGCGACGCTATTTCTGTGTTAATTCGTCATTGTGAGGGATCGATGGATGAAATAAAGAAGGAATGGTGCATCCAAAAACAGATACTCGCCTCCCAATAGAAGATCCTTTCGTTGCGATAGGATCGTTACTCGATTTAGAAAGAGAAGGCGTAAAACTTATACTATTTCATAGCGACGCAATTTCTGTGATAATTCGTCATTGTGAGGGATCGACGGATGCAATATAGAAGGAATAGTGCATTCGAAAAGAGATACTCGTCTCCCAATAGGAGATCCAGTCGTTGCCATAGAAACGCCCCTCGAATCAGAAAGAGAAGTCATAGAACCTACAGCATTTCATAGCGACGCTATTTCTGTGTTAATTCGTCATTGTGAGGGATCGACGGATGCAATAAAGAAGGAATAGTGCATCCGAAAAGAGATACTCGCCTCCCAATAGGGTTTCCTGTCGTTCCCATAGATACGCTCCTCGATTTAGAAAGAGAAGTCATAGAACCTACAGTATTTCATAGCGACGCAATTTCTGTGTTAATTCGTCATTGTGAGGGATAGACGGATGCAATAAAGAAGGAATAGTGAAATGAGATACTCGCCTCCCAATGGGAGATCCTGTCGTTGCCATAGAAATGCTCCTCAATTTAGAAAGAGAAGTCATAGAACCTATAGTATTTCATAGCGACGCAATTTCTGTGTTAATTCATCATTGTGAGAGATCGACGGATGCAATAAAGAAGGAACAGTGCATCCGAAACGAGATACTCGCCTCCCAATAGGAGATCCTGTCGTTGCCATAGAACTACTCTTCGATTTAAATAGAGAAGTCATAGAACCTATAGTATTTCATAGCGACGCAATTTCTGTGTTAATTCGTCATTGTGAAGGATCGTCGGATGCAATAAAGAAGGAATAGTGCATCCGAAAAGAGATACTCGCTTCCCAATAGGATATCCTGTCGCTGCCACAGAAATGCTCCTCGATTTAGAAAGAGAAGTCATAGAACCTATAGTATTTCATAGCGACGCAATTTCTGTGTTAATTCGTCATTGTGAGGGATCGACGGATGCAATAAAGAAGGAATAGTGCATCCGAAAAGAGATACTCGCCTCCCAATAGGAGATCATGTCGTTGCCATATGATCGTTCCTCGATTTAGAAAGAGAAAGCGTAGAACTTATAGTATTTAATAGCGACGCAATTTCTGTGTTAATTCCTCATTGTGAGGGATCGACGGATGCAATAAAGAAGGAATAGAGCATTCGAAAAGAGATACTCGCCTCCCAATAAGAGATCCAGTCGTTGCCATAGAAACGCCCCTCGAATCAGAAAGAGAAGTCATAGAACCTATAGTATTTCATAGCGACGCAATTTCTGTGTTAATTCGTCATTGTGAGGGATCGACGGATGCAATAAAGAAGGAATAGTGCATCCGAAAAGAGATACTCGCCTCTCAATAGGAGATCCTGTCGTTGCCATAGAAACGCTCCTCGATTTAGAAAGAGAAGTCATAGAACCTATAGTATTCCATAGCGACGCAATTTCTGTGTTAATTCGTAATTGTGAGGGATCGACGGATGCAATAAAGAAGGAATAGTGCATCCGACATGAGATACACGCCTCCCTATAGGAGATCATGTCGTTGCCATAGAAATGCTCCTCGATTTAGAAAGAGAAGTTATAGAACCTATAGTATTTCATAGCGACGCAATTTCTGTGTTAATTTGTCATTGTGAGGAATCGATGGATGAAATAGAGAAGGAATAGTGCATCCAAAAACCGATACTCGCCTTCCAATAGAAGATCCTTTTGTTGCACTAGGATCGTTCCTCGATTTAGAAAGAGAAGGCATATAACTTATAGTATTTCATAGCGACGCAATTTCTGTGTTAATTCGTCATTGTGAGGGATCGACGGATGCAATAAAGAAGGAATAGTGCATCCGAAAAGAGATACTCGCCTCCAAATAGGAGATCCTGTCGTTGCCATAGAAACGCTCCTCGATTTAGAAAGAGAAGTCATAGAACCTATAGTATTCCATAGCGACGCAATTACTGTGTTAATTCGTAATTGTGAGGGATCGACGGATGCAATAAAGAAGGAATAGTGCATCCGACATGAGATACAAGCCTCCCAATAGGAGATCCTGTCGTTGCCATAGAAATGCTCCTCGATTTAGAAAGAGAAGTCATAGAACCTATAGTATTTCATAACGACGCAATTTCTGTGTTAATATGTCATTGTGAGGGATCGATGGATGCAATAAAGAAGGAATAGTGCATCCAAAAAGATGCTCGCCTCCCAATAGATGATCCTTTCGTTGCCATAGGATCGTTCCTCGATTTAGAAAGAGAAGGCGTAGAACTTATAGTATTTCATAGCGACGCAATTTCTGTGTTAATTCTTCATTGTGAGAGATCGACGGATGCAATAAAGATGGAATAGTGCATCTAATAAGAGATACTCGCCTCCCAATAGGAGATCCTGTAGTTGCCATAGAAATGCTCCTCGATTTAGAAAGAGTAGTCATAGAACCTATAGTATTTCATAGCGACGCTATTTCTGTGTTAATTCGTCATTGTGAGGGATCGACGGATGCAATAAAGAAGGAATAGTGCATTCGAAAAGAGATACTCGACTCCCAATAGGAGATCCTGTCGTTCCCATAGAAACGCTCCTCGATTTAGAAAGAAAAGTCATAGAACCTATAGTATTTCATAGCGTTGCAATTTCTGTGTTAATTCGTCATTGTGAGGGATCGACGGATGCAATAAAGAAGGAATAGTGCATCCGAAAAGAGATACACGCCTCCCAATATGAAATCCTGTCGTTGCCATAGAAATGCTCCTCGATTGAGAAAGAGAAGTTATAGAACCTATAGTATTTCATAGCGTTGCAATTTCTGTGTTAATTCGTCATTGTGAGGAATCGACGGATGCAATAAAGAAGGAATAGTGCATCCAAAAAGAGATACTCGCCTCCCTATAGGAGATCCTGTCTTTGCCATAGAAACGCTCCTCGATTTAGAAAGAGAAGTCATAGAACCTATAGTATTTCATAGCGACGCAATTTCTGTGTTAATTCGTCATTGTGAAGGATCGATGGATGCAATAAAGAAGGAATAGTGCATCCGAAAAGAGTTACTCGCTTCCCAATAGGAGATCCTGTCGTTGCCATAGAAATGCTCCTCGATTTAGAAAGAGAAGTCATAGAACTTATAGTATTTCATAACGACATAATTTCTGTGTTAATATGTCATTGTGAGGTATCGATGGATGCAATAAAGGAGGAATAGTGCATCCAAAAAGAGATACTCGCCTCTCAATAGAAGTTCCTTTCGTTGCCATAGGATCGTTCCTCGATTTAGAAAGAGAAGGCGTAGAACTTATGGTATTTCATAGCGACGCAATTTCTGTGTTAATTCGTCATTGTGAGGGATCGACGGATGCAATGAAGAAGAAATAGCGCATCCGAAAAGAGATACTCGCCTCCCAATAGGAGATCCTGTCGTTGCCATAGAAATGCTCCTCAATTTAGAAAGAGAAGTCATAGAACCTATAGTAGTTCATAGCGACGCAATTTCTGTGTTAATTCATCATTGTGAGAGATCGACGGATGCAATAAAGAAGGAACAGTGCATCCGAAAAGAGATTCTCGCCTCCCAATAGGAGATCCTGTCGTTGCCATAGAAATGCTCTTCGATTTAAATAGAGAAGTCATAGAACCTATAGTATTTCATAGCGACGCAATTTCTGTGTTAATTCGTCATTGTGAAGGATCGACGGATGCAATAAAGAAGGAAAAGTGCATCCGAAAAGAGATACTCGCTTCCCAATTGGAGACCCTGTCGTTGCCATAGAAATGCTCCTCGATTTAAAAAGAGAAGTCATAGAACCTATAGTATTTCATAACGACGCAATTTCTGTGTTAATATGTCATTGTGAGGGATCGATGGATGCAATAAAGAAGGAATAGTGCATCCAAAAAGATAGTCCCCTCCCAATAGATGATCCTTTCGTTGCCATAGGATCGTTCCTCGATTTAGAAAGAGAAGGCGTAGAACTTATAGTATTTCATAGCGACGCAATTTCGGTGTTAATTCTTCATTGTGAGAGATCGACGGATGCAATAAAGAAGGAATAGTGCATCTAATAAGGGATACTCGCCTCCCAATAGGAGATCCTGTAGTTGCCATAGAAATGCTCCTCGATTTAGAAAGAGAAGTCATAGAACCTATAGTATTTCATAGCGACGCTATTTCTGTGTTAATTCGTCATTGTGAGGGATCGATGGATGAAATAAAGAAGGAATGGTGCATCCAAAAACAGATACTCGCCTCCCAATAGAAGATCCTTTCGTTGCCATAGGATCGTTACTCGATTTAGAAAGAGAAGGCGTAAAACTTATACTATTTCATAGCGACGCAATTTCTGTGATAATTCGTCATTGTGAGGGATCGACGGATGCAATATAGAAGGAATAGTGCATTCGAAAGGAGATACTCGTCTCCCAATAGGAGATCCAGTCGTTGCCATAGAAACGCCCCTCGAATCAAAAAGAGAAGTCATAGAACCTACAGCATTTCATAGCGACGCTATTTCTGTGTTAATTCGTCATTGTGAGGGATCGACGGATGCAATAAAGAAGGAATAGTGCATCCGAAAAGAGATACTCGCCTCCCAATAGGGTTTCCTGTCGTTCCCATAGAAACGCTCCTCGATTTAGAAAGAGAAGTCATAGAACCTACAGTATTTCATAGCGACGCAATTTCTGTGTTAATTCGTCATTGTGAGGGATAGACGGATGCAATAAAGAAGGAATAGTGAAATGAGATACTCGCCTCCCAATGGGAGATCCTGTCGTTGCCATAGAAATGCTCCTCAATTTAGAAAGAGAAGTCATAGAACCTATAGTATTTCATAGCGACGCAATTTCTGTGTTAAATCATCATTGTGAGAGATCGACGGATGCAATAAAGAAGGAACAGTGCATCCGAAACGAGATACTCGCCTCCCAATAGGAGATCCTGTCGTTGCCATAGAAATACTCTTCGATTTAAATAGAGAAGTCATACAACCTATAGTATTTCATAGCGACGCAATTTCTGTGTTAATTCGTCATTGTGAAGGATCGTCGGATGCAATAAAGAAGGAATAGTGCATCCGAAAAGAGATACTCGCTTCCCAATAGGATATCCTGTCGCTGCCACAGAAATGCTCCTCGATTTCGAAAGAGAAGTCATAGAACCTATAGTATTTCATTGCGACGCAATTTCTGTGTTAATTCGTCATTGTGAGGGATCGACGGATGCAATAAAGAAGGAATAGTGCATCCGAAAAGAGATACTCGCCTCCCAATAGGAGATCATGTCGTTGCCATATGATCATTCCTCGATTTAGAAAGAGAAGGCGTAGAACTTATAGTATTTAATAGCGACGCAATTTCTGTGTTAATTCGTCATTGAGAGGGATCGACGGATGCAATAAAGAAGGAATAGTGCATCCGAAAAGAGTTACTCGCTTCCCAATAGGAGATCCTGTCGTTGCCATAGAAATGCTCCTCGATTTAGAAAGAGAAGTCATAGAACCTATAGTATTTCATAACGACACAATTTCTGTGTTAATATGTCATTGTGAGGTATCGATGGATGCAATAAAGAAGGAATATTGCATCCAAAAAGAGATACTCGCCTCTCAATAGAAGATCCTTTCGTTGCCATTGGATCGTTCCTCGATTTAGAAAGAGAAGGCGTAGAACTTAAGGTATTTCATAGCGACGCAATTTCTGTGTTAATTCGTCATTGTGAGGGATCGACGGATGCAATGAAGAAGAAATAGCGCATCCGAAAAGAGATACTCGCCTCCCAATAGGAGATCCTGTCGTTGCCATAGAAATGCTCCTCAATTTAGAAAGAGAAGTCATAGAACCTATAGTAGTTCATAGCCACGCAATTTCTGTGTTAATTCATCATTGTGAGAGATCGACGGATGCAATAAAGAAGGAACAGTGCATCCGAAAAGAGATTCTCGCCTCCCAATAGGAGATCCTGTCGTTGCCATAGAAATGCTCTTCGATTTAAATAGAGAAGTCATAGAACCTATAGTATTTCATAGCGACGCAATTTCTGTGTTAATTCGTCATTGTGAAGGATCGACGGATGCAATAAAGAAGGAAAAGTGCATCCGAAAAGAGATACTCGCTTCCCAATTGGAGATCCTGTCGTTGCCATAGAAATGCTCCTCGATTTAGAAAGAGAAGTCATAGAACCTATAGTATTTCATAACGACGCAATTTCTGTGTTAATATGTCATTGTGAGGGATCGATGGATGCAATAAAGAAGGAATAGTGCATCCAAAAAGATACTCGCCTCCCAATAGAAGATCCTTTCGTTGCCATAGGATCGTTCCTCGATTTAGAAAGAGAAGGCGTAGAACTTATAGTATTTCATAGCGACGCAATTTCTGTGTTAATTCTTCATTGTGAGAGATCGACGGATGCAATAAAGAAGGAATAGTGCATCTAATAAGAGATACTCGCCTCCCAATAGGAGATCCTGTAGTTGCCATAGAAATGCTCCTCGATTTAGAAAGAGAAGTCATAGAACCTATAGTATTTCATAGCGACGCTATTTCTGTGTTAATTCGTCATTGTGAGGGATCGATGGATGAAATAAAGAAGGAATGGTGCATCCAAAAACAGATACTCGCCTCCCAATAGAAGATCCTTTCGTTGCCATAGGATCGTTACTCGATTTAGAAAGAGAAGGCGTAAAACTTATACTATTTCATAGCGACGCAATTTCTGTGATAATTCGTCATTGTGAGGGATCGACGGATGCAATATAGAAGGAATAGTGCATTCGAAAAGAGATACTCGCCTCCCAATAGGAGATCCTGTAGTTGCCATAGAAATGCTCCTCGATTTAGAAAGAGAAGTCATAGAACCTATAGTATTTCATAACGACGCAATTTCTGTGTTAATATGTCATTGTGAGGGATCGATGGATGCAATAAAGAAGGAATAGTGCATCCAAAAAGATACTCGCCTCCCAATAGAAGATCCTTTCGTTGCCATAGGATCGTTCCTCGATTTAGAAAGAGAAGGCGTAGAACTTATAGTATTTCATAGCGACGCAATTTCTGTGTTAATTCTTCATTGTGAGAGATCGACGGATGCAATAAAGAAGGAATAGTGCATCTAATAAGAGATACTCGCCTCCCAATAGGAGATCCAGTCGTTGCCATAGAAACGCCCCTCGAATCAGAAAGAGAAGTCATAGAACCTACAGCATTTCATAGCGACGCTATTTCTGTGTTAATTCGTCATTGTGAGGGATCGACGGATGCAATAAAGAAGGAATAGTGCATCCGAAAAGAGATACTCGCCTCCCAATAGGGTTTCCTGTCGTTTCCATAGAAACGCTCCTCGATTTAGAAAGAGAAGTCATAGAACCTACAGTATTTCATAGCGACGCAATTTCTGTGTTAATTCGTCATTGTGAGGGATAGACGGATGCAATAAAGAAGGAATAGTGAAATGAGATACTCGCCTCCCAATGGGAGATCCTGTCGTTGCCATAGAAATGCTCCTCAATTTAGAAAGAGAAGTCATAGAACCTATAGTATTTCATAGCGACGCAATTTCTGTGTTAATTCGTCATTGTGAGAGATCGACGGATGCAATAAAGAAGGAACAGTGCATCCGAAACGAGATACTCGCCTCCCAATAGGAGATCCTGTCGTTGCCATAGAAATTCTCTTCGATTTAAATAGAGAAGTCATAGAACCTATAGTATTTCATAGCGACGCAATTTCTGTGTTAATTCGTCATTGTGAAGGATCGTCGGATGCAATAAAGAAGGAATAGTGCATCCGAAAAGAGATACTCGCTTCCCAATAGGATATCCTGTCGCTGCCACAGAAATGCTCCTCGATTTAGAAAGAGAAGTCGTAGAACCTATAGTATTTCATAGCGACGCAATTTCTGTGTTAATTCGTCATTGTGAGGGATCGACGGATGCAATAAATAAGGAATAGTGCATCCGAAAAGAGATACTCGCCTCCCAATAGGAGATCATGTCGTTGCCATATGATCGTTCCTCGATTTAGAAAGAGAAGGCGTAGAACTTATAGTATTTAATAGCGACGCAATTTCTGTGTTAATTCGTCATTGTGAGGGTTCGACGGATGCAATAAAGAAGGAATAGTGCATTCAAAAAGAGATACTCGCCTCCCAATAGGAGATCCAGTCGTTGCCATAGAAACGCCCCTCGAATCAGAAAGAGAAGTCATAGAACCTATAGTATTTCATAGCGACGCAATTTCTGTGTTAATTCGTCATTGTGAGGGATCGACGGATGCAATAAAGAAGGAATAGTGCATCCGAAAAGAGATACTCGCCTCTCAATAGGAGATCCTGTCGTTGCCATAGAAACGCTCCTCGATTTAGAAAGAGAAGTCATAGAACCTATAGTATTCCATAGCGACGCAATTTCTGTGTTAATTCGTAATTGTGAGGGATCGACGGATGCAATAAAGAAGGAATAGTGCATCCGACATGAGATACACGCCTCCCAATAGGAGATCATGTCGTTGCCATAGAAATGCTCCTCGATTTAGAAAGAGAAGTCATAGGACTTATAGTATTTAATAGCGACGCAATTTCTGTGTTAATTCGTCATTGTGAGGGATCGACGGATGCAATAAAGAAGGAATAGTGCATCCGAAAAGAGACTCTCGCATCCCAATAGGAGATCCTGTCGTTGCCATAGTAATGCACCTCGATTTAGAAAGAGAAGTCATAGAACCTATGGTATTTCATAGCGACGCAATTTCTGTGTTAATATGTCATTGTGAGGGATCAATGGATGCAATAAAGAAGGAATAGTGCATCCAAAAAGAGATACTCGCCTCCCAATAGAAGATCCTTTCGTTGCCATATGATCGTTCCTCGATTTAGAAAGAGAAGGCGTAGAACTTATAGTATTTAATAGCGACGCAATTTCTGTGTTAATTCGTCATTGTGGGGGATCGACGGATGCAATAAAGAAGGAATAGTGCATCCAATAAGAGATACTCGCCTCCCAATAGGAGATCCTGTAGTTGCCATAGAAATGCTCCTCGATTTAGAAAGAGAAGTTATAGAACCTATAGTATTTCATAGCGACGCAATTTCTGTGTTAATTTGTCATTGTGAGGAATCGATGGATGAAATAAAGAAGGAATAGTGCATCCAAAAACCGATACTCGCCTTCCAATTGAAGATCCTTTTGTTGCACTATGATCGTTCCTCGATTTAGAAAGAGAAGGCATATAACTTATAGTATTTCATAGCGACGCAATTTCTGTGTTAATTCGTCATTGTGAGGGATCGACGGATGCAATAAAGAAGGAATAGTGCATCCGAAAAGAGATACTCGTCTCCAAATAGGAGATCCTGTCGTTGCCATAGAAACGCTCCTCGATTTAGAAAGAGAAGTCATAGAATCTATAGTATTCCATAGCGACGCAATTACTGTGTTAATTCGTAATTGTGAGGGATCGACGGATGCAATAAAGAAGGAATAGTGCATCCGACAAGAGATACAAGCCTCCCAATAGGAGATCCTGTCGTTGCCATAGAAATGCTCCTCGATGTAGAAAGAGAAGTCATAGGACTTATAGTATTTCATAGCGACGCAATTTCTGTGTTAATTCGTCATTGTGAGGGATCGACGGATGCAATAAAGAAGGAATAGTGCATCCGGAAAGAGATACTCGCCTCCCAATAGGCGATCCTGTCGTTGCCATAGAAATGCTCCTTGATTTAGAAAGAGAAGTCATAGAACCTATAGTATTTCGTAGCGACGCCATTTCTGTGTTAATTCGTCATTGTGCGGGATCGATGGATGCAATAAAGAAGGAATAGTGCATCCGACATGAGATACTCGCCTCCCAATAGAAGATCCTTTCGTTGCCATAGGATCGTTCCTCGATTTAGAAGAGAAGGCGTAGAACTTATAGTATGTCATAGCGACGCAATTTCTGTGTTGTCATTGTGAGGGATCGACGGATGCAATAAAGAAGGAATAGTGCATCCGAAAAGAGATACTCGCCTCCCAATAGGAGAACCTGTCGTTGCCATAGAAACGCTCCTCGATTTAGAAAGAGAAGTCATAGAACCTATAGTATTCCATAGCGACGCAATTTCTGTGTTAATTTGTCATTGTGAGGGATTGACGGATGCAATAAAGAAGGAATAGTGCATCCGAAAAGTGATACTCGCCTCCCAATAGGAGATCCTGTCGTTCCCATAGAAACGCTCCTCGATTTAGAAAGAGAAGTCATAGAACTTATAGTATTTCATAGCGACGCATTTTCTGTGTTAATTCGTCATTGTGAGGGATCGACGGATGCAATAAAGAAGGCATAGTGCATCCGACATGAGATACTCGCCTCCCAATAGGAGATCCTGTCGATGCCATAAAAATGCTGCTCGATTTAGAAAGAGAAGTCATAGAACCTATAGTATTTCATAGCGACGCAATTTCTGTGTTAATTCGTCATTGTGAGGGATCGACGGGTGCAATAAAGAAGGAACAGTGCATCCGAAAAGAGATACTCGCCTCCCATTAGGAGATCCTGTCGTTGCCATAGAAGTGCTCCTCGATTTAAATAGAGAAGTCATAGAACCTATAGTATTTGATAGCGATGCAATTTCTGTGTTAATTCGTCATTGTGGGGGATCGATGGAAGCAATAAAGAAGGAGAAGTGCATCCAAAAAGAGATACTCGCCTCCCAATAGAAGATCCTTTCGTTGCCATAGGATCGTTCCTCGATTTAGAAAGAGAAGGCGTAGAACTTATAGTATTTCATAGCGACGCAATTTCTGTGTCAATTCGTCATTGTGAGGGATCGACGGATGCAATAAAGAAGGCATAGTGCATCCGAAAAGAGATACTCGCCTCCCTATAGGAGATCCTGTCTTTGCCATAGAAACGCTCCTCGATTTAGAAGGAGAAGTCATAGAACCTATAGTATTTCATAGCGACGCAATTTCTGTGTTAATATGTCATTGTGAGGGATCGATGGAAGCAATAAAGAAGGAATAGTGCATCCAAAAAGAGATACTCGCCTCCCAATAGAAGATCCTTTCGTTGCCATAGGATCGATCCTCGATTTAGAAAGAGAAGGCGTAGAACTTATAGTATTTCATAGCGACGCAATTTCTGTGTTAATTCGTCATTGTGAGGGATCGACGAATGCAATAAAGAAAGAATAGTGCATCCAATAAGTGATACTCGCCTCCCAATAGGCTATCCTGCAGTTGCCATAGAAATGCTCCTCGATTTAGAAAGAGAAGACATAGAACCTATAGTATCTCATAGCGACGCAATTTCTGTGTTAATTCGTCATTGTGAGGGATCGATGGATGAAATAAAGAAGGAATAGTGCATCCAAAAACAGATACTCGCCTCCCAATAGAAGATCCTGTCGTTGCCATAGGATCGTTCCTCGATTTAGAAAGAGAAGGCGTAGAACTTATAGTATTTCATAGCGACGCAATTTCTGTGTTAATTCGTCATTGTGAGGGATCAACGGATGCAATAAAGAAGGAATAGTGCATTCGAAAACAGATACTAGCCTTCCAATAGGAGATCCAGTCGTTGTCATAGAAACGCCCCACGATTTAGAAAGAGAAGTCATAGAACCTATAGTATTTCATAGCGACGCAATTTCTGTGTTAATTCGTCATTGTGAGGGATCGACGGACGCAATAAAGAAGGAATAGTGCATCCGAAAAGAGATAATCGCCTCCTAATAGGAGTTCCTGTCGTTGCCATAGAAACGCTCCTCGATTTAGAAAGAGAAGTCATAGAACCTATAGTATTCTATAGCGACGCAATTTCTGTGTTAACTCGTAATTGTGAGGGATCGACGGATGCAATAAAGAAGGAATAGTGCATCCGACATGATATACACGCCTCCCATTAGAAGATCCTGTCGTTGCCATAGAAATGCTCCTCGATTTAGAAAGAGAAGTCATAGGACTTATAGTATTTCATAGCGACGCAATTTCTGTGTTATTTCGTCATTGTGAGGGATCGACGGATGCATTAAAGAAGGAATAGTGCATCCGGAAAGTGATACTCGCCACCCAATAGGAGATCCTGTCGTTGCCATAGATATGCTCCTCGATTTAATAAGAGAAGTCATAGAACCTATAGTATTTCATAGCGACGCAATTTCTGTGTTAATTCGTCATTGTGAGGGGTCGATGGATGCAATAAAGAAGGAATAGTGCATCCGACGTGAGAGACTCGCCTCCCAATAGAAGGTCCTTTCGTTGCCATAGGATCGTCCCTCGATTTAGAAGAGAAGGCGTAGAACTTATAGTATTTCATAGCGACGCAATTTATGTGTTAATTCGTCATTGTGAGGGATCGACGGATGCAATAAAGAAGGAATAGTGCATCCGAAAAGAGATACTCGCCTCCCAATAGGAGATCCTGTCGTTGCCATAGAAACGCTCCTCGATTTAGAAAGAAAAGTCATAGAACCTATAGTATTTCATAGCGTTGCAATTTCTGTGTTAATTCGTCATTGTGAGGGATCGACGGATGCAATAAAGAAGGAATAGTGCATCCGAAAAGAGATACACGCCTCCCAATATGAAATCCTGTCGTTGCCATAGAAATGCTCCTCGATTGAGAAAGAGAAGTTATAGAACCTATAGTATTTCATAGCGACGCAATTTCTGTGTTAATACGTCAATGTGAGGGATCGATGGATGCAATAAAGACGGAATAGTGCATCCAAAAAGAGATACTCGCCTCCCAATAGAAGATCCTTTCGTTGCCTCGATTTAGAAAGAGAAGGCGTAGAACTTATAGTATTTCATAGCGACGCAATTTCTGACTTAATTCGTCATTGTGATTGTCGACGGATGCAATAAAGAAGGAATAGTGCATCCGAAAAGAGATACACTCCACCCAATAGGAGATCCTGTCGTTGCCATAGTAACGGTCCTCAATTTAGAAAGAGAAGTCATAGAAACTATAGTATTTCATAGCGACGCAATTTCTGTGTTAATTAATCATTGTGAGGGATCGACGGATGCAATAAAGAAGGAATAGTGGATCCGAAAATAGATAGTCGCCTCCCAATAGGAGATCCAGTCGTTGCCATAGAAACGCTCCTCGATTTAGAAGGAGAAGTCATAGAAACTATAGTATTTCATAGCGACGCAATTTCTGTGTTAATTCGTCAATGTGAGGGATCGACGGATGCAATAAAGAAGGAATAGTGCATCCAATAAGTGATACTCGCCTCCCAATAGGCTATCCTGTAGTTGCCATAGAAATGCTCCTCGATTTAGAAAGAGAAGACATTGAACCTATAGTATCTCATAGCGACGCAATTTCTGTGTTAATTCGTCATTGTGAGGGATCGATGGATGAAATAAAGAAGGAATAGTGCATCCAAAAACAGATACTCGCCTCCCAATAGAAGATCCTGTCGTTGCCATAGGATCGTTCCTCGATTTAGAAAGAGAAGGCGTAGAACTTATAGTATTTCATAGCGACGCAATTTCTGTGTTAATTCGTCATTGTGAGGGATCAACGGATGCAATAAAGAAGGAATAGTGCATCGAAAACAGATACTCGCCTTCCAATAGGAGATCCAGTCGTTGTCATAGAAACGCCCCACGATTTAGAAAGAGAAGTCATAGAACCTATAGTATTTCATAGCGTTGCAATTTCTGTGTTAATTCGTCATTGTGAGGGATCGACGGATGCAATAAAGAAGGAATAGTGCATCCGAAAAGAGATACACGCCTCCCAATATGAAATCCTGTCGTTGCCATAGAAATGCTCCTCGATTGAGAAAGAGAAGTTATAGAACCTATAGTATTTCATAGCGACGCAATTTCTGTGTTAATACGTCATTGTGAGGGATCGATGGATGCAATAAAGACGGAATAGTGCATCCAAAAAGAGATACTCGCCTCCCAATAGAAGATCCTTTCGTTGCCTCGATTTAGAAAGAGAAGTCATAGAAACTATAGTATTTCATAGCGACGCAATTTCTGTGTTAATTCGTCATTGTGAGGGATCGATGGATGCAATATAGAAGGAATAGTGCATCCAAAAAGAGATAGTCGCCTCCTAATAGAAGATGCTTTCGTTGGCATAGAATCGACCCTCGATTTAGAAAGAGAAGTCATAGAACCTATAGTATTTCATAGCGACGCAATTTCTGTGTTAATTCGTCATTGTGAGGGATCGATGGATGCAATAAAGACGGAATAGTGCATTCAAAAAGAGATACTGGCCTCCAAATAGAAGATCCTTTCGTTGCCATAGGATCGTTCCTCGATTTAGAAAGAGAAGTCGTAGAACTTATAGTATATCATGGCGACGCAATTTCTGTGTTAATTCGTCACTGTGAGGCATCGACGGATGCAATAAAGAAGGAATAGTGCATCCGAAAAGAGATACTCGCCTCCCAATAGGAGACCCTGTCGCTGCCATAGAAACGTTCCTCGATTTAGAAAGAGAAGTCATAGAACCTATAGTATTTTATAGCGACGCAATATCTGTGTTAATTCGTCATTGTGAGGGATCGATGGATGCAATAAAGAAGGAATGGTGCATCCAAAAAGAGATACTCGCCTCCCAATAGATGATCCTTCCGTTGCCATAGGATCGTTCCTCGATTTAGAAAGAGAAGGCGTAGAACCTATAGTATTTCAAAGCGACGCAATTTCTGTGTTAATTCATCATTGTGAGGGATCGACGGATGCAATTATGAAGGAATAGTGCATGCGAAAAGAGATTTTCGGCTCCCAATAGGAGATCCTGTCGTTGCCATAGAAACGCTCCTCGATTTAGAAAGAGAAGTCATAGAACCTATAGTATTTCATAGCGACGCAATTTCTGTGTTAATTCGTCATTGTGAGGGATCGATGGATACAATAAATAAGGAATAGTGCATCCAAAAAGAGATACTCGCCTCCCAATAGAAGATCGTGTCGTTGCCATAGGATCGTTCCTCGATTTAGAAACAGAAGGCGTAGAACTTATAGTATTTCATAGCGACGCAATTTCTGTGTTAATTCGTCATTGTGAGGGATCGACGGATGCAATAAAGTAGGAATAGTGCATCCGAAAAAAGATACTCGCCTCCCAATAGGAGACCCTGTCGTTGCCACAGAAACGCTCATCGATTTAGAAAGAGAAGACATAGAACCTATAGTATTTCATAGCGACGCAATTTCTGTGTTAATTCCTCACTGTGAGGGATCGACGGATGCAATAAAGAAGGAATAGTGCATCTGAAAAGAGATACTCGCCTCCCAATAGGAGATCCTGTCGTTGACATAGAAATGCACCTCGATTTAGAAAGAGAAGACATAGAACCTATAGTATTTCATAGCGACGCAATTTCTGTGTTAATTCGTCATTGTGAGGGATCGACGGATGCAATAAAGAAGGAATAGTGCATCCGACATGAGATACTCGCCTCCCAATAGTAGATCCTGTCGTTGCCATAGAAACGGTCCTCGAAATAGAAAGAGAAGTCATAGAACCTATAGTATTTCATAGCGACGCAATTTCTGTGTTAATTCGTCATTGTGAGTTATCGACGGATGCAATAAAGAAGGAATAGCGCATCAGACATGAGATACTCGCCTCCCAATAGGAGATCCTGTCGTTGCCATAGAAATGCTCCTCGATTTAGAAAGAGAAGTCATAGAACCTATAGTATTTCGTAGCGACGCAAATTCTGTGTTAATTCGTCATTGTGAGGGATCGACGGATGCAATAAAGAAGGAATAGTGCATCCGACATGAGATACTCGTCTCCCAATAGGAGTTCCTGTCGTTGCCATAGAAATGCTCCTCGATTTAGAAACAGAAGTCATAGAACATATAGTATTTCATAGCGACGCAATTTCTGTATTAATTCGTCATTGTGAGGAATCGACGGATGCAATAAAGAAGGAATAGTGCATCCGAAAAGATATACTCGCCTCCCAATAGAAGATCCTGTCGTTGCCATAGAAATGCTCCTCGATTTAGAAAGAGGAGTCATAGAACTTATAGTATTTCATAGCGATGCAATTTCTGTGTTAATTCGTCATTGTGAGGGATCGAAGGATGCAATAAAGATGAAATAGTGCACCCAATAAGAGAGACACCCCTCCCAATAGAAGCTCCTTTCGTTGCCATAGGATCGTTCATCGATTTAGAAAGAGAAGGCGTAGAACTTATAGTATTTCATAGCGACGCAATTTCTGTGTTAATTCGTCATTGTGAGAGATATATGGATGCAATAAAGAAGGAATAGTGCATCCGAAAAGAGATACTCGCCTCCCAATAGAAGATCCTTTCGTTGCCATAGGATCGTTCCTCGATTTAGAAAGAGATGGCGTAGAACTTATAGTATTTCATAGAGATGCAATTTCTGTGTTAATTCGTCATTGTGAAGGATCGATGGATGCAATAAAGAAGGAATAGTGCATCCAAAAAGAGATACTCGCATCCCAATAGAAGATCCTTTCGTTGCCATACGATCGTTCGTCGATTTAGAAAGAGAGGGCGTAGAACTTATAGTATTTCATAGCGACGCAATTACTGTGTTAATTCGTCATTGTAAGGGATCGACGGATGCAATAAAGATGGAATAGTGCATCCGACATGAGATACTCGCCTCCCAATAGAAGATCCTTTCGTTGCCATAGGATCGTTCCTCGATTTAGAAAGAGAAGGCGTAGAACTTATAGTATTTCGTAGCGACCCAATTTCTGTGTTAATTCGTCAATGTGAGAGATCGATGGATGCAATAAAGAAGGAATAGTGCATCCGACATGAGATACTCGCCTCATAATAGGAGTTCCTGTCGTTGCCATAGAAATGCGCCTCGATTTAGAAGGAGAAGTCATAGAACTTATAGTATTTCATAGCGACGCAATTTCTGTGTTAATTCGTCATTGTGAGGGATCGACGGATGCAATAAAGAAGGAGTAGTGCATCCAAAATGAGATACTCGCCTCCCAATAGAAGATCCTTTCGTTGCCATAGGATCGTTCCTCGATTTAGAAAGAGATGGCGTAGAAATTATAGTATTTCATAGAGATGCAATTTCTGTGTTAATTCGTCATTGTGAGGGATCGATGGATGCAATAAAGAAGGAATAGTGCATCCAAAAAGTGATACTCGCCTCCCAATAGAAGATCCTTCCGTTGCCATAGGATTGTTCCTCGATTTAGAAAGAGAAGGCGTAGAACCAATAGTATTTCAAAGCGACGCAATTTCTGTGTTAATTCATCATTGTGAGGGATCGACGGATGCAATAAAGAAGGAATAGTGCATCCGAAAAGATATACTCGCCTCCCAATAGGAGAACCTGTCGTTGCCACAGAAACGCTCATCGATTTAGAAAGAGAAGACATAGAACCTATAGTATTTCATAGCGACGTAATTTCTGTGTTAATTCCTCACTGTGAGACGGATGCAATAAAGAAGGAATAGTGCATCCGAAAAGAGATACTCGCCTCCCAATAGGAGATCCTGTCGTTGACATAGAAATGCTGCTCGATTTAGAAAGAGAAGTCATAGAACCTATAGTATTTCATAGCGACGCAATTTCTGTGTTAATTCGTCATTGTGAGGGATCGATGGATGCAATAAAGAAGGAATGGTGCATTCAAAAATAGATACTCGCCTCCCAATTGAAGATCCTTTCGTTGGCATAGGATCGTTCCTCGATTGAGAAAAAGAAGGCGTAGAACTTATAGTATTTCGTAGCGACGCAAATTCTGTGTTAATTCTTCATTGTGAGGGATCGATGGATGCAATAAAGAAGGAATAGTGCATCCGACATGAGATACTCGCCTCCCAATAGGAGATCCTGTCGTTGCCATAGAAATGCTCCTCGATTTAGAAAGAGAAGTATTTCATAGCGACGCAAATTCTGTGTTAATTCGTCATTGTGAGGGATCGACGGATGCAATAAAGAAGGAATAGTGCATCCGACATGAGATACTCGCCTCCCAATAGGAGTTCCTGTCGTTGCCATAGAAATGTTCCTCGATTTAGAAAGAGAAGTCATAGAACCCATAGTATTTCATAGCGACGCAAATTCTGTGTTAATTCGTCATTGTGAGGGATCGACGGATGCAATAAAGAAGGAATAGTGCATCCGACATGACATACTCGCCTCCCAATAGGAGTTCTTGTCGTTGCCATAGAAATGCTCCTCGATTAAGAAACAGAAGTCATAGAACATATAGTATTTCATAGCGACGCAATTTCTGTATTAATTCGTCATTGTGAGGGATTGACGGATGCAATAAAGAAGGAATAGTGCATCCGACATGAGATACTCGCCTCCCAATAGGAGTTCTTGTCGTTGCCATAGAAATGCTCCTCGATTAAGAAAGAGAAGTCATAGAACATATAGTATTTCATAGCGACGCAATTTCTGTGTTAATTCGTCATTGTGAGGGATCGACGGATGCAATAAAGAAGGAATAGTGCATCCGAAAAGAGATACTCGCCTCCCAATAGGAGACCCTGTCGTTGCCACAGAAACGCTCATCGATTTAGAAAGAGAAGACATAGAACCTATAGTATTTCATAGCGACGCAATTTCTGTGTTAATTCCTCACTGTGAGGGATCGACGGGTGCAATAAAGAAGGAATAGTGCATCTGAAAAGAGATACTCGCCTCCCAATAGGAGATCCTGTCGTTGACATAGAAATGCACCTCGATTTAGAAAGAGAAGTCATAGAACCTATAGTAATTCATAGCGACGCAATGTCTGTGTTAATTCGTCATTGTGAGGGATCGATGAATGCAATAAAGAAGGAATGGTGCATTCAAAAATACACTCCTGGAAATTGAAATAAGAACACCGTGAATTCATTGTCCCAGGAAGGGGAAACTTTATTGACACATTCCTGGGGTCAGATACATCACATGATCACACTGACAGAACCGCAGGCACATAGACACAGGCAACAGAGCATGCACAATGTCGGCACTAGTACAGTGCATATCCACCTTTCGCAGCAATGCAGGCTGCTATTGTCCCATGGAGACGATCGTAGAGATGCTGGATGTAGTCCTGTGGAACGGCTTGCCATGCCATTTCCACCTGGCGCCTCAGGTGGACCAGCGTTCGTGCTGGACGTGCAAACCGCGTGAGACGACGCTTCATCCAGTCCCAAACATGCTCAATGGGGGTCAGATCCGGAGATCTTGCTGGCCAGGGTAGTTGACTTACACCTTCTAGAGCACGTTGGGTGGCACGGGATACATGCGGACGTGCATTGTCCTGTTGGACCAGCAAGTTCCCTTGCCGGTCTAGGAATGGTAGAACGATGGGTTCGATGACGGTTTGGATGTACCGTGCACTATTCAGGGTCCCCTCGACGATCACCAGTGGTGTACGGCCAGTGTAGGAGATCGCTCCCCACACCATGATGCCGGGTGTTGGCCCTGTGTGCCTCGGTCGTATGCAGTCCTGATTGTGGCGCTCACCTGCACGGCGCCAAACACGCATACGACCATCATTGGCACCAAGGCAGAAGCGACTCTCATCGCTGAAGACGATACGTCTCCATTCGTCCCTCCATTCACGCCTGTCGCGACACCACTGGAGGCGGGCTTCACGATGTTGGGGCGTGAGCGGAAGACGGCTTAACGGTGTGCGGGACCGTAGCCCAGCTTCATGGAGACGGTTGCGAATGGTCCTCGCCGATACCCCAGGAGCAACGGTGTCCCTAATTTGCTGGGAAGTGGCGGTGCGGTCCCCTACGGCACTGCGTAGGATCCTACGGTCTTGGCGTGCATCCGTGCGTCGCTGCGGTCCGGTCCCAGGTCGACGGGCACGTGCACCTTCCGCCGACCACTGGCGACAACATCGATGTACTGTGGAGACCTCACGCCCCACGTGTTGAGCAATTCGGCGGTACGTCCACCCGGCCTCCCGCATGCCCACTATACGCCCTCGCTCAAAGTCCGTCAGCTGCACATACGGTTCACGTCCACGCTGTCGCGGCATGCTACCAGTGTTAAAGACTGCGATGGAGCTCCGTATGCCACGGCAAACTGGCTGACACTGACGGCGGCGGTGCACAACTGCTGCGCAGCTAGCGCCATTCGACGGCCAACACCGCGGTTCCTGGTGTGTCCGCTGTGCCGTGCGTGTGATCATTGCTTGTACAGCCCTCTCGCAGTGTCCGGAGCAATTATGGTGGGTCTGACACACCGGTGTCAATGTGTTCTTTTTTCCATTTCCAGGAGTGTAGATATTCGCCTCCCAATAGAAGATCCTTTCGTTGGCATAGGATCGTCCCTCGATTGAGAAAAAGAAGGCGTAGAACTTATTGTATTTCATAGCGACGCAATTTCTGTGTTAATTCGTCATTGTGAGTTATCGACGGATGCAATAAAGAAGGAATAGTGCATCCAAAAAGAGATACTCGCCTCCCAATAGGAGATCCTGTCGTTGCCATAGAAATGCTCCTCGAATTAGAAGTAGAAGTCATAGAACCTATAGCATTTCATAGCAACGCAATTTCTGTGTTAATTCGTAAATGTGAGGGATAAATGGATGCAATAAAGAAGGAATAGTGCATCCAAAAAGAGATACTTGCCTCCCAATAGAAGATCCTTTCCTTGCCATAAGATCGTTCCTCGATTTAGAAAGGGAAGGCGTAGAACTTATAGTATTTCATAGCGACGCAATTTCTGTGTTAATTCGTCATTGTGAGGTATCGACGGATGCAATAAAGAAGGAATAGCGCATCAGACATGAGATACTCGCCTCCCAATAGGAGATCCTGCCGTTGCCATAAAAATGCTCCTCGATTTAGAAAGAGAAGTCATAGAACCTATAGTATTTCATAGCGACGCAAATTCTGTGTTAATTCGTCATTGTGAGGGATCGACGGATGCAATAAAGAAGGAATAGTGCATCCGACATGAGATACTCGCCTCCCAATAGGAGTTCCTGTCGTTGCCATAGAAATGTTCCTCGATTTAGAAAGAGAAATCATAGAACCTATAGTATTTCATAGCGACGCAAATTCTGTGTTAATTCGTCATTGTGAGGGATCGACGGATGCAATAAAGAAGGAATAGTGCATCCGACATGAGATACTCGTCTCCCAATAGGAGTTCCTGTCGTTGCCATAGAAATGCTCCTCGATTTAGAAACAGAAGTCATAGAACATATAGTATTTCATAGCGACGCAATTTCTGTATTAATTCGTCATTGTGAGGGATCGATGCAATAAAGAAGGAATAGTGCATCCGAAAAGAGATACTCGCCCCCCAATAGAAGATCCTGTCGTTGCCATAGAAATGCTCCTCGATTTAGAAAGAGGAGTCATAGAACTTATAGTATTTCATAGCGACGCAATTTCTGTGTTAATTCGTCATTGTGAGGGATCGAAGGATGCAATAAAGATGAAATAGTGCATCCAATAAGAGAGACACGCCTCCCAATAGAAGCTCCTTTCGTTGCCATAGGATCGTTCCTCGATTTAGAAAGAGAAGGCGTAGAACTTATAGTATTTCATAGAGACGCAATTTCTGTGTTAATTCGTCATTGTGAGGGATCGATGGATGCAATAAAGAAGGAATAGTGCATCCAAAAAGTGATACTTGCCTCCCAATAGAAGATCCTTTCGTTGCCATACGATCGTTCCTCGATTTAGAAAGAGAAGGCGTAGAACTTATAGTATTTCATAGCGACGCAATTACTGTATTAATTCGTCATTGTAAGGGATCGACGGATGCAATATAGATGGAATAGTGCATCCGACATGAGATACTCGCCTCCCAATAGAAGATCCTTTCGTTGCCTCGATTTAGAAAGAGAAGGCGTAGAACTTATAGTATTTCGTAGCGACCCAATTTCTGTGTTAATTCGTCATTGTGAGAGATCGATGGATGCAATAAAGAAGGAATTGTGCATCCGACATGAGATACTCGCCTCATAATAGGAGTTCCTGTCGTTGCCATAGAAATGCGCCTCGATTTAGAAGGAGAAGTCATAGAACCTATAGTATTTCATAGCGACGCAATTTCTGTGTTAATTCGTCATTGTGAGGGATCGATGGATGCAATAAAGAAGGAGTAGTGCATCCAAAAAGAGATACTCGCCTCCCAATACAAGATCCTTTAGTTGCCATAGGATCGTTCCTCGATTTAGAAAGAGATGGCGTAGAACTTATAGTATTTCATAGAGATGCAATTTCTGTGATAATTCGTCATTGTGAGGGATCGATGGATGCAATAAAGAAGGAATAGTGCATCCAAAAAGAGATACTCGCCGCCCAATAGAACATCCTTTCGTTGCCATAGGATCGTTCCTCGATTTAGAAAGAGAAGGCGTAGAACTTATAGTATTTCATAGCGACGCAATTTCTGTGTTAATTCGTCATTGTGAGGGATCGACGAATGCAATAAAGAAGGAATAGTGCAACCGAAAAGAAATACTCCCCTCCCAATAGGAAATCCGGTCGTTGCCATAGAAATGCTCCTCGATTTAGAAAGAGAAGTCACAGAACCTATAGTATTTCATAGCGACGCAATTTCTGTGTTAATTCGTCATTGTGAGGGATCTATGGATGCAATAAAGACGGAATAGTGCATTCAAAAAGAGATACTCGCCTCCAAATAGAAGATCCTTTCGTTGCCATAGGATCGTTCCTCGATTTAGAAAGAGAAGGCGTAGAACTTATAGTATATCATGGCGACGCAATTTCTGTGTTAATTCGTCACTGTGAGGCATCGACGGATGCAATAAAGAAGGAATAGTGCATCCGAAAAGAGATACTCGCCTCCCAATAGGAGATCCTGTCGTTGACATAGAAATGCTGCTCGATTTAGAAAGAGAAGTCATAGAACCGATAGTATTTCATAGCGACGCAATTTCTGTGTTAATTCGTCATTTTGAGGGATCGATGGATGCAATAAAGAAGGAATGGTGCATTCAAAAATAGATACTCGCCTCCCAATTGAAGATCCTTTCGTTGGCATAGGATCGTTCCTCGATTGAGAAAAAGAAGGCGTAGAACTTATAGTATTTCGTAGCGACGCAAATTCTGTGTTAATTCTTCATTCTGAGGGATCGATGGATGCAATAAAGAAGGAATAGTGCATCCGACATGAGATACTCGCCTCCCAATAGGAGTTCTTGTCGTTGCCATAGAAATGTTCCTCGATGTAGAAAGAGAAGTCATAGAACATATAGTATTTCATAGCGACGCAATTTCTGTATTAATTCGTCATTGTGAGGGATCGACGGATGCAATAAAGAAGGAATAGTGCATCCGACATGAGATACTCGCCTCCCAATAGGAGCTCTTGTCGTTCCCATAGAAATGCTCCTCGATTAAGAAAGAGAAGTCATAGAACATATAGTATTTCATAGCGACGCAATTTCTGTATTAATTCGTCATTGTGAGGGATCGACGGATGCAATAAAGAAGGAACAGTGCATTCGAAAAGAGATACTCGCCTCCCAATAGAAGATCCTGTCGTTGCCATAGAAATGCTTCTCGATTTAGAAAGAGGAGTCATAGTACTTATAGTAATTCATAGCGACGAAATTTCTGTGTTAATTCGTCATTGTGAGGGATCGAAGGATGCAATAAAGAAGAAATAGTGCATCCAAAAAGAGATACACGCCTCCCAATAGAAGCTCCTTTCGTTGCCATAGGATCGTTCCTCGATTTAGAAAGAGAAGGCGTAGAACTTATAGTATTTCATAGCGACGCAATTACTGTGTTAATTCGACATTGTAAGGGATCGACGGATGCAATAAAGATGGAATAGAGCATCCGACATGAGATACTCCCCTCCCAATAGAAGATCCTTTCGTTACCATAGGATCGTTCCTCGATTTAGAAAGCGAGGGCGTAGAACTTATAGTATTTCATAGCGACGCAATTTCTGTGTTAATTCGTCATTTTGAGGGATCGACGGATTCAAAAAGAAGGAATAGTGCATCCAAAAAGAGATACTCGCCTCCCAATAGAAGATCCTTTCGTTGCAATAGGATCATTCCTCGATTTAGAAAGAGAAGGCGTAGAACTTATGGTATTTCATAGCGACCCAATTTCTGTGTTAATTCGTCATTGTGAGAGATCGATGGATGCAATAAAGAAGGAATAGTGCATCCGACATGAGATACTCGCCTCATAATAGGAGTTCCTGTCGTTGCCATAGAAATGCTCCTCGATTTAGAAGGAGAAGTCATAGAACCTATAGTATTTCATAGCGACGCAAACTCTGTGTTAATTCGTCATTGTGAGAGATCGATGGATGCAATAAAGAAGGAATTGTGCATCCGACATGAGATACTCGCCTCATAATAGGAGTTCCTGTCGTTGCCATAGAAATGCGCCTCGATTTAGGAGGAGAAGTCATAGAACCTATAGTATTTCATAGCGACGCAATTTCTGTGTTAATTCGTCATTGTGAGGGATCGATGGATGCAATAAAGAAGGAGTAGTGCATCCAAAAAGAGATACTCGCCACCCAATACAAGATCCTTTCGTTGCCATAGGATCGTTCCTCGATTTAGAAAGAGATGGCGTAGAAGTTATAGTATTTCATAGAGATGCAATTTCTGTGATAATTCGTCATTGTGGGGGATCGATGGATGCAATAAAGAAGGAATAGTGCATCCAAAAAGAGATACTCGCCGCCCAATAGAACATCCTTTCGTTGCCATAGGATCGTTCCTCGATTTAGAAAGAGAAGGCGTAGAACTTATAGTATTTCATAGCGACGCAATTTCTGTGTTAATTCGTCATTGTGAGGGATCGACGAATGCAATAAAGAAGGAATACTGCAACCGAAAAGAAATACTCCCCTCCCAATACGAAATCCGGTCGTTGCCATAGAAATGCTCCTCGATTTAGAAAGAGAAGTCACAGAACCTATAGTATTTCATAGCGACGCAATTTCTGTGTTAATTCGTCATTGTGAGGGATCGATGGATGCAATAAAGACGGAATAGTGCATTCAAAAAGAGATACTCGCCTCCAAATAGAAGATCCTTTCGTTGCCATAGGATCGTTCCTCGATTTAGAAAGAGAAGGCGTAGAACTTATAGTATATCATGGCGACGCAATTTCTGTGTTAATTCGTCACTGTGAGGCATCGACGGATGCAATAAAGAAGGAATAGTGCATCCGAAAAGAGATACTCGCCTCCCAATAGGAGACCCTGTCGCTGCCATAGGATCGTACCTCGATTTAGAAAGAGAAGGCGTAGAACCCATAGTATTTCAAAGCGACGCAATTTCTGTGTTAATTCATCATTGTGAGGGAACGACGGATGCAATTATGAAGGAATAGTGCATGCGAAAAGAGATTCTCGGCTCCCAATAGGAGATCCGGTCGTTGCCATAGAAACGCTCCTCGATTTAGAAAGAGAAGTCATAGAACCTATAGTATTTCATAGCGACGCAATTTCTATGTTAATTCGTCATTGTGAGGGATCGATGGAGACAATAAATAAGGAATAGTGCATCCAAAAAGAGATACTCACCTCCCTATAAAAGATCGTGTCGTGGCCATAGGATCGTTCCACGATTTAGAAATAGAAGGCGTAGAACTTATAGTATTTCATAGCGACGCAATTTCTGTGTTAATTCGTCATTGTGAGGGATCGACGGATGCAATAAAGATGGAATAGTGCATCCGACATGAGATATTCGCCTCCCAATAGGAGATCCTGTCGTTGCCATAGAAACGCTCCTCGATTTAGAAAGAGAAGTCATAGAACCTATATTATTTCATAGCGACGCAATTTCTGTGTTAATTCGTCATTGTGAGGGATCGACGGATGCAATAAAGAAGGAATAGTGCATCCGAAAAGAGATACTCGCCTCCCAATAGGAGACCCTGTCGTTGCCACAGAAACGCTCATCGATTTAGAAACAGAAGACATAGAACCTATAGTATTTCATAGCGACGTAATTTCTGTGTTAATTCCTCACTGTGAGGGATCGACGGATGCAATAAAGAAGGAATAGTGCATCCGAAAAGAGATACTCGCCTCCCAATAGGAAATCCTGTCGTTGACATAGAAATGCTGCTCGATTTAGAAAGAGAAGTCATAGAACCTATAGTATTTCATAGCAACGCAATTTCTGTGTTAATTCGTAAACGTGAGGGATAAATGGATGCAATAAAGAAGGAATAGTGCATCCAAAAAGAGATACTCGCCTCCCAATAGAAGATCCTTTCGTTGCCATACGATCGTGCCTCGATTTAGAAAGAGAAGGCGTAGAACTTATAGTATTTCATAGAGACGAAATTTCTGTGTTAATTCGTAATTGTGAGGGATCGACGGATGCAATAAAGAAGGAATAGTGCATCCTCCAGCAGACTTGTCTCCATGCGTCTATTGCTGCCTCGGGCACATTAAGGCCGTTCTGCTGTGAGTCAAAGATTTTCGAATCGGACGAAAAACTGATAGTGAATTGTAACGTTCAGGGCCACCTAATGACGAAGGATCACTCAAATTGCGTCCCAATTCAATACATCGCCCTCCGGCAGACTTGTCTCCACGGGTCTATTGCTGCCTCGGGCACCTTAAGGCCGTTCTGCTGTGAGTCAAAGATTTTCGAATCGGACGAAAAACTGATAGTGAATTGTAACGTTCAGGGCCACCTAATGACGATGGATCACTTCACTCAAATTGCGTCCCGATTCAATACATCGTTTTCCAGCAGACTTGTCTCCATGGGTCTATTGCTGCCTCGGGCACCTTATGGCCGTCCTGCTGTGTGTCAAAGATTTTCCAATCGGACGAAAAACTGATAGTGAATTGTAACGTTCAGGGCCACCTAATGACGATGGATCACTTCACTCAAATTGCGTCCCGATTCAATACATCGTTCTCCAGCAGACTTGTCTCCATGGGTCTATTGCTGCCTCGGGCACCTTATGGCCGTTCTGCTGTGAGTCAAAGATTTTCGAATAGGACGAAAAACTGATAGTGAATTGTAACGTTCAGGGCCTCCTAATGACGATGGAACACTCAAATTGCGTCCCGATTCAATACCTCGTGCACCAGCAGACTCTTCTCCATGGGTCTATTGCTGCCTCGGGCACCTTATGGCCGTTCTGCTGTGAGTCAAAGATTTTCCAATCGGACGAAAAACCGATAGTGAATTGTAACGTTCAGGGCCACCTAATGACGATGGATCACTCAAATTGCGTCCCGATTCAATACATCGTCCTCCAGCCGACTTGTCTCCATGGGTCTATTGCTGCCTCGGGCACCTTATGGCCGTTCTGCTCTGAGTCAAAGATTTTAGAATCGGATGAAAAACTGAAGGTGAATTGTAACGTTCAGGGCCTCCTTACGACGATGGAACACTCAAATTACGTCCCGATTCAATACATCGTCCTCCAGCAGACTTGTCTCCATGGGTCTATTGCTGCCTCGGGCACCTTATGGCCGTTCTGCTGTGAGTCAAAGGTTTTCGAATCGGATGAAGAACTGATAGTGAATTGTAACGTTCAGGGCCACCTAATGACGATGGATCACTCAAATTGCGTCCCGAATCAATACATCGTCCTCCAGCCGACTTGTCTCCATGGGTCTATTGCTGCCTCGGGCACCTTATGGCCGTTCTGCTGTGAGTGTAGATTATCGAATGGGACGAAAAACTGATAGTGAAATGTAACGTTCAGGGCGACCTAATGACGATGGATCACTCAAATTGCGTCCCGATTCAGTACATCGACCACCAGCAGACTTGTCCCCATGGGACTATTGCTGCCTTGGGCACCTTATGGCCGTTCTGCTGTGAGTCAAAGATTTTCCAATCGGACGAAAAACTGATAGTGAATTGTAACATTCAGGGCCACCTAATGACGATGGATCACTCAAACTGCGTCACGATTCAATACATCATCCTCCAGCAGACTTGTCTCCATGCGTCTATTGGTGCCTCGGGCACCTTAAGGCCGTTCTGCTGTGAGTCAAAGATTTTCGAATCGGACGAAAAACTGATAGTGAATTGTAACGTTCAGGGCCACCTAATGACGAAGGATCACTCAAATTGCGTCCCGATTCAATACATCGCCCTCCGGCAGACTTGTCTCCATGGGTCTATTGCTGGCCCGGGCACCTTATGGCCGTTCTGCTGTGAGCCAAAGATTTTCGAATCTGACGAAAAACAGATAGTGAATTGTAACGTTCAGGGCCGCCTAATGACGATGGAACACTCAAATTGCGTCCCGATTCAATACCTCGTGCTCCAGCAGACTTGTCTCCATGGGTCTATTGCTGCCTCGGGCACCTTATGACCGTTCTGCTGTGAGTCAAAGATTTTCGAATCGGACGAAAAACTGATAGTGAATTGTAACGTTCAGTGCCACCTAATGACGATGGATCACTCAAATTGCGTCCCGATTCAATACATCATCCTCCAGACGACTTGTCTCCATGGGTCTATTGCTGCCTAAGGCACCTTATGGCCGTTCTGCTGTGAGTCAAAGATTTTCGAATTAGACGAGAAACTGATCGTGAATTGTAACGTTCAGGGCCACCTACTGACGAAGGATCACTCAAATTGCGTCCCGATTCAATACATCGCCCTCCGGCAGACTTGTCTCCATGGGTCTATTGCTGGCCCGGGCACCTTATGGCCGTTCTGCTGTGAGTCAAAGATTTTCGAATCTGACGAAAAACTGATAGTGAATTGTAACATTCAGGGCCACCTAATGACGATGGATCACTCAAATTGCGTCCCGAATCAATACATCGTCCTCCAGCCGACTTGTCTCCATGGGTCTATTGCTGCCTCGGGCACCTTATGGCCGTTCTGCTGTGAGTCTAGATTATCGAATGGGACGAAAAACTGATAGTGAATTGTAACGTTCAGGGCCACCTAATGACGATGGATCACTCAAATTGCGTCCCGATTCAGTACATCGACCTCCAGCAGACTTGTCCCCATGGGTCTATTGCTGCCTTGGGCACCTTATGGCCGTTCTGCTGTGAGTCAAAGATTCTCGAATCGGACGAAAAACTGATAGTGAATTGTAACTTTCAGGGCCACCTAATGACGATGAATCACTCATATTGCGTCCCGATTCAATACATCGTCGTCCAGCCGACTTGTCTCCATGGGTCTATTGCTGCCTCGGGCACCTTATGGCCGTTCTGCTGTGAGTCAAAGATTTTCGAATCGGACGAAACACTGATTGCGAATTGTAACGTTCAGGGCCTCCTAATGACGATGGAACACTCAAATTGCGTCCCGATTCAATACATCGTCCTCCAGCAGACTTGTCTCCATGGGTCTATTGCTGCCTCGGGCACCTTATGGCCGTTCTGCTGTGAGTCAAAGATTTTCGAATCGGACGAAAAACTGATAGTGAATTGTAACGTTCAGGGCCACCTAATGACGATGGAGCACTCAAATTGCGTCCCGATTCAATACATCGTCCTCCAGCCGACTTGTCTCCATGGGTCTATTGCTGCCTCGGGCACCTTATGGCCGTACTGCTCTGAGTCAAAGATTTTCGAATCGGACGAAAAACTGAAGGTGAATTGTAACGTTCAGGGCCTCCTTATGACGATGGAACACTCAAATTACGTCCCGAATCAATACATCGTCCTCCAGCAGACTTGACTCCATGGGTCTATTGCTGCCTCGGGCACCTTATGGCCGTTCTGCTGTGAGTCAAAGATTTTCGAATCGGACGAAGAACTGATAGTGAATTGTAACGTTCAGGGCCACCTAATGACGATAGATCACTCAAATTGTGTCCCGATTCAGTACATCGTTCTCTAGCAGACTTGTCTCCATGGGTCTATTGCTGCCTCGGGCACCTTATGGTCTTTCTCCCGTGAGTCTAGATTATCGAATGGGACGAAAAACTGATAGTGAATTGTAACGTTCAGGGCCACCTAATGACGATGGATCACTCAAATTGCGTCCCGATTCAGTACATCGTTCTCCAGCAGACTTGTCACCATGGGTCTATTGCTGCCTCGGGCACCTTATGGTCGTTCTCCCGTGAGTCTAGATTATCGAATGGGACGAAAAACTGATAGTGAATTGTAACGTTCAGGGCCTCCTAATGACGATGGAACACTCAAATTGCGTCCCGATTCAATACATCGTCCTCCAGCAGACTTGGCTTCATGGGTCTATTGCTGCCTCTGGCACCTTATGGCCGTTCTGCTGTGAGTCAAAGATTTTCGAATCGGACGAAAAACTGATAGTGAATTGTAACGTCCAGGGCCACCTAATGACGATGGATCACTCAAATTGCGTCCCGATTCAATACATCGTCCTCCAGCAGACATGTCTCCATGGGTCTATTGCTGCCTCGGGCACCTTATGGCCGTTCTCCCGTGAGTCTAGATTATCGAATGGGACGAAAAACTGATAGTTAATTGTAACATTCAGGGCCTCCTAATGACGATGGAACACTCAAATTGCGTCCCGATTCAATACATTGTCCGCCAGCAGACTTGTCTCCATGGGTCTATTGCTGCCTCGGGCGCCATATGGCCGTTCTGCTGTGAGTCAAAGATTTTCGAATCGCACGAAAAACTGATAGTGAATTGTAACGTTCAGGGCCACCTAATGATGATGGATCACTCAAATTGCGTCCCGATTCAATACATCGTCCTGCAGCAGACTTGTCTCCATTTCTAGATTATGGAATGGGGCGAAAAACTGATAGTGAATTGTAACGTACAGGGCCACCTAATGACGATGGATCACTGAAATTGCGTCCCGATTCAATACATCGTCCTCCACCCGACTTGTCTCCATGGGTCTATTGCTGCCTCGGGCACCTTAAGGCCGTTCTGCTGTGATTCAAAGATTTTCGAATCGGACGAAAAACTGATAGTGAATTGTAACGTTTAGGGCCTCCTAATGACGATGGAACACTCAAATTGCCTCCCGATTCAATACATCGTCCTCCAGCCGACTTGTCTCCATGGGTCTATTGCTGCCACGGGCACCTTATGGCCGTTCTGCTGTGAGTCTAGATTATCGAATGGGACGAAAAACTGAAAGTGAATTGTAACGTTCAGGGCCACCTAATGACGATGGATCACACAAATTGCGTCCCGATTCAGTACATCGACCTCCAGCAGACTTGTCTCCATGGGTCTATTGCTGCCTCGGGCACCTTATGGCCGTTCTGCTGTGAGTCAAAGATTTTCGAATCGGACGAAAAACTGATAGTGAATTGTAACGTTCAGGGCCACCTAATGACGATGGATCACTCAAATTGCGTCCCGATTCAATATATCGTCCTCCAGCAGACTTGTCTCCATGGGCCTATTGCTGCCTCGGGCACCTTATGGTCGTTCCCCCGTGAGTCTAGATTATCGAATGGGACGAAAAACTGATAGTGAATTGTAACATTCAGGGCCACCTAATGACGATGGAACACTCAAATTTCGTCCCGATTCAATACATCGTCTTCCATCCGACTTGTCTGCATTGGTCTATTGCTGCCTCGGGCACCTTATGGCCGTTCTGCTGTGATTCAAAGATTTTCGAATCGGACGAAAAACTGATAGTGAATTGTAACGTTCAAGGCCACCTAATGACGATGGATCATTTCACTCAAATTGAGTCCCGATTCAATACATCGTTCTCCAGCAGACTTGTCTCCATGGGTCTATTGCTGCCTCGGGCACCTTATGGCCGTTCTGCTGTGAGTCAAAGATTTTAGAATCTGACGAAAAACTGATAGTGAATTGTAACGTTCAGGGCCTCCTAATGATGATGGAACACTCAAATTGCGTCCCGATTCAATACCTCGTGCTCCAGCAGACTTGTCTCCATGGGTCTATTGCTGCCTCGGGCACCTTATGGTCGTTCTCCCGTGAGTCTAGATTATCGAATGGGACGAAAAACTGATAGTGAATTGTAACATTCAGGGCCACCTAATGACGATGGATCACACAAATTGCGTCCCGATTCAGTACATCGACCTCCAGCAGACTTGTCTCCATGGGTCTATTGCTGCCTCGGGCACCTTATGGCCGTTCTGCTGTGAGTCAAAGATTTTCGAATCGGACGAAAAACTGATAGTGAATTGTAACGTTCAGGGCCACCTAATGACGATGGATCACTCAAATTGCGTCCCGATTCAATACCTCGTGCACCAGCAGACTTGTCTCCATGGGTCTATTGCTGCCTCGGGCACCTTATGGCCGTTCTGCTGTGAGTCAAAGATTTTCGAATCGGACGAAAAACTGATAGTGAATTGTAACGTTCAGGGCCACCTAATGACGATGGATCACTCAAATTGCGTCCCGATTCAATACATCGTCCTCCAGCCGACTTGTCTCCATGGGTCTATTGGTGCCTCGGGCACCTTATGGCCGTTCTGCTCTGAGAAAGATTTTCGAATCGGATGAAAAACTGAAGGTGAATTGTAACGTTCAGGGCCTCCTTATGACGATGGAACACTCAAATTATGTCCCGATTCAATACATCGTCCTCCAGCAGACTAGTCTCCATGGGTCTATTGCTGCCTCGGGCACCTTATCGCCGTTCTGCTGTGAGTCAAAGATTTTCGAATCGGACGAAGAACTGATAGTGAATTGTAACATTCAGGGCCACCTAATGACGATGGATCACTCAAATTGCGTCCCGAATCAATACATAGTTCTCCAGTAGACTTGTCTCCATGGGTCTATTGCTGCCTCGGGCACCTTATGGCCGTTCTGCTGTGAGTCAAAGATTTTCGAATCGGACGAAAAACTGATAGTGAATTGTAACGTTCAGGGCCACCTAATGACGATGGAGCACTCAAATTGCGTCCCGATTCAATACATCGTCCTCCAGCCGACTTGTCTGCATGGGTCTATTGCTGCCTCGGGCACCTTATGGCCTTTCTGCTGTGATTCAAAGATTTTCGAATCGGACGAAAAACTGATAGTGAATTGTAACGTTCAGAGCCTCCTAATGACGATGGAACACTCAAATTGCGTCCCGATTCAATACATCGTCCTCCAGCAGACTTGTCTTCATGGGTCTATTGCTGCCTCTGGCACCTTATGGCCGTTCTGCAGTGAGTCAAAGATTTTCGAATCTGACGAAAAACTGATAGTGAATTGTAACATTCAGGGCCACCTAATGACGATGGATCACTCAAATTGCGTCCCGAATCAATACATCGTCCTCCAGCCGACTTGTCTCCATGGGTCTATTGCTGCCTCGGACACCTTATGGCCGTTCTGCTGTTAGTCAAAGGTTTTCGAATCGGACGAAGAACTGATAGTGAATTGTAACGTTCAGGGCCACCTAATGACGTTGGATCACTCAAATTGCGTCCCGATTCAATACATCGTTCTCCAGCAGACTTGTCTCCATGGGTCTATTGCTGCCTCGGGCACCTTATGGTCGTTCTCCCGTGAGTCTAGATTATCGAATGGGACGAAAAACTGATAGTGAATTGTAACATTCAGGGCCACCTATCGACGCTGGATCACTCAAATTTCGTCCCGATTCAATACATCGTCCTCCAGCCGACTTGTCTGCATGGGTCTATTGCTGCCTCTGCCACCTTATGGCCGTTCTGCAGTGAGTCAAAGATTTTCGAATCTGACGAAAAACTGATAGTGAATTGTAACATTCAGGGCCACCTAATGACGATGGATCACTCAAATTGCGTCCCGAATCAATACATCGTCCTCCAGCCGACTTGTCTCCATGGGTCTATTGCTGCCTCGGGCACCTCATGGCCGTTCTGCTGTGAGTGTAGATTATCGAATGGGACGAAAAACTGATAGTGAAATGTAACGTTCAGGGCGACCTAATGACGATGGATCACTCAAATTGCGTCCCGATTCAGTACATCGACCTCCAGCAGACATGTCCCCATGGGTCTATTGCTGCCTTGGGCACCTTATGGCCGTTCTGCTGTGAGTCAAAGATTTTCCAATCGGACGAAAAACTGATAGTGAATTGTAACATTTAGGGCCACCTAATGACGATGGATCACTCAAATTGCGTCCCGATTCAATACATCGCCCTCCGGCAGACTTGTCTCCATGGGTCTATATCTGGCCCGGGCACCTTATGGCCGTTCTGCTGTGAGCCAAAGATTTTCGAATCTGACGAAAAACTGACAGTGAATTGTAACGTTCAGGGCTTCCTAAAGACGATGGAACACTCAAATTGCGTCCCGATTCAATACCTCGTGCTCCAGCAGGCTTGTCTCCATGGGTCTATTGCTGCCTCGGGCACCTTATGGCCGTTCTGCTGTGAGTCAAAGATTTTCGAATCGGACGAAAAACTGATAGTGAATTGTAACGTTCAGGGCCACCTAATGACGATGGAGCACTCAAATTGCGTCCCGATTCAATACATCGTCCTCCAGCCGACTTGTCTGCATGGGTCTATTGCTGCCTCGGGCACCTTATGGCCTTTCTGCTGTGATTCAAAGATTTTCGAATCGGACGAAAAACTGATAGTGAATTGTAACGTTCAGAGCCTCCTAATGACGATGGAACACTCAAATTGCGTCCCGATTCAATACATCGTCCTCCAGCAGACTTGTCTTCATGGGTCTATTGCTGCCTCTGGCACCTTATGGCCGTTCTGCAGTGAGTCAAAGATTTTCGAATCTGACGAAAAACTGATAGTGAATTGTAACATTCAGGGCCACCTAATGACGATGGATCACTCAAATTGCGTCCCGAATCAATACATCGTCCTCCAGCCGACTTGTCTCCATGGGTCTATTGCTGCCTCGGACACCTTATGGCCGTTCTGCTGTGAGTCAAAGGTTTTCGAATCGGACGAAGAACTGATAGTGAATTGTAACGTTCAGGGCCACCTAATGACGATGGATCACTCAAATTGCGTCCCGATTCAATACATCGTTCTCCAGCAGACTTGTCTCCATGGGTCTATTGCTGCCTCGGGCACCTTATGGTCGTTCTCCCGTGAGTCTAGATTATCGAATGGGACGAAAAACTGATAGTGAATTGTAACATTCAGGGCCACGTATCGACGATGGATCACTCAAATTTCGTCCCGATTCAATACATCGTCCTCCAGCCGACTTGTCTGCATGGGTCTATTGCTGCCTCTGGCACCTTATGGCCGTTCTGCAGTGAGTCAAAGATTTTCGAATCTCACGAAAAACTGATAGTGAATTGTAACATTCAGGGCCACCTAATGACGATGGATCACTCAAATTGCGTCCCGAATCAATACATCGTCCTCCAGCCGACTTGTCTCCATGGGTCTATTGCTGCCTCGGGCACCTCATGGCCGTTCTGCTGTGAGTGTAGATTATCGAATGGGACGAAAAACTGATAGTGAAATGTAACGTTCAGGGCGACCTAATGACGATGGATCACTCAAATTGCGTCCCGATTCAGTACATCGACCTCCAGCAGACATGTCCCCATGGGTCTATTGCTGCCTTGGGCACCTTATGGCCGTTCTGCTGTGAGTCAAAGATTTTCCAATCGGACGAAAAACTGATAGTGAATTGTAACTTTTAGGGCCACCTAATGACGATGGATCACTCAAATTGCGTCCCGATTCAACACATCGCCCTCCGGCAGACTTGTCTCCATGGGTCTATTGCTGGCCCGGGCACCTTATGGCCGTTCTGCTGTGAGCCAAAGATTTTCGAATCTGACGAAAAACTGACAGTGAATTGTAACGTTCAGGGCTTCCTAATGACGATGGAACACTCAAATTGCGTCCCGATTCAATACCTCGTGCTCCAGCAGGCTTGTCTCCATGGGTCTATTGCTGCCTCGGGCACCTTATGACCGTTCTGCTGTGAGTCAAAGATTTTCGAATCGGACGAAAAACTGATAGTGAATTGTAACGTTCAGTGCCACCTAATGACGATGGATCACTCAAATTGCGTCCCGATTCAATACATCGTCCTCCTGCAGACTTGTCTCCATGGGTCTATTGCTGCCTCGGGCACCTTATGGTCGTTCTCCCGTGAGTCTAGATTATCGAATGGGACGAAAAACTGATAGTAAATTGTAACATTCAGGGCCTCCTAATGACGATGGAACACTCAAATTGCGTCCCGATTCAATACATCGTCATCCAGCAGACTTGTCTCCATGGGTCTATTGCTGCCTCGGGCACCTTATGGCCGTTCTGCTGTGAGTCAAAGATTTTCCAATCGGACGAAAAACTGATAGTGAATTGTAACATTCAGGGCCACCTAATGACGATGGATCACTCAAATTGAGTCCCGATTCAATACATCATCCACCAGAAGACTTGTCTCCATGGGTCTATTGCTGCCTAGGGCACCTTATGGCCGTTCTGCTGTGAGTCAAAGATTTTCGAATTAGACGAGAAACTGATAGCGAATTGTAACGTTCAGGGCCACCTAATGACGAAGGATCACTCAAATTGCGTCCCGATTCAATACATCGCCCTCCGGCAGACTTGTCTCCATGGGTCTATTGCTGGCCCGGGCACCTTATGGCCGTTCTGCTGTGAGTCAAAGATTTTCGAATCTGACGAAAAACTGATAGTGAATTGTAACATTCAGGGCCACCTAATGACGATGGATCACTCAAATTGCGTCCCGAATCAATACATCGTCCTCCAGCCGACTTGTCTCCATGGGTCTATTGCTGCCTCGGGCACCTTATGGCCGTTCTGCTGTTTGTCTAGATTATCGAATGGGACGAAAAACTGATAGTGAATTGTAACGTTCAGGGCCACCTAATGACGATGGATCACTCAAATTGCGTCCCGATTCAGTACATCGACCTCCAGCAGACTTGTCCCCATGGGTCTATTGCTGCCTTGGGCACCTTATGGCCGTTCTGCTGTGAGTCAAAGATTCTCGAATCGGACGAAAAACTGATAGTGAATTGTAACTTTCAGGGCCACCTAATGACGATGAATCACTCATATTGCGTCCCGATTCAATACATCGTCCTCCAGCCGACTTGGGTCTATTGCTGCCTCGGGCACCTTATGGCCGTTCTGCTGTGAGTCAAAGATTTTCGAATCGGACGAAACACTGATTGTGAATTGTAACGTTCAGGGCCTCCTAATGACGATGGAACACTCAAATTGCGTCCCGATTCAATACATCGTCCATCAGCAGACTTGTCTCCATGGGTCTATTGCTGCCTCGGGCACCTTATGGCCGGTCTGCTGTGAGTCAAAGATTTTCGAATCGGACGAAAAACTGATAGTGAATTGTAACGTTCAGGGCCACCTAATGACGATGGAGCACTCAAATTGCGTCCCGATTCAATACATCGTCCTCCAGCCGACTTGTCTCCATGGCTCTATTGCTGCCTCGGGTACCTTATGGCCGTTCTGCTCTGAGTCAAAGATTTTCGAATCGGACGAAAAACTGAAGGTGAATTGTAACGTTCAGGGCCTCCTTATGACAATGGAACACTCAAATTACGTCCCGATTCAATACATCGTCCTCCAGCAGACTTGACTCCATGGGTATATTGCTGCCTCGGGCACCTTATGGCCGTTCTGCTGTGAGTCAAAGATTTTCGAATCGGACGAAGAACTGATAGTGAATTGTAACGTTCAGGGCCACCTAATGACGATGGATCACTCAAATTGCGTCCCGATTCAGTACATCGTTCTCCAGCAGACTTGTCTCCATGGGTCTATTGCTGCCTCGGGCACCTTATGGTCGTTCTCCCGTGAGTCTAGATTATCGAATGAGACGAAAAACTGATAGTGAATTGTAACGTTCAGGGCCTCCTAATGACGATGGAATTCTCAAATTGCGTCCCGATTCAATACATCGTCCTCCAGCAGACTTGGCTTCAGGGGTCTATTGCTGCTTCTGGCACCTTATGGCCGTTCTGCAGTGAGTCAAAGATTTTCGAATCTGACGAAAAACTGATAGTGAATTGTAACATTCAGGGCCACCTAATGACGATGGATCACTCAAATTGCGTCCCGAATCAATACATCGTCCTCCAGCCGACTTGTCTCCATGGGTCTATTGCTGCCTCGGGCACCTTATGGCCGTTCTGCTGTGAGTCTAGATTATCGAATGTGACGAAAACTGATAGTGAATTGTAACGTTCAATGCCACCTAATGACGATGGATCACTCAAATTGCGTACCGATTCAGTACATCGTCCTCCTGCAGACTTGTCTCCATGGGTCTATTGCTGCCTCGGGCACCTTATGGTCGTTCTCCCGTGAGTCTAGATTATCGAATGGGACGAAAAACTGATAGTGAATTGTAACATTCAGGGCCTCCTAATGACGATGGAACACTCAAATTGCGTCCCGATTCAATACATCGTCCTCCTGCAGACTTGTCTCCATGGGTCTATTGCTGCCTCGGGCACCTTATGGTCGTTCTCCCGTGAGTCTAGATTATCGAATGGGACGAAAAACTGATAGTGAATTGTAACATTCAGGGCGTCCTAATGACGATGGAA